>NC_053492.1:109403633-109735299 GCF_905171775.1 Rana temporaria
CTTTGGAAAAAGCCTTTTGAGGATCGTTTCCAAAGTTACACACAGACTGAACAGCACTTAAGTCGGAGTATCTCTTTTGTGGATCTGGCCCACTATTTTTAATTCAATTGTCAATTTATATTCACATATGTTAGCGCAACTTATTTGTTTTGTTTAGTTTATAGTTACTAAAATAATTGCATTTCCATGTTCTATGTACTGTGGGAGACCAGATATAGTGAATGCAGGTCCTGGGTTTAGTAACACTTTAAGCTCCAAGGTAAGAACTGGGAGGGTTATACAACTTGTTTAATTTTTAAACTACTGCCTAGATCTCAGCCTTTAGTCATCAATAACTTTTGTAAAATGTTACTTTTATTATACAACAAGACCAGCAGAAATTGTAGGTACCTATGTGATGACATATCCACATCCAAATGGCTCGCGTTTTCTCCAGGTCTGTGGAAGCATTATATAGAAGTTGTTGGGTATGTTGTTCAAGGGATCCTCTGGGTTCCAGCTAATGCAAAGAAAGTTTAGGTAAGCTTTACTCACATTTTTCACATTATTGCCAGAAATTGTTTAACAATATCTTTTAACAATCTATTTATTACGTACAGTATATGCACAAGACCACCATTATAGCCTACCCCAGTGTTTCTCAACTCCAGTCCTCAAGGCGCCCCAACAGGTTATGTTTTCAGGCTCTCCATTATTTTGCACAGGGGATTTAATTAGTTTCACTGCCTTAGTAATTACCACAGCCATTTCATCTGAGGGAAATCCTGAAAACATGACCTGTTGGTGCGCCTTGAGGACTGGAGTTGAGAAACACTGGCCTACCCAACACCCCCCCCCCCCCCATGTCCTCCCATGCAGTTTACCACCCACTTCACTAATGTCCCACTATAAAACATTAAGCACCCCCACTACTTGTGGTGCCCAATGTTTCCCCATACACTTAAAGTGGATGTAAACCCACTCTCATCCTTTCTAAACTACTGCCATAGTGTTGATCTATAAGGATATAGATGCCTCCTGCATGTGTCCTCACTTGTCAAATGTCTCCCCTCTGTCTGTTATGGGACCTGAAAAACTGCAGATTCTGTGGGTGGATCTGTTGTCTGGATCTCTGTGGGTGAAGTCGTGATGTCAGTAGACTCTCCGCCCTCCTCTACACTCCCCTTGTCAACGTGCATTTTTTATGTGTATTTCTTACACTGAATTCTGCTATGATCACTAACATCCAGTCAAAATCCAGAAGAGTAACCACATGACTTCAGAAAAGGAGTGGGGGTGGGAATTAAAAAATAATGCCTGTCTAGTGCATGAGATATGTAAATAACCTGTCACTCAAAGCAAGGGGGCGGAACGGACTAAGGTTTTTCTCTGTAAGTCTGTTTTATTTCACTGAACAATAAAAGAGGATTGCTCAGAGCTGGATTAACTCTGTGTGGCAAGACTGGGCACAGATGATAGGAAATCTTATACTGTACAACAGCCCTCAAAATTTCCACTCGCCTACTAGCATTTGGCGAGTGTATTTAAGCTGGGGGCGAGTGATGACAGGGCTGCACGACCAATCTCCCTCCAATCTGTGCCTACACTTAGATTCCAGATGAGATTGGCCGAAGAGGAAAGGTGCATGCTCGGGAAAAGTAGTCTGTTGAGCCGCGCACAGGCAGAGCAGTACACAGGTGCTCTCCTTACAATTCTCATTAAGCCATGGGACCTAACAGCATGACCTCTCTGAGCCTGCCCCCCTCCCCCGGGCCCCGACCAATGTAGCTGGAGAGCAGAAAGTAATGAGTGAGGTGGAGGATTTCAAAAATTACCACTCCGGTGCAGCGCTCACTAAAAGTTGCCCTGACATGAGAGCGGCAGCCTTCTAGTTTGTGCAGTTTTCTTCTCCTTGTGCTCTATGTAAGTTTAGCCTGAGCACTGAACAGACTGGTCTCAATGTGCGCTGTGCTATGGTGTCAATGGCTGTGCAGTTGTGTGGATCTCAGCGCTGGATTGTACTCCATCCCGCTGTGCTGCAGCTCCTCTCCTCTCTGCCAGCCTGAATAAAAGGGGGAAGTGGGGACATGCAAGCGTGGAGCCGCACACACAGGCTCCTGATGAGATGAATGGGAGAGAGAGAGAGGATGGATGGGAGTTGCAGAGGAGACAGCAAGAGAATGGGGAAGAGACCCAGTTCTAGTGCCCCGTCCCTCTGGTCTGCCCCCAGTGCCCCGTCCCTCTGGTCTGCCCCCAGTGCCCCGTCCCTCTGGTCTGCCCCCAGTGCCCCATCCCTCTGGTCTGCCCCCAGTGCCCCGTCCCTCTGGTCTGCCCCCAGTGCCCTGTCCCTCTGGTCTGCCCCCAGTGCCCTGTCCCTCTGGTCTGCCCCTAGTGCCCTGTCCCTCTGGTCTGCCCCCAGTGCCCTGTCCCATTTTGTTAAAGTTGTTGTTGGTAATATTTCATTTTGTAACTTGATTCTGCATAAAACATTGTCATTCCATGAGATAATCTACGAGGGCGTGTTTACGGGTGCAATTAGGCGCAGGGCAGTGTATGAATTAGGTGGGGCAACTGGTGGCGAGTAACTCTTGAGGTCTGGCTAGTAGCTCAGGACTTGAAATTTTGAGCCCTGCTGTACAATGTGACATCAAAAAATAAATAAAACATTTTGGGTTTACATCCACTTTAAGACGGTTGCTAGATCCTTATGTAAATAAATAAGGAAAAATACAGATCTAAAATGATCAACTATCTCAATTGTATCAGCTCTTAGCTGAAGTAAGCAAAACTTGGACAAAGTGTGGTTGTGGCTAGTATATTTAAGCTGGATACACACTATACAACTTTTGTTGTTCGATTTTCTTTAGATTTACCTTCAACTATGTAGTACAAGGGTTTGCCTGATTGCATACAAATTGAAAGGGGCAGATCCACATAGAGAGTACGCCGGCGTATCGACTGATACGCCGGCGTACTTTCAAATTTCCTGCGTCGTATCTTTGGTTTGAATCCTCAAACCAAGATACAACGGCATCTGGGTTAGATCTGACAGGCGTATGGCTTTGTACGCCTTCGGATCTTAGATGCAATACTTCGGCGTCCGCTGGGTGGAGTTCTCATCGTTTTCCGCGTCAAGTATGCAAATGAGCTATTTCCGACGATCCACGAACGTACGCGCGGCCGTCGCATTCTCTTACGTCATCTCTAGTCTGCTTTTTCCGGCGTATAGTTAAAGCTGCTGTTTTGCGGCGTATAGTTAGACTTGCCATGTTAAGTATGGCCGTCCTTCCTGCGTTTCATTTGAATTTTTTTTTTCTTACGTAAGTCGTCCGTGAATCGGGATGGATGTAATTCACGTCTATGTTAAAAAAAATGATGTCCTTGCGACGTCATTTAGAGCAATGCACGGCGGGAAATTTAGGGATGGCGCATGCGCAGTTCATTCGGCGCGGGGACGCGCTTCATTTAAATGAAACACGCCCCCTAATCGCCGATTTGAATTACGCGCCGTTACGCCGCCAGAGATAGACTATGCCGCCGTAACTTACGGCGTGAAATCTTTAAGAATTCGAACTAAAGCCAGGTAAGGTACAGCGGCGTAGCGTATCTCTGATACGCTGCGCTGGTGCAGATCTCTGTGGATCTGTCCCTTAGTGTCTAAGTTTGACCTCATATTATATGGTTTTGGTAAATCTAAATGAAAAAAATTAAAGAAAATTGTATAGTGTGTATCCAGCTTTTAGACTTTGTAATGGTGTTCTCCACACATGGCTAATATGTGAAAGACAATCCGCAACACCATACATTCTCTTAAATCAGACTGAATTTCTTGTATCTCCATAAAAGATGAGTGTGTAAAGCAGAAGTTAACTTTTTTCAGTCATAATGGACTTTCTCACCTGTAAGGTAAAGTACAGGCTTAAAAAATTCAGTTTGTAAATGGATAGAAAACTGGTTAAATGAGTTAATGAGTTCAGAAAGTAGTGATTAACGATTCTTACTCTGAATGGTCTATTAGTTAGGTTATTAGTGGTGTACCCCAAAGTTCACTGTTGGAACCCTTACTTTTTAATCCATTTATAAATGATATACCCTGGAATTAAAAGTGGCGCAGACAGATTTGGCAAAAGTGGCTCTAATGCGTTCTAAAAGTGGTGCAGCGTACGCCAAATTCACGTAGCTGTCTAGAACTTGCACTTGATGTTGGCACACGATACGCCACTTTTTAAACGTTGGTGTTAATTAGCTCCACTTTTGTATGTCTGTATTTGTCTACGTCTGTTTTTTTTATTTTATTTGGAGCAGGTGTTGCTCTCCAATGTAGAAGTGGAGCAAATTAGAACTACCTGAAGTTGGCACACGAGTCACTGTCAGAGCCAAAACTGTGTGCAACACATTAACAAGAGCAATTAACGTCAGAGAAATGGCACAGCAAATGTAATTCCTACCACAGAGTTTGGGATTAAAAGTACTATTCCAGTGTTTGCAGATGACGCAAAGTTATTCAGTGCAATAATGTCCACTTTCCATGTTGATACATATAAAGATATGCACTGGGGGATTAAAAACATGTACACATCATACATACTAGGAGGAGAATAATTGGGGGGGGGGGGCAATGGTGGAGAAGGATCTGGGTGTTCTGGTAGATCATAGACTTAATAATAGCATAAGTTTCCAAACATAGAAAAATACCCCAGACCTCAGCTATGAGGAAAGATTAGATAAACAGAATTTTTTTTCTCTTGCGAAAAGGGGGGAGGGGTGATCTGATCACTGTGTATAAATACATAAGTGGTCCATATAGTGAACTTGGCATTCAATATATACACTCGCTCAAGAACTGGTTCTGGCCAGCTTAGTAAATTGTTTAAAAAAGAGCTAGATGCATTCCTAAATGCAAAAAATATAACGGGATAGTATAAATTATGGATACTAAAACCAGGCTAATCCAGGGATAAACCAATTGCCTCCTGGGGGATCAGGAATGACATCTTATATCGCTAGGTGCTCACTACCATTGCTCCACTGTACAATTTGTAACTGGGCTATCAGCATACACGCACTTACTGGCTAGTCACAAGGTGTGTTGGGCATGCTCTCCTCCGCTTTAAGTGCTGCCTGTCTATGGAGACATTTCCATACCTATCCCCTATAAACTTTACCTCTCAGTGATCCCACACATAGTACCGCAATATTGCTCATTTGCAGCCTAGCCTAACGCTCAGTGATTGCTATACAGGTTGGCGTACATATTGGCGACTGGCCTTAATCCTCTCTCTCAGCTCCTGTTACCATATATATTACTCTCTTCCAGCCAGTTAGACCCATATGACATCATTGACTGAACATACATTTTTACTTATGGGCACGGGCCCCACTGCTGACAGGATGGGGCTCAGGCCAGGTATGTGAGGTCTGCCTGCACCTCCTATTGGCACTGGCAGCCCTGCATATGCATGGTAGAGCTTGAGGATGTAACTGGAATGGATATGTTACCTTTGAGGCATAGGAATCCAGATTTTCAAATTTCTTCAAATCTATTTCCATAGATTTTAAGCTTGATCGGTCCCAAGGATATTCTGTGTTTCAACAGGGGCATATTAGTGTAACTAACATTTCATTTTTAAAATCATGATTATACTAAGTGGGGTGTACAACATAAATATATATTTTCCAACTGTCCAATTTGCTTTGAAGTTTTCCTTTTCTGACCCCCTTGATCAATAGAATCAGTTCACATCCTATGATGCTTTGGTATTTAAAGCCCAAGGCCCCTTTCACACGGGCGGACCATCAGTTTTTTTAGGTGGACCTGAATGGACGCTCCATACAGGTCTATGGAGCAACAGATGTCAGCGGTGACATGTCCGCTGACATCCGACCCGCTCTGACTCGCTCCAATCCGCTAAAGTCTGACGGATGGAAACCCTATTTTCCATCCGTCTGGCGGATCGGATGAAAGCGGACTCTACGGTCCGTCTTCATCCGATCCCCCCATAGGGAAGAGCGGCGCTCTGACAGGTCGGTCCCTGCACAGTGTGCAGAGACAGACCTGTCATCTGCCTGCTCGGCGGGAAATCAACGGAGCAATCCCTGCTGAGCAAAGCGGACTCTGTACACGGACATGTCCGTGTGAAAGGGCCCCAAGAGTGATGCCGCGTACACACGGTCGTTTTTCGTCATGAATTTTTTTTTCGTTTTTTCAGCATGTCCAAAAAACAACGTTTTTCCAACTTCATCATTAAAAACGATGTTGCCCACACACCATCGTTTTTGAAAAATTATGAACAAAGCGCGGTGATGTACAACACGTACGACGGCACTCTGAAGGGGAAGTTCTATTCGCCTTTGGGCTGCTTTTAGCTGATTCCTTGTTAGGAAAAGACGATTTGCGCTTTTTTGTCTATTACAGCGTGATGAATGTGCTTACTCCATTATGAATGGTAGTTTTACCAGAACGAGCGCTCCTGTCTCCTAACTCGCTTCTGGGCATGCGCGGGTTTAAAACGTTGTTTTTGCGCAAACACGATCATTTTTTACAACACGAAAAACGACATTTTAAAAAACAACGTTAAAAAATGCAGCATGTTCAAATTTTTTTTTTGTCATTTTTCAGAAGCCGAAAAACGATGTGAAGCCCACACACGATCGTTTTAAATTACGTTTTTAAAAACGAAATTTTTTTTAATGCCGAAAAACGACCATGTGTATGCGGCATAAGGCCCCATTCACACATGCGGCCGGTCATTTCATCAGTTTAGTAATGTCTTTTCAAATAAAAAAATAATGACATTTTCATCAGTTTTTCATCAGCTGCTCATCAGTTTCTGATCAGTTTTTTTTACATCCACTACCAATCCATAAATGGATGGAAAACTGATCATTTGTCTGTTTACATCCATTTTTTATGTGATCTGTTTTTTTTTATGGAAATAAAATGAAGCGTTGACTAGTTTAAAAAACGGATGTTGATGGATGCGAATGTAAGCTGATGTAAATGGATGATCATCCATTTACATCCGTTTTTCCATAGAGATGCATTGGTGTATACTGACAGCCGGTGGGGCTCGCTGTCAAAATACAATAGACACAGCAGGGGATTCCTCCATCTGTGCTGCATAGGCTCAATCAGTGTATGGCCAATTTAAGTCTGTTATATGTTCAACATACACTGCATTTGCATTTCAACTTTTAGTTTGGGCCTGAATGTGGAAAAATAGAAGATTAGTGTACATTTTATATAATAACTATAACTATATAATAACTCAATTAACATCAATGTAAAATGAATGTCAAGCCAAATTGTTATATTTTTTTTTTCAATTGTGAGGCGTATGGTTAGAACCTCTGTCAGGTTTTACTGTTTTCTGAGAATGTATAGTGGTTTTTCATTTTCCTTCCTTCTTTCTTTATTAAAAGTAAGAATGAAAAACAAAAAAAAAACTGTAAATATTAAATACTGTGGTTAAATATTCTATCCAGCCAGCAGGTGCAGCTTTAGGCTTTGTTTTATAAGTTTCCCCTGCCTCTTTTGCTACTTTGTAATAATGTTGTTTGCAGAACGCAATAGCTCAAGCTGAAGTCTACACATCAGAACAGTGACTGAATCTGTGTTGGATGGCTGCATCTGACGTTTTATTAAGACAGGGCATGCCTGAAGGACATAACTATTAACGTGTTGACAATTAGACGGGAAAAAAATGAAGCAATTATCTTACTGAATATTACAACTTTAGATCCTGGGTTCTTCTTGCTTTGCTTTGCTTGCTGATGTTCAGAGTTCTCAGAGTTCTCATCTATTACATAAACTAAATAGAAGAAAACACCATGAATGGTACAGATGGTGATTAATTCTGTACAATGACTTAACCTAGGTTCACATCTATGCGTTTTTTAAGTGCTTTTGCAGATCCACGGAAAGCACTACAATCCATTTAACCTTATGTCCTATGAATCCTGTTCACATCTATGCAGTTTCCTGCAATGCATTTTTTTGAAAGGGTGAATGGTACATTTATGGCTCCATAGACTTCAATGGAATTGCATGAAAAATGCATAATAAAACACATATACATAAAGTTTTGGTGCATTTTCACTGCCTTTTCCTGCATGACAACAGACACCTTCTCCTAGCAACATTAACACTTACCAAAAAACACAAAATGCATCAAAAACACGCATTAAAAAAATGCACCGACAATTGTGCCCCAAAAACACATCCACTGCACATGCATAGATCTGAACCTAGCCTTATGCAGTAGTACAGTTGTCAGGCCAAGGCTACAGAGATAGCTGGTGGGACAGAAGCATACCATTGCTTTGTAGTTGTGCACAACGGTTCTGTTTTAATTTTTCGCTCACAGGGTCCATTGACATCTATGCACATGCTTTTTAATCAAGCGTGTCATTTTATATATTGTAGCACCTAAACCTATATTTTTTTTTTTTAACCACTTGCCTACTGTGCACATACACCCCCTTTCTGCCCAGACAAGATTTTAGCTTCCGGCACTGCGTCGCTTTAACTGATAATTGTGCGGTCGTGCGACGTAGCTCCCAAACAAAATTTACGTATTTTTTCCCCCCACAACTAGAGCTTTCTTTTGGTGGTATTTGATTTTCTGGGCTATAAACAAAAAAAAGAGCATCAATTTTGAAAAAAAAAACAATATTTTTTTACTTTTTGCTATAATAAATATCCCATTTTTTTTAAAATATATATTTAATTCTTCAATTTAGGTAAAAAAAAAAATTGCAATAACCTGGTTTGCGCAAAAGTTATATTGCCTACAAAATAGGGGACATAATGATTTTTTTTTTACTAGGAATGGCGGTGATCTGCGTTTTTTTCCGGGACTGCGACATTATAGCGGACACATCGGACACTTTTGACACATTTTTGGGACCATTCACATTTATACAGTGAACAGTGCTATAAATATGCATTGATTACTGTATAAATGTGACTGGCAGGGAAGAAGTTAACCACTAGGGGGCGGGGAAGGGGTTAAATGTGTATCCTGGGTGTGTTCTAACTGTAGGGGGAGGGGGGTGACTGGGGGAGGTGACTGATCTGTGTCCCTATGTACAAGGGACACAGATCGGTCTCCTCTCTCCCTGACAGGACGTGGAGCTCTGTGTTCCCAGTGACGCAACGGGTGCGCGCGCAAGTTCTGCTGAACTCGTACAATTTTATTCCTGCAGTCAGTGTGAATCTAGGCTCAGTCTAGGCCTAACTGTGGAAAAATAGAAGATTAATGTACATTTTGACAAGTGAATGTCAAGCCTAGTGGTTAGAACCTCTGTCAGGTTTTTGGGAATGTATAGTTTTTTTTTCTTTCCATATAATATGGACTAAAGAATAAGAATGAAAAATATTATTTGTTTTAGAAACTGTAAATATTGTATTTAAATATTTAATCCAGCCAGCAGGTGGAGCTTTAGGCTTCTGTTCATTTGTTTCCCCTGCCTCGTTTGCTACTTTGTAATAATGTTGTTTGCACATGTACACATCAGAACAGTGATTGAATTCCTATTGGATTCCTGCATCTGAGGTTTCAATTAGACAGGGCAAGCCTGAAAGGAGATAATTATTACTTTGTTGACAATCCTTTGTTATATATTAAATGTTTATGCGAAAACAAAGAATGCATAAACAATATTTTGTAAAAAAAGAAAAAAAAAAAAAGATACAAGACATCAGTTAAAAATATAAATCTAAAGTGTATTACCACTTTGCAGTAGTGTCCTCTGCCCCCCAAAATGGTTGTGTCCTCTGCCTCCACCCTGTAGTGTCCTCTGCCCCTCTTCACATCACCTCACCCCCCCCACTTTAGTCTCCTCTGCCCCCCCCCAAAGCAGTGTCCTCTGCTGCTCCCCCCAAAGTAGTGTTTCCCTTGACATTAGACCCCAACCTACCCACTGTAGTGTTCTCTGCCCACCATAGCAGCGTCCCCTGCCCCCTCTCCCCCACAGTAGTGTTCTGTGCACCCCCCCTTTCACTCCCAAAGCAGTGTCCTCTGTCCTTTGCTACCTTTACATCATCCCCCCACACAAAAACACACACAACAAAGTTGTAGGTAGTACTTCTCTACCTTACACAGGTGGACAGCATAGCAGAGAGCAAGAGGCAGCACAGTACAGAATGGAGGGTGGGAGCTGGAGCTGCCAGAGTTAAAGCGGAGGTTCACCCTAAATATGAAGTTTGTCTGACTGATAGCAGCAGCATAAATATATGTGCAATCCATCTGTTTTTTTTTTCAGTAAGGCAATGTTTACCTGTATAATCCTTCATTCAATCTGGCTTCCTGGTTTATTCCCCATGGGAGTGGGCGTGTTGTTCTATTTCCCCGGCTGTTCGCAATGTCTCCTGGGAGTGATGTGTTGAGACTCCCAGGAGACGATCTATACTGTAATCCCACGTTATCTTGCGGGTCACGTGACTCGGCAAGCGGGTCATGTGATGAGGGCGGATACTAATTTGCCATTTTAAGTAAGGGAACACACTTACCTTTTCTATCAGCTGCTCGGTACACGTTCTGAGCTCTGACTGATAGAAAAGATGCAGTGTATGTCGTCACAACGGGGTGTGAACTTCTCAGGACGCCGGCTGTTGTGATGGCAACTGTGTAGTGTTGACGGTGCCGCTCGCCGTCAACACTGCACATGCGTAGGATAGAGGGGTGAATGCTGGGACATCAGCATTCACCGTATCCCGGAAGGATTTGCTTGTGGGCTTCAGAGTGCCCACAAGCAAGATGGAAACGTCCATCTAAGATTTTTATAAAAGATCTTTTGCGGCAGAATGACAATGCTGGCGGCTCTAATATTAGGACACATGAGTAGCAGATTAACCAAGGTGAGAGCGCCAGAAGCATGTAAAAAAAAAAAACGAATACCCGCGGAACCCCCGCTTTAACTTTTCACATTAACAAGATGGTGATTGGTTGCTTGGAATGCTCAGGGTCCTATCAACCAAGTATCTACTGGTAAACTTGAAAGGTTAACTGAAGCAGCTCCCGCTCCTGCCCTCCATCCAGTACTGTGGTGCCTCTTGCTCTCTGCTCTGCAGTAAAGATGAGGTTAGGGAAAGAACCAGCAAAGCAGGGCCGTGTTTGCAATCTACATGCCGGCTGCCCACAGTCGAGGGGTAGATTGCAATTGGTGGCTTACCAACCTACTGTAGGATATACTGTATATAAATATATATACATATACAGAATATATTATGGATACAATATGCATAAAATACTTTGTTAGGACAGACAGTGTTCAATCTAGTTTCAACTAATAAAGATCTGCCAGCACAGTACAGACAGCTGCCCAACCCCCGCATAAACAGAGAACTTAGTAGAATTTTTCCTTGCTGGAGGGTCCAGAATAGAATAAAATGCTATTTTTAAATATTTTTTCAGGAAATGCTATGTAAATGAGAACATGTAACACATATAAAATGCCATGAATATAACAATATTGACCCAAAGCCAATAGTTTCCCTTAAAAAAAATAGTTAGGCTCCATTCACACGTGAACGACTCCAAAGTTGCGCCGAATTTGGTGCAACTTGGAAAAGACTTTGGCTTTGACCAGTGATAACCAGTGATAATGGACAACTGTTGAACAACTCCCGAGGGTTAAAATTGAAGTCTATGGCCCTCAAGTTGCATGAAAGTGAGACCAAAGTAGTGTATGAACTACTTTGAAGTCACTGCAACTTTAAGTTGTGCATATGAGAGTGGTTATCATTGGTAAACGTGGGGAACGACGAGTTGACAAGTGTGAATGGAGCCTAAATCTAATCAATAGTTTCTTCCAGTTTAGGAATAATACACAAACACAACACACAAAATGCCACAGGAGATATAATTCCTCTTACCTGTGGTATTGGAAAGTTTGCTAGAGTTTGGCTTGACTGCAATTGGATCTGAAAGACACATCTTAGGAATGTCAAATAGCTACACAAATCTTGTTTCTAGGGAATTTGCAGCAAGATTGGCAATCTGTTTAAACAAGGCACTTTAATAGAAGAAGTTATTTCTAGGTATATTGTAATTTTTGGAGTATATGTGAGTGTTTAATCTTTTTTTTTTTTTTTAGACATAGTTACATAGTTACATAGTAGGTGAGGTTGAGAAATACACAAGTCCATCAAGTCCAACCTATGTGTGTGATTATATGTCCATAATACATTGTATATCACTGTATGTTGTGGTCATTCAGGTGAGTATAGCTAATAGTTTCTTGAAACTACTGATGCTCTCCGCTGAAACCACTGCCTGTGGAAGGGAATTCCACATCCTGGTCGCTCTCAGGCCTCGTACACACGACAGAGTTTCTCGGCAGAATTCAGCGAGAAACTCGGTCAGAGCCGGATTCTGCCGAGAAACTCTGTCGTGTGTACACTTTCGGCCCGATGGAGCCGCCGAGGAACTCGTCGAGAAAATAGAGAACATGTTCTCTATTTTCTCGTTGTTCTATGGGAGAACTCGGCCCGCCGAGCTCCTCGGCGGCTTCAGGGCTGAACTCGCCGAGGAACTCGACGTGTTTGGCATGTCGAGTTCCTCGGCCGTGTGTACGAGGCCTTACAGTAAAGAACCCTCTATGCAGTTTAAGGTTAAAACTATTTTCTTCTAATTTCAATGACTGGCCAAGTGTCTAAGTTTTATCCCTATTGTGGGGTCACCAGTACGGTATTTGTGAATTGAAATCATATCTCCTCTCAAGCGTCTCTTCTCCAGAGAGAATCAGTTCAGTGCTCGCAACCTTTCCTAAGGCCCTCCAGTCCCTTTATTCATTTTGTTGCCCTTCTCTGTACTCGCTCCATTTCCAGCACATTCTTCCTGAGGACTGGTGCCCAGAACTGGACAGCATACTCCAGGTGCGGCCAGACCAGAGTCTTGTAGAGTGCGAGAATTATCGCTTTATCTCTTGAGGTAATCCCCTTTTAAATGTTCAGATCTTCTTGCAAGGTTTCCACATCCTGCGGAGAAGTTATTGCCCTTCTTAGCTTAGTATCGTCCGCAAATACTGAGATTGAGCTGTATATTCCATCCTCTAGATCGTTTATGAATAAATTAAATAGGATTGGTGCCAGGACAGAACCCTGGGGGACCCCACTTTCCACCCCTGACCATTCAGAGTATTCCCCATTTATCACTACCTTTTGAACTTGTCCTTGTAGCCAGTTTTCAATCCATGTACTCACCCTATGGTCCATGCCAACTGACCTTACTTTGTACAGTAAACATTTATGGGGAACATCAGCTCGATGAAACAAAACAATTGTGGACAGAATTGTTTTACATTACTATGCCTCCTTAGGGAATGACACCTAAGACTGACCCTATGATGTTCCACAGAACTTACTGAATTGGACTATCTGAAAGAGGTTGGAAAGATGTCTAACCACTTGGCCAACTCCAGACTGTCCCTACTCATCCACACTAGGCTCTTCCTTTTCTCCTCCAGTATCAATGATGTGCCCTTTATCCTGCAAAGAACAGCTCTTAACAAAAGCTCTATTAAAAATATATATATATTTGCACAGTTCTTGCGAATAATCCCTATAATATGTTTATTTCCTATGATCGTCAGCTCCATCTAGTAGCCACATTGTGGTATTTTATAGAAATACCTCAATCAAGTAAATACTGCATAATGGCCACTAGATTACGACATGACCATAGAATATAAACATGAGACATATTACGTGGTAATACTGTGTGAATGTTATGACATTTATACAGCAATTTTTTCATAAAAAGACCCCAAAGTGTTGTGTAAGTGCCATTTAATGCAACATTATGTTATTAGTAAAGGCTGAGTGATGATGTACCCCTAGGGGGGGTGTCCATGAAGGGGCACCAATGGATGCTGGGCATCATAAAAACCATCAACAGTGTAGAAGGATGCGAAGGGCAGCAATGGAATATGAAGAGAATAGTTAGTGCTTTGAAAAAAAAATTGCAATAGACTAGCACTCACCTACTGTCCTTTTTCTTTCTACATTTTTGTAGCCTGTAGGTAAAGAAAATGTAAAACTAGTAAAACAACAGAAGCAACAAAATAAGTGCAGGTCAGAAATAATAATAATAATATTAATAATAATAATGTATTTTTTCACAGCTAAAAGACCCTCACCTAAGGCCATAGCTGGGAATTTGCCAGTAATGTCACAGCCGGTTGCCCACTGTTGAGATTCCGCTGTCGGGGACAGAAGATCGAGGGAAGAAATGGCTCCAGGGTGAGAACATTTCTGGATCCTGGGACCAATGGTGTCAATAGGAGGGGGCCCTGACCCCCCCCCCCCCCAACATTATGATGTGCTTTTTTTTTGTATCTTGCTCAGGCCGTCACTGGAGTAACACAGTCTCTCCTGAGAGGGAGAGTGTCCCCAGTCAGTCCTCTCCCATCCCTCTGCTCGCTAAAACACGGCATAATGCGAGCGCTTACACAACCACAGCCGCCCGATCCAGCATCCTCATTGGCACGGAGAAGAGCGAGTTGCAGGAAGGACTCCACGAGCACTGTGGGGGGGGGCCTTCAAAAAAAAACAGACTGATTTCTCCTGTCCTTAGGACAGGGAACCAGCCTGTAAATTCCGATAGTGGTGACTGCAAGCTGAGCCGAGTGTCAGTCTATGACACTCTTTCACAGCCCAGCGAGTCCAGCCACCCCCCCTCACTCTCCTCATATACGAGCAGGGAGGAATACAGCTCCTCCTCCTCCTTCCAGTCCCACCCACACTATCCCGGCGTGCTGTTTCTGAAGAGAGGGGATGTGTGGGCGGGAAATATGAAAATCAGCAGCATTCCTGGCTGTATGTGAATGATGCCTGAGATTCTAGCCTGGACAGTGGGTAAGTGTGTGCACTGCAGACTGCAGTATACTGTAATCACTGAACTGCCTTATCTCCATCCCTTCTCTCCCCCATCTGTCTCCCTCCTCCTCTCCTGTTCTTTCAAAACATTCACAATTTACTTTCACTTTCAGTTAGGCAGGTAATATACAGTGCAAATTTCTTTCCTGCATTCACGGATTGCAGGAAAGAAACTTGCATCATTTCCCCCATCAACACAGACAGTGCTAACAGAGGAATATCCCTCCTGCCCAGCAATTGTATTCTCCCAACAAACAGTGATATCACTAGTGGCTATAGCAACCACTAGTGATAATCATAAAACAATCTGCTCATTAATGGTTCAAATCAAAGCCAGTTCCTGCTGAACCAGCTGAGATTTAAACTGTCTATGGCTGGTCTTAGCTCTTAGGCAGCCCATACATTGATCACTTTTTTTCATTCAACTATTGGGTTGAATAACAAAAAAAAAAAATTATCCAATTCCCCCATCTATACATTATAGGTGGATGGGGGAATCCTCCCAGGGGGGACCAGTGCTGAAACAACCAGAGTTGCTGTCCTGTCCTGGCTATTCACAGTGCTGGTCTCTGTCTCCATGGCAGCGGCGGCAGCACCCAGAGCTGGTTACTTTATGGGGCTGATGTACAGGAGGGCCAGCACAATTTGTTGTTAGAGATGGTCTGGGCATGTTCAAAATTCCACATGCCAAAGCCTGCCAGGAAGCCCACACTGCACAGCACTAATCACAGGCAGCGAGACATTTCCCAGTCTGCAGCTGCACAGATCAGGAAATGTCTCACTGGCTGTGATTAGCACTATGGAGTGTCGGCTTCCTGGCAGGATCGGGCATGTGGGATTTCAAACACACCCGAGCCCATCTCTATTGGTTGTAGACAGTTTAGCTCCCTGCAGGTTGCTTAGCAGCAGTGGAGCCTTCTCTGACATGCTGATCGGAATGCAATCCGGGTGATGCTCCTAGACAAATCCTAGTGTTAAATATCAGAGATTTTATTGATCAAAGCCCACACTTTATAGGCATAGAGCCCACATGGCTGCTGAAGATACGGTTGATTATTTATATGTGGTTGTACTCTTGATGCTAATAAATACTGTGTTTATTAGATATGACTGGGAGCATCGCCTGGATCACATCCCGGTGGCAAGACCACCTTTGCAACCCTGAGAGTTCTCCCACTACTTTGGACCCTTATATTTTCTTGGTGTGCTGGTGACATATATGTCCTGTTTTCTGCCACTCTGGGGGGCCCCAGTATAGTAGGAAGGGAGCTCACTGCAGAACATGTGAAAGGGCCTGTTGGGTATGATCGTAGTAAAGGGCCCCAGGATATATATATATATATATATATATATATATATATTGCCCACACACCATCGTTTTTAAAAAATGATCTAGCAAAGCGCGGTGACGTACAACACGTACATTGGCACTATAAAGGGGAAGTTCCATTCGCCTTTGGGCTGCTTTAGGTGATTCCGTGTTAGTAAAAGACATTTTGCGCTTTTTTGTCTGTTACAGCGTGATGAATGTGCTTACTCCATTATAAACGGTAGTTTTACCAGAACGAGCGCTCCCGTCTCATAACTTGCCTCTGAGCAGGCGCAGGTTTTTAACATCGTTTTAGCCCACACACGATCATTTTTTACAACCCGAAAAACGACATTGTTTAAAACGACGTTAAAAAATGCAGCATGAAAAATGATGTGAAGCCCACACACGATCATTTAAATTGAAATTTTTTAAAAACTTCATTTTTTTCATGCCGAAAAATTATCGTGTGTACGCGGCATAATACTTCCAAAGCAGACCCAGAACAAGCATCCGTCAAATAAAAGTCAGAGAAAACTGAAACGTCCTTATGTATAAACTTGCTCCTGATTAGGAATTCAGAAAGTACTAACCCCAGCGCATCAGCACGGCAGCCAGCATTTTCAGAAAAAGAGGTTGGTCACCAGTGGTAGCCTACATATGTTTCTAATGACTGGGTTCCATAACCTGTTATTTTAAAAATAATAACCTAATTCCAGTAGTTAGTTGAAAGAAGAGTCTACTTACATAGGCAATACACACACAGATAGATGGGCAGCAGTGGAAAGCACAGGATTCCCAGTAATATCTTCTGCCGCAGAGAGAGACGATGGTGCAGTGCCATAGTGTATGACAGGTAGAGCTGAATGTGTGTTCTACTTTGTAGTTATTTGTGTGTGCCAGTACCAACAGCTTGTATCTAAGCAATCAGGAAATTAAAATCCTGCTATAAAGTATCGATACCACAAACATTACAACCTACCTTTACAAAGGCTATGCACTACTGTACTATTATGTTGAATTATAGTGTGTGAATCTACAGTCATACATTTACAATGGCATGCATGTCAAGCTAAGCAAATATTACGACACTAAGCCCTTGGAGATTACGGGCTCCATGGAATTGTGTATTTGTTTATAATGAAACTTGAACTAGCACAAGTTACATTGCAGCCAGCCGTGAAGTGTGGTGCCTGACATTGGCGAAGGGTCCACCATTAGTAAGGGGTTCTGTGTTCTGGCTCCCTCCCATAGGTCAGTCTCCTGTAGCAATCGAGATGGAACCTGTGTTAATGAGGCGCTTTTAGCCTAGCTGCATGGTGAGAAAAAAGGAATTAACAAGTGCACGCATGAGGTCCACCCTGTGTGCACGACGGGACCACATTCTGTCACTAGGAGTGAGGTGGCAGATGTATGCTGGACTGGTGGAGATGGCACAGGCTCAGCATTGTCCCTCCTTATTGAAACATACATTAAGCTAAGGTGTGTAGTGACACAGGACAGCACTTTTCAGAGGAACTTTGAACTATATTACTGTACACAGTGATACGGTTCATCTGTAAGCCAGGGAACTGCCTTAATGTTTGATTCTCACATGATCACGGCTCCTGCCTGGTCCCGAGCATAGATGAGCGAATGCATGGCAAAAGCCCACCATATGCAGGGTGAGTGGCCCTCTCTCACTTCCTTTCCTGGGTACAATGGTTCTACCAAACAGGTGGGAAAATATGCAACTGTCATACATATAATCATAAATAAGGCTCCTTTCACACAGACGGCCAAGTGGTGGTAAAAGCAGTCAGTTGATCTGCATTATACTAACCCCCCTTAAGACCACTCACCTACAGGTTGACTTGGTGCCATTCTTGTACGCACATATGTAATGGTAAATGTAACTGTAGCGCCATGCTCCCATTGAGTAGGCGTTATGTGTTAAATTCTAGTTTCCTGAGCTGTAGTTTAGCTCAGAAGGATTATGCTAAATTATTGGTTCTGTTTCAGTTCAGCTGGGTTGCACAATTTTCCCCTTGACGGTGGGTTTTCGCTGTTACCACGGGTCAAGGTTGGAAAGGCAGCAGGCTGGATGCATTGGGTATCTCTTTCCCAGAAACAATTCAGGGGCCGTGGTCAACCCACTGTGGATTCTGGGGAGGGGTACTTTAGGGACAGACGCTGTTTTGGCGGGGTCTTCTGATCCTGACCTGATGGCCCTCCTGGCATCAGGCATGTGTGAGCTGTTTTTATAGCCTCGGGGCCGGCTGGTCCAAGGCCTCGCAACTGAGAGTAGGCCCAGGAGTTGCTGGGGCCTACTAATTCAATTAAAGGACGTATTCCTGGCAAATTTACCTCACTGTGCTGCCAGCCTGACTGAAAGATTCTTGGCACCGTGAGTTGTGTACTTTATTGGAACTATACAAAGTGTGCGAGTGGTTACACGATCTTGTGGCAGAAGTTTGTGGGACGGCCTGACAACACTTATCAAATCTGTGGCAGAGACTTTGACGAGCTTCGCACCAGTTGCTAGGCCAGTGAAAGTAGGCCTGTCTGGTGGTTGCTGGAATCCTGTATGGAACTGAATTAATTCTCTGGCTCTAAGTTGTATCCGTGATCCGCAAAGCAAAAGTACCTAAATCTTTTCCCATCACTCTACCCCTCTGTTGGAGAACTTTGTTCAATTAAAACCTTGAAAGAGACTTTGTGTTTGGTGCAGACTTTTTTGTGGACAACTCTTCAAGGAGAACCGCTAAAACGAGCGTATGGAACATCTAAACCAGCAGCTCCTTCGGGGGTAGTGCTACATAACGCTACAGGGAGAGTCTGGCAGATGGTACTGTCGTTACACTCTCACGTGTAAGTGAATGGGGCCTATACCACATTCTGCAATGCAATATTGACATTCAGCAAAAACAAAACAAGAAAACAGGCATCAGGAGGTAGCAGTGATGCATCCCTTAAAGGAGTTGTAAAGGAAACATATTTTTTTTGTTCTTTTATTTTAGTTTAGGAACTTGGATAGGAGAAAGGGGTATAGTGGGATACTCCAATTGAACTATTCACAATTGAGGACATCTTTCTCAGTAGAACTGTTTAGCAGACTAAAAAATGGAACCAAACTTCTTGCTATTAGAAGGACTTAGGTGAACCTTGCTCTTCAATACACCAGCTGGCGTCCCCTTTAGCCTACACCCAACAGCTGACTTCTAGAACCCAGTGGGGGATTCAGCAACACCAGTACCTAAGATTCCTTTAGAGGGTCTGTAATCACAAGGCCCTGGTTGCAGGTCACCTTCCTCTATGATGCCAGACAGAATCCTTGGACATCTTCCCTCAGTCAGCTCTTAGGAGAACCCTGGATTTCAGCATTCACTGTTCAGGCCCTCAGGTCACTCACCTGAGGCAACATGGTAGCCCGTGCTGGAGAAAGGCACCATGCCCCCTCCCCCCGCTCAACAACTTTGATCCGCAGAACCCCCCCTCCCGCTCTCCGTGGCCCCCCCGCTCAACAACTTTGATGCCCCCCCCGCTCAACAACTTTGATCTGTGATCCGCCGTGGACCCCCCCGCTCAACAACTTTGATCCACGGCCCCCCCCCCCCCCCGCTCAACAACTTCGTTTGGGGGGTATGCTCATTTGTCCCTCATTCTGAAGTTGAAAAGTTGGGAGGTATGCTTACTGGACCTCTCCTCTCGCAGTTCCTATGTGCTCACTAAATATACATACCAGCACCCAGCATGTTCAGGGGCACCACTCCCTGTAATTGGCTGGGAAGACATTCCTATTCATGATGCTGATCTGCATGGGTCACTGCTGTTCCTCCAGAGCCTTCCAATGCTGCCTGGATATAGAGGAGCCAATCACAAAAACAGCAGCACTGTGAGTCACACAGGATACCTTCACTAAACAATTGAAGCTTTCTGTTAAGCAGACAAAACTGATATGTTTTACCTATCAGTCTCCTGTCAAGCAGGAGACTGAACTATCTTCTACATCCTAGCACCTATCTATCCAGGATTTGTATTTCTGTCCTTGGTTCTGCTACATATTTTTTCTTATGTAGCACCCTCTACGCAGGTAGATACTAGATTCGTTTTTTGTGTAGGAGTAGGTAAATTTAGGTAGGCCTGGCTGTCAGTCAGGCATGTTTGTTTTGGTTTGTGTGGGCTGCTAGTGGCTCAGAGCAGCAGCTGGTGACTCACAAGCAGCATCACTAAGACCTCTCTCTTCTTTCTAAAGCTTTCTGGAAGGTACTAAGAAGAGAGAAGAGGTGGAGCTGCTTGGGATGTTCAAGGGAGGCCTGACCAATCCCCAATCCAGATTGGCAGGGGGCAGGTCTCATTAAATACCCAGGGTCAGCCCGGCTGGGGGGGATTTGTCAGGCGAAAGAACTGGAGATGGAGTACTAGACCTTTGGATTGGGGCTTGGATGCAGGACATAACCCTTCCAGAAAGCGTGAAGGTTCTGGACAGGAGACACAGGAGGAGCAAAAGAGGACAGCAGGAACTAGTACTGCCAGGCAAGTCTTCGGGAGGGAACCACCGGTCGCAGCCAGAAGGGCTGTTGAGTGACATGCACAGTCGGAAGGACTGTGGAGGCACGCCTGAGAGGACTGGACGTGTGCAGTCTGGGTGCAGAGCCAGCAGTGAGGACTGTGATGTCAAGGGCAGTGGAGTTGGGCAGCTGCAGCCAGGAGGGCTGGCAGGGCCCGAAGAGGGCTAACTGGGAGCAGTAGTCCAACTGTAGGACAGCTAGCACTAAAGACTTTATACCTTTTTATACTAAACTATAGGGGCCTGAGGCCCCTGCAGGCAAAGGGCAATTGCTGATGCCAGGCTGAACCAGTGTCAGGCCTAAACTTGTGCTAGCTGCTCCTGGGAGTCAAGAGTTGTGCATGAGGAAGAGAGAGCAATAGTCTGCAAGCAAGTTGTGCAGGAGGAGTCTGGAGTAGTGATATGTACAGAGAGTGTACATAGTTCCCAATTGATTGTTTTACAATCAACCGATTGTTTGTTCTAAAATCCACTGGGCATCCCATATATTCATTTACCCATCCAAGTGTAGCACCCTCTACATAGGTAGGGGCTAGAGGTTAGAATTTTTTATAAGTGCAGGCAAATTCAGGCAGGCCTTGCTCAAGCTAGGACTGTTTGTTTTGGTTTGGTTTATGTTTCTGGTAATTAAACTAAAATCACAAACAATGTTATCTTCCTTCCCAGCTAAACTACAAATCCCCCCTCTCATATAATGGGGATGAGAAGGAAGATGTTCAAAACTCTAAAGAGCAGACTAGTTTGACAAGCATGACTCTCGCCACTTGATGGCAGCACAGCACAATATCTGTTCTATCACAAGCTTAATTACTCTGTAAATGTTCCATTAGAAAAGAGATAAGCATGAGGTAGAGGGATATAACATAGGTACTATAAGATGAACGGGAAAAACTTTTTCAAAGAAATTCGATTTCTAACAGAAAAAAACACTGCGCAGAAACAATAAAAGTGTAAATGCTGCCAAGTACCAAAAATTGTAGATACAAATTAAAGAACAAGTGAAAGGGAAATAGGTACAGCGCAACAACTGATAGTGATTGATACTGATACCTACGCTGTGAACTAAGGTATATATATAAAAAACACAAACAATATGTATATATAATAATGCAAAATTTCCAATAGTACAAAAAAACAAAAGTTCATAATAAATAAAAAAGCATGTGAATAAGTGCAGTCCATACACATATAATGGTGAATGATATGGGAAATCCAAAGAGTGAAAAAAAATCCAATGTGAATCGCCAATGCAATATTCAAGATGTGACATCCAAAATAATCCAAACAATCTATGCACCAAAACCAAACACCCAAGTGATGAGGTATTGTAGTCTGCTTACCGAAGCTATTGACCACTACAGCGGTCAGTATGGGCACAGGATATTTTTATAGTCTCCCAACAAGACTGAGGGGGGTCCGGTTCCTAGATCCTGAAATCTTCCATAGATACACTGCAGACCAATAAGGAGGTAACAGTAGCTATTCAGATGTTGTGCAACTGGTTCAGTATACCAGAAATCCAGCGACCCAACTTGAGGAGGTGACAAAGCGCTTGGTTGGATCTCTGATCCACTGGAAAAGAAATCCAAACCTCTCTCCCCAGCAAACTTGGATAGCTATAAGATGAACACATACATCTCTGTATAGTGGTAATCTTTAACATTCATGATTGGTGTTCTCAAATATTGGCATTTAAAAATCCAATTTATGTTTTATGACTAGGATTGCCACCTGTCCGGGGTTCACCTGGACAGTTCTGGTTTGGAATCATGCGTCCGGGGGTTCAGACTGCCTGAAACCCGGACACATTATTCAGACTAGACTATGGCTTCCCAGCAGGGTTGCTGACTGCAGTTGTCTAAGCTGAGAATGTCTGTTACACTCTCTTTCATGCTGCCTAAAGCCAGCACTAACAATCCCCCCTAAACACACACACAGACGGGAGAGGAGAGAGGGCTCAATCTGCACCTCTTCGCCCCACCCCTACCCCTCTTTGTCTGCCCACACTCCAATCCCCAGGGCTGTGCTTCAGAAGAGAAAACAAAAAGGGGACCTGGAAATTTGAGTCCATTTAAGTCCAGCCACCTCAGATATATCTGGATGAGAGATGCTGACTGCCAAGGGGCGAGAGAGCTCACCATCCATGCATGTCTGTGACTGAAGTCTACCCACTTCTCTCTCTTGCCTCTCTCTTGTAGTGAGTACACTAAGGTAAGTCGGGGTTCTCAGAGCACCCCTTACATCAGAGTTCCCTTTCACAGTGTTCCGCCTTACAACAGAGTTCTCAGTGTTCCCCCTTAAATCAGGGTTCCCAGAGCATACCTTATGTTAGAGTCCCAAGAGTTCTCCCTTATATCAGAGTCTGCAGAGTCCCCCCTTACAGTTGAAAGGGAACTCTGCAAGCTTAGATGTAAAATGTACAGTGAAGGGGAACTCTGTGGACTCTGATGTAAAGGGGTAGAGTTGAGCGGACACCTGGATGTTCGGGTTCGGCCGAACTTCGGAAAAAAGTCCGGGTTCGGGACCCGAACTTGACCCGAACTTGACCCCGAACCCGAACCCCATTGAAGTCAATAGGGACCCGAACTTTTCAGTACAAAAATGTCTCTAAAACACTAAGGGAAAGGGCTAGAGGGCTGCAAATGGCAGCAAAATGTCGGTAAGAGCATGGCAAGTACTCTGAAAATAAATGTGGATAGGGAAATAACTTAAAATAACATAAAAAAAAAAATCTTGACCTAAGAGGACGAGGTCCATATGGAGTAGGAGGTTGAGGTGACGGTGGATGTGGCGGTGTAGGTTTTGGTTTTTAATTGATTTATTTTTTTAATTAGGGTACACCCCAAAAGAGTGAGAAAGATCTAGGGTTGCCACCTCATCCCTTTAAACCCGAACACATAGTAATTACACACGTCCTGGGGCTAATTTAATGTCGATAAGGCACCAAGTGAGTTTAATTAGCAGCACCTTAATCAGCCAGAGAACCTGTGTAATTAATACACTTTTAAATGGATGAGGTGGCAACCCTAGAAAGATCAGAAAAACAAGAATGGCTGGGTAAGGCCGGCACGGTGTCTATTCTGCACAAGGTACGGGCAAGTCTGGTGGGATCCATGCCTGGTTCATTTTAATGAACGTGAGCTTGTCCACATTGTCTCTGGACAGGCGGCTGCGCTTGTCTGTGATAACGCCCCCTGCCGTGCTAAATACACGTTCAGATAATACACTGGCTGCAGGGAAGGCCAGCACCTCCAAGGCATAAAGGGAAAGCTCAGGCTATGTGCCGGTGTAGAAAATTCTTGAAGCACGATAGTCCTATCTAAATCTCTCCCTCAGATCCGCAGGAACCTTGCCCTAAACTATCTAATGCAGAGTATCTCACAGAAAGAAATGCACTGCTGCTGCAATTTGCAGAGTATCTCACAGGAACAGATGCAGTGCAGCTGCAATTTGATTTTTGAACCAGGACTGACTTCTATATAATTCTCTCCCTCAGATCAGCAGGAACCTTGCCCTAAACTATCTAATGCAGAGTATCTCACAGAAAGAAATGCACTGCTGCTGCAATGTGCAGAGTATCTCACAGGAACAGATGCAGTGCAGCTGCAATTTGATTTGTGAACCAGGACTGACTCATAAATAATTCTCTCCCTCAGATCAGCAGGAACCTTGCCCTAAACTATCTAATGCAGTGTATCTCACAGAAAGAAATGCACTGCTGCTGCAATTTGCAGAGTATCTCACAGGAACAGATGCAGTGCAGCTGCAATTTGATTTGTGAACCAGGACTGACTCCTATATAATTCTCTCCCTCAGATCAGCAGGAACCTTGCCATAAACTATCTAATGCAGAGTATCTCACAGAAATAAATGCACTGCTGCTGCAATGTGCAGAGTATCTCACAGGAACAGATGCAGTGCAGCTGCAATTTGATTTGTGAACCAGGACTGACTCATAAATAATTCTCTCCCTCAGATCAGCAGGAACCTTGCCCTAAACTATCTAATGCAGAGTATCTCACAGAAATAAATGCACTGCTGCTGCAATTTGCAGAGTATCTCACAGGAACATATGCAGTGCAGCTGCAATTTGATTTGTGAACCAGGACTGACTCCTATATAATTCTCTCCCTTAGATCAGCAGGAACCGTGCCCTAAACTATCTAATGCAGAGTATCTCACAGAAAGAAACAGTGCTGGTGTAGATTTCTGAAGCAGGATAGTCCTATCTAAATCTCTCCCTCAGATCAGCAGCAGCCTTTCTCTACCCTAGCTAAAGCAGAGTAACGAGCTGTGCTATGTGCCTCTAGATTATATAGAGGCTGGTTCACAGGCTGGGTCACATGCTGCACTGGCCAATCACAGCCATGCCAATAGTAGGCATGGCTGTGATGGCTTCTAGGTAAAACACGTAAAACAAATGGTGATTGGCTTCCCTGCAGCGCACCATTACATTGCCAAACACCGGACCCGAACTTTCAGAAAAATGTCCGGGTTCGGGTCCAAAAAAAAACAAAGTCCGTACCGAACCCGAACTTTACAGTTCGGGTTCGCTCAACCCTATAAAGGGGGACTCTTTTTATTAACTTCATATGATTAGAAATTTTATTTATTTAGCAAAATATATGTATACAAAAAATTGTTTGGGTTTGACTTGAAGAAAAGGTGGCAACCCTATTTATGACTATTATTATTATACCGGATTTATATAGCACCAACAGTTTGTGCAGCGCTTTACAACATGAGGGCAGACAGTACAGTTTCAATACAGGAGGAATCAGAGGGCCCTCCTCGTTAGAATTTACAATCTAGAAGGGAGGGCCAAGTAACTGTAGACCTGTTTGTTTAACTTCTATAGTTGGGAAGATACTGGAGAGTTTACTAAAAGACCACATAGACAAATTCTTGCCGGAAAAAAATATTTTAAGCAACAGACAGCATGGATTCATGAAAGACAGAAGTTGTCAGACAAACCTGATTTCTTTTTATGAAGAGGTAAGTAAAACCTTGGACAGAGGGGCATCGGTGGACGTGGTATACCTGTATTTTGCAAAAGTGTTTGACACAGTTACCCACACACGGCTCATGTGTAAGGTAAAGTCTACGGGCTTGGATAGATCAATTTGTAAATGGCTAGAAAACTGGCTAAAAGACAAAATTGAGAGAGTAGTGGTTAATTATTATTACTCTGAATGGTCTAAGGCAGGGGTGTCCAAACTTTTTTCAAAGAGGGACAGATTTGATTAAGTGAACATGCGTGAAGGCCGACCATTTTGCCTGACACTCTTTGAACCATTAAAATTCAGTCTAATGCCACGTACACACGATCGGAAATTCCAACAACAAATGTTCGATGTGAGCTTTTTGGCGGAAATTCCGACCGTGTATAGGCTCCATCAGACATTTGCTGTCGGAATTTAGAACAACAATTATTTGAGAGTTGGTTCTCAAATTTTTCGACAACATAAGTTCTTGTCGGAAATTCCAATTGTCTGTATGCAATTCTGACGCACAAAAATCCTACGCATGCTCGGAATCATTGAACGTCATTTTTCTCGGGTCGTCGTAGTGTTGTACGTGACTGCGTTCTTGACGTTTGGAATTTCCGACAACATTTGTGTGACCATGTGTATGCAAGACAAGTTTGAGCGAACAACCGTCGGAAAAAAATCCATGGTTTTGATGTCGGAATGTCCAATCGTGTGTACGTGGCATAAGTGTGTTCATCTGAGCACTAATACACTGCCTTACTGCCCACTGCGTTTGTGGCTGTGTGTGGTGAAGAGATTAGCTTGGGTGTGTTATTTGGATTATATATATATATATATATATATATATATATATATATATATAATCTCTTTTGTGGCCCCAACAAATTCTCAAGCACCGCTCAGGACTAAGGATAAGCTTGGGCATGTTATTTGGATATACTGTGTAGCGCCTATGTACTTTCAGTCCAGGTGCTATCATAAATTTATTTTAGGGGGATGAGAGAGTTAGTTTACTCTCATCCAGCTAATTCATGTAAATTAGTCCTCTACTCTAGCTGGGCTACACTGCCAGTTCATTCTGCGTTCCAGTGGTACCTTCCTACCTCTGTGCGACAGGTGGCAGCAGTGGAGTTCAGCCTGAAGCGCCTCTTGCCAGCAGCCAATAAAGAGGGGTTTTCCCTCGCGGTGCATGCTGGGGGAGGGTACTTTTTGAGCGGACGCCATTTTCTGGGGTTCGGTTTTCTGGTGCTGGTTCCGGGTGCGATACCCACCTTTAGGGTGTGCGCACATCACGGGCCCGGGCGATATGGCCTACCAGGCCGGGGCCCATGTGCTACGCGGTGTTCCTGGTTCCGGGACCATGTTGGCCCGGAGCAACTGAAGGTATGGTGGGACCCCAGTGATCTACTGGGTTCCCCAACTTTGAGAGAAGAGCCCAAGCGAGTTGTGCTGTTCGGTGGGGAGTCAGTCTGAGGAGAGCCCAGAGGCAGGTGATCCAATAGGGCCTGGACAATCCACTGCGGATCGAGGTGACCGTACATTGGGAGTTTGTCTGTTGGCAACCTGTCAGTCGGTCACCAGTTGAGGAAAAATACCTGAGGGAGATTCAGGCACAAATTTCACTGAGGAAGATTCACTTCATAATTCTACATTCGGGGAAAGGGCCTTTGGCAGAGGTTCTTTTCCAATATTCATTTACATCAGGTCTGTGGCAGAGACTTGTTCTTCTTCTCAGTGCTCCGAGAGATACCCTGGCTACCAGGTCGGTGTGAGAGGCCTGTCCAGGTATGCTATACCCACTCCGACTGGAGTGGCGACGAAAGTTAAAGTCCCATTGGAAGCAGGATTGTTTCCGTTGTTCTCAGGCCTGAATCTGCAACTCTCCTTTCACCAACCTTTATTCTATCTACCTCAAGTTCATTGTTTACTGTGTTAGGCAAGAATAAAAGCACAGAAAGAGACACCTTGCTGTTTGGACATTCCGTCATTGCTCATCATCATCGCCATACCCCTAGACGCATCACAGAAGGTAACACGCCATCCCCTTTCTATCCAGCGGCTCCTGCAGGGGTAGCGCTACAACTGTATTTATCGGGCGTATAACATGCACAGGCGTATAACACGCACCTTTACTTTAAGGCCCCGTACACACGACCAAACATGTCTGCTGAAACTGGTCCGCGGGCCAGTTTCAGCAGACATGTTCGGTCTGTGTAGGACCGAGCGGACAGAATTCCAGCAAACATTTGCCCGCCGGGCCTTTTCCCAGCGGACAAATATTCCTGGACTTGTTTTAAAACAGTCCGCTGGAATCCTGCCCGCTCGGACATGTTCGGTCGTCTGTACAGACCTACCGTACATGTCCGAGCTCCCGCCATCCCTCGCATGCGTCGAATGACTTCGACGCATGCGTGGAAGCATTTAACTGGCAGGCACGCCCACGTCGCCGCGTCATCGTCGCGGTGACACCGCGGACACGCCCCGCGTATTGTTTACGCGCGGATTTCTGTACGATGGTTAGTACAGCCATCGTACAGAAATCCCCGGGCAGACATGTACGGTGAAAACGGTCAGGCGGACCGGTTTCATCGTACATGTTTGCCCGTGTGTACACGGCCTAAGAAGGAAGTTTCACGATTTTTTTTTATTATTTTAAATAAAGAACAGTAAAGCAAAATAAGGGTCAATGCCGCCTAATCAGTGCCTATCCATCTGCAGCCTCGCTATTGCCATCAGTGCAGCCTGATCTATGCCCATCTGCAGCCTCCGAGGGGACAGGGAAGGGGGCGGGAGTCAGACTGACAGATATGGGTGACATAAACATTTTGATCCTAGGCTATTAAATAAATACAGGCATACCCCGCTTTAAGTACACTCACTTTACATACACTCGCGAGTAAGGACATAACCGTGAGTGTATGTAAAGGGCCTCACAAGTACTGTACAGACATTTTGCAGCCACAATAGAAGGAGCTGAAGCTCAGAGAGCATAGCCTGCCTTGTTCCAGTGTGCCCCTGACACCCCCACTACAGCCCCTGAGACCTAAACTACAGCCCCCTGATCCCCCACTACACCCTAGAAGTGAAAAAGGGTATTGTTTCACTTTAAGTACATTTTCATTTTACATACATGCTCTGGTCCCATTGTGTACTTAAAAGTGGGGTATGCCTGTACACTCTTTCCTTATTCATCTAATTACCATAAGCACCATTTATGTTTTGTGTATCTTTTTTTCATGTTATATAATAATCTATTCAAATAATTCTTAAATTGACTCCCATGTTGCAGGATGAAAAATATTGATATAGAATGGCATGGAAAAATGTTAATTTTAATAAATAATATAAAAGTAAACAGTTGAAATGTTCATTTCACACATTTTGTTGAGTCCTGTCTCCTATGTGATATTGAAGAATAAACGTCCAGGTCTCTGGATTTTCTTTAGAACTGACAGAGACATACATGTATTTACAATTGGCTGTACTGCATGTGCCTTCCCAGTATCCGCTTTCATTGAGGACCAGAGGGAAGGAATCTTTCCCCTTTACACACACTCCAGCAACATCTGGAATCTGCATCTTAAAGAAAACATCACTGTCCTTGGGTAGAACGCCCTCTAGGGGCTGCAGCAGTTCATAGCCTTCAGACCAGTCTGTATACACCAATGGAAACACTGGCCATTTCACAGCCATATTGTTACAAGTGATGAGATAGTTACACTGATGTTTGTACATGTTACTGTTCTTAGGTATAATGTTTATATGTAAAACATAAGTTCCAGGCTGTGGAAGGCGGACCTTGATTTGCACATTGCTTTGTGTCTTTGTTTGGAAGACATGTCTGTGCTCCATTTCTGGCATCATTTCAACATCATCTGAATGTAAAGTGGGAAAAATACTTAAATCTCGCAATAATGCAAAAGTGACAACACAGCAACCATCTTCAGTATGAATCGTTGGGCTTGGATGTGAGGGCTGAATAAGCCCAGCCTTCTCTGTCTCTGGATTTGGGCCCACAGGATTATGAAGACTAGAAGGGAAAGGAGGCCATTTTACCTTGGAGTTTGAACATGTGACCAAATAGTTACAAATATAGTCAGCACTTTCATCAAATATCTGAAAAACATAGGAGCCTGCACGTGGAAGACGCACACTGAACTCCAGTTTCTGCTTCTGTATGGTCTGAAGAATATACATAACGTTGGGTGCGATTTCTAGATCATCCGATTTCAAGCTGGCCCTGAGGTTTAATGCCCGGTCTGTGGTGAAGGTAATGGCAAAGCATCCATCCTCAGTATTGATGACTGACTCCAGATGTGAGGGCTGGTGCAGTCCAGCAGTTTCTATACCTGGGTGTGGACCTACTGGGTTGTTAAGCATGCTAGGAAATGGTGGCCATTTTACCTTTGGGTTAGAGCATCGTATTAGATAATTACAGATTAATCCCTTATTTTCACCAAATATCTGGAAAACGTAGGAACCATATAGTGGAAGGCGGATGTTAAACTCAACTTTATCCTTCCCTGTTCTCTGTATAATTTGGTTCATTTTAGCAGTCATTTTATCATCTTTCAAGCTGCTGCTAAGCTTTAGTTCCCCATTAGTTTGGAAACTAATAGTGCAAAGACCATCTTCCTGATGAATGATCGGGTCTGGATGTGAAGGGTGAAGAAGGCCAGCTTTCTCTGTCTCTGGGTGGGGGCCGACAGGGTTGTGAAGTACTGCAGGATAAGGTGGCCATTTCACCTTGGTATTTTGACAAATTATTAGATAGTTACACAGGTACACTATCACATCAGTGTTCTCAAATATTTTGAGAACATAAGTGCCAGCCTGTGGAAGATGGACACTAAACTCCACCTTTGTGTCCTGAACTCTTTGCATTATATGGTTAGGAATAGATTTTACTTCATCGGATCTGAGGTTGGCTGAGAGTCTCAGCTCCTTGCTAGTGGTAAAGCTTAAAGTACAGCATCCATCTTTTGTGTAAATGATGGGATCTTTGTGTGATGAATGGAGAAGACCAGACAATTCGGACAGCCAGCTTGGACCAACAGGGTTATGAAGACACTTGGGAATCTTCATCTTGTGGTTCACAGTTTTACAGTCTATTCTGTAGTCCACCACCAACTGGTAAGCTTCTTCTAAATCTGGTCTTTTGGCATAAATTTGTATAATCTGTTGCCCAGTCTTTGAAGGGTAAACATCAATTCTGGCTTCATGCTCCATCAGCCTTAGCAGACCTTGATCTTCTGTTTCATTTAAGCTGAAGATGTAAAACATCTTGTGCCGACTCTCAATGGTAATGGTAACTTTTCCTTTATCTAGATAGGACAGACATAACATATATTTAGTTATCCACTTGAAAATATGAAGGCACCTGCATTTGTATAATGCTGAATGCAAGATAAACAGCTAAAAATACAGTTGTGTGAAAGTTGAAAGTTTTGGCCCCCTTCCTGATTTTTCCTTGTTTTGCACACGTTTGTCACACTTTAATGTTTCAGATCATCAAATTTTTTTTAAATATTAGTCAAAGATAACACAAGGACCGTGACACGTCGATATACATCGGCAGAATGGCACGGCTGGGCAGATCAACATATATATACGTTATATATATACGTTGGTCCTTTAAGAGCGGCATTGTGGGCGTGCGCGCCGCGAGCTCCGTGAGTCAGACAGGGGGTTCCGCAGACATCGATACCCGCAATTGTCTCACGGTGAGGAATAACGGGGAAATGCTGATGTAAACAAGCATTTCCCCATTCTTTCTAGTGACAGGACACTGATCACAGATCCCTGTAATCGGGAGCGGTGATCAGTGTCATGTCACACACAGCCCATTCCCCCTACAGTTATAAGCACTCCCTAGGACACACTTAACCCCTTCAGAGCCCCCTCATGGTTAACCCCTTCACTGCCAGTGTCATTTTTACAGTAATCAATGCATTTGCATAGCACTGATCGCTGTAAAAATGACAATGGTCCAAAAATAGTGTCAAAAGTGTCCGATGTGTCCACCATAATGTCGCAGTCACGATAAAAATCGCTGATCGCCGCCTTTACCAGTAAAAAAAATAATAATAATAAAAATGAAATAAAACTATCCCTTATTTTGTAGATGCTATAACTGATGTGCAAACCAATCAATAAAGGATTTTTTTTACCAAAAAAAAGTAGAAGAATACGCATCGGTCTAAACTGAGGAAATGATAGCAAAAATGTAAAAATATTGCTTTTTTTTCAAAAGTGGCACTCTATTTTTATTTATAGCGCACAAAATAAAAACCGCAGAGGTGATCAAATACCACCAAAAGAAAGCTCTATTTGTGAGAAAAAAAGCACGTAAATTTTGTTTGGTTGCCATATTGCACGACCGCGCAATTGTTAGTTAAATCGACGCAGTGCTGAATCGCAAAAAGTGGCCTGGTCTTTGGCCAGCCAAATGGGCTTAAGTAGTTAAGTTACATCCCTACATTTTTGATTTTGCAGATTTTGTAAGTTTGCCCACTTACAAAGAAATGAAGGGTCTATAATTTTAATCATAAGTGTATTATAAATGATACAGAATATCAACCAAAAATCCATAAAAAACATACAAATTGAGTTGCAGTTCAGTGAGTAAAATAGGTATTTTAACCCCAAGCAAAACATAGTACTTGGTGGAGAAACCCTTGTTGGCAAGCACAGAGGTATGCTGTTTCTTGTAGTTGGTTACCAGGTTTGCACACATCTCATGAGGGATTTTCTTTAACCACTGCCAGGTCTGACATTTTGTAGTAAATTCATAAAAACCTAAAAACGTACTTGTTTCTATTACAGCTACTTCAGGCTGAGAGGAAATCAACCCTAGGTTATAAAAATGACTTTTGTGGTGCACAATCTGTTGAAAGTCTACACGGGTCACTTTTGGATCCAGTAGTTGACAGTCTGCTTGTTCTGGATAATGTTCCCCAATGAAGAGAGCTGGATGGGTCAGGAAATAAAACTCATTGTACCTTGATGGAGGCAACAGAGAAGAGTGACATACATTAGATAATATAAATGAACTAACAGTGGTCAATTGGTACAAATATTGCCCCAGTAAGAGAAAAACGTATTTAACATAGTCACAACAGAATCAGTGCATGGGCCTGTGTTGACAGGCTTTTGTTTGGGTCAGAACTAGACATGTGCATTCGTTTTCGTCAGAATGCATTTTCGTCAGAATTTCAGGGATTTTTCACATTTGTTTTAACCAAACGATAACGAACGTGCAAAATCGGAAAGATCCGACATAAAAAAGGCTTTATTTTAGTTTTGTTGCAGCAACAGTTCGATATAGATAGAAGACTCGACATGACGGTGACAATAGCGATCTGTGTCTATCGAACCTGCGGTTGAATGTGCCTAACCCTAACTCTATTAGTCCATGATTATTCTACATAGAGAGAAAAGATTTGACATAGAGAGAAAAGATTCGACATTATAGAAACATGAAGATTCGCCGAAGCAGCTAAAAACATATGATCGTCATGAGCAGACATTTATGGTCAAATGCTCCGCCCATAGGCTACAGAAGAATTCTAATGTTGGTTGACTAGTAATAATAATTATTAAATATAATTATTAATAGTCATACAACATTAAAAATTCTACTATAGCTTGTGGGTGGAGAATTAGACCGGAAATGTACGATTACGGCATCGTACAGTTTAGCTGCTTGTCGAATCTTCTTAGAACATTCGACAGACACCATAAGCCTTCAATGACAGATCCGACCTTAATTCATTCAGATTTTCAGACTAATGCATTTTTTAACGAAACAAAAAAAATAAAAAACGAGTAACTAAATAATTGTATTTTTCGGACAAAAACGAAATTCCGAAACAAAATATTTCAGTGTGCACATGTCTAGTCAGAACTACTTCACTACCCATAAAGTTCTTTGTGAATCCAAAAGCAGATTAAATCAAGTACAATACAGTTCAGAAAGAGGTCAACTGCAGGTGATACTGACCAATCATGTTTAGCATATGGCCATTTTTCGAACATCCAAAAAAGATACAGTAATCTTTTTGTTGGCTTGAATGCACTCACGGACACCAAATAATCTTTGTCTGATCATGGGTGAGATAACAAGAAAAATGTCTACACTACATTCACAGAGCTTCAACGTAAGGATAAGGATTTTTATTAAAGCCATGTGACTGTAATGTCAAATCTCATCTGAGAATCACCTTTAAGATAATATTTTAACATCCTATAAATACACTGAATGCTTACTGGAAAGTGAACTTGCTTATGCTCTCATCAACATGGCCAGCGCCCCATGTTGTGTCCAGCAGATGCCATCTTCCTTCTAAATACACCATGTTCCATGTGTGGTCTGAATCCCAAGATATCACTTGCCCTGCCTTGTATGAGGTTCCTTTGGAAAAGCCGTTGATTGTCTTGCATTGAATAGCAGCAAGGCTAAATAGGGAAAATGTAATTATTAGACACCCATAAAAACAGCAGTTATGTCTACATGCACATTTCCCTTTTTAACATCAAATAATTTTATAATCTGTCTTTTTAAAGCAAACTTCTGGTAGATTTGTTTTCTTGTATTTAACCTCCCTGGCGGTATGATTCTTTCAGATTTTAGGTGCTGAAAGCAGTACCATTATTTTTGCATGGAAATTTGGCGTTTTTCATTGTAGGCCTGTAATTCTTAGGAATAACTCACTTAAATCTGTCCAAACAAGAGTCTAGTAGACATCCCAGGTATGATAAAGTTTGAAAAACAAAATCATAAATTATAATATAATACATAATTATAACAAATAATAAGGTAAGTAACTTTGTCTCTGGCTGCTGCGAGGCGAGCCCGAGTCTGACTCGGGGATACCGCTTTTGGCAAAGAAATCTTACTCCTAGCCAGACTCGGAAATACCGCCAGGGGGGCTAAATGAGAAAGGATTGGGACCTGTCTGGTCACCCCACTGGGATGATTTCCCCTCACTGTGGAGTTGATTTACTAAAGCTGGAGAGTGCAAAATTTGGTGCAGCTTTGCATAGAAACCAATCAGCTTCCAGTTTTTTTATTTTTTTGTCAAAGCTTAATAAAACAAGCTGAAGTTAGAAGCTGATTGGCTACCATGCACAGCTGCACCAGATCTTGCAATTTCCGGTTTTAGTAAATTAACCCCTGTGTGTTTTAGCCGCTCCTCTGTGACATCAGATCAAGAAATGAGTTGAAGGAAGAACAAGAACACAAAGAAGGTTCTGACCATAAACAATTTTTACAACTCCCCATTCCCCAAATGGGGACAGAGACAACGACAGAAACTTAGAAGTGGTTCTAGCCCTTCCACACTCAATCCAAAAGAAAAAAGATTTTTTTTTGTTGGGGTTTAAGCCAATCAAACTTGAATAACTTCTGACTAAAGAAAATTTAGTTTTGTTTCGTTACGGATTTGTTAGCTAAGTTAATCATTTTGATTTGTCATATTTGTTATGTTAGAATGAATCGTTGTTGGAATTTGTTCTTATATTCAGATTTTGCTTCATATATTTGTTCTTTTCAAATAGATTTGAAATTCTAATTTCAGAAAACTTCTGTATTCTATTTTATTCTATTCTATTCTAATCTGTTTTATTCTATTCTATTATTTTCCATGATATTCTATTCCTTTATTCTCTATTTTATTTGTTTAATTATTTTCCATTCTGTTTTATTCTATTGTATTATACGTTTTTCTATTATTTCTATTCTATTCTTTTAGTTTCTACTCTTTTTTTATATTATATTCTATTTACCCTACTCAATTTGTTTCTATTTTATTTTCTATTCTATTTTATTCCCCTTTATTCTATTCTATTATTTTCTATTCTATAAAGCAACCTATGTAGGAATCATCATCTTATTTCACTTTTCTACCTAGTGTATTTATTACAATATGTTTTAATACATTTTCGAATTTTAATAAAAAAAATTAATTCAAATTTAGTTGATTCGATTCATTATAATTCATTTTGGATTTGTTGAAATTTGTTAATTTTGTGGCTGGGAAATTCGGATGCATCAGAATCTCGGAATAATGAAAATGTAATCTGAATTACAATTTGTAAAGAAACAAATCAGATATGTCTACTTCTGACCTCATGCCAAACCCACAGCATTAGTATCCATCCAGGGCATACAAAGCATGAAAGGGTTTGACAAAGCATACAGTGCCTTGCAAAAGTATTCACCGCCTTGGCATTTTTCGTGTTTTGTTGCCTCACAACCTGGAATTAACATGGATTGTTTGAGGATTTGCATCATTTAATTTACAGAACATGCCCACAACTTTGAAGATTTTTTTTTTTATTGTGAAGCAAACAACAAATAGGACAAAATAACAGAAAAAGTCAATGTGCATAACTATTTACCCCCCTAGAGTCAATTCTTTATAGAGCCACCTTTTGCGGCTATAACAGCTTCAGCTTTGGATACATCTCTATGAGCTTTAGCAGTGCATTTGGGCTCATTGTCCTGCTGGAAGGTGAACCTCCATCCTAGCCTCAAATCACACACAGAGTGGTACAGGTTTTGCTCAAGAATATTCCTGTATTTAGCACCATCCATCTTTCCCTCAACACTGACCAGTTTCCCAGTCCTGACTGCTGAAAAACATGATGGTGTTCTTTGGTGATGTAATGTGTTGGGTTTGCACTAGACATAGCGGGCCTAATCCTCAAAAGAGATACGACGGAGTAACTGCTGTTACTCCGTCGTATCCCTGGTCCTAACTATGGAACTGATCCACAGAATCAGTTTCCCATAGTTAGGACGAAGATCCGACATGTGTAATTGAATTACACTGTCGGATCTCAGGATGCAGTACCGCATCCGCCGCTGGGGGAATTTTGCGTCGAAATGCCGCCTCGGGTATGCAAATTAGGACTTACGGAGATCCACGAAGCTTTTCAGCTTGGTTTTTTCTCCGTAAGTTTTATTTTGCAAACGCAAAATTAGTGCTGCTTTTACAAGGTGTAAACTGTTTACACCTTGTAAAAACAGACCTTTCTTGTTAGCGACGTGATTTTTTTTGAATTTAAAAAAAAAATTTGGCGCCGTATCTTTTTTTTTACCCGACGCAACTTTATTGTCCCGTCGCAATCCACAAAGCCCGACGTAACGTAATTTTGCGCTATGCACGTCGGGAAACTGATGTCACGAGGATGCGCAGTACGGCCGCTGCGGGAGCGCGCCTTATTTAAATGGGAATCACCCCCTGGAGAAGAGGAACGCCTTGCGCCGGCCGGATTTAAGTTACAACGCTCAAAATTTCTAGGTAAGTGCTTTGTGGATCGGGCACTTAGGTAGAAATTTTGCGGCGGTGTAACTTAAATAGGAAAAATTACGTTACGCCCGCTGGCTGAGGATTTGGCCCTGCGTTTTTTTTGTTGGCCAAAAAGTAAAATTTTAGTCTCATCAGACCAGAGCACCTTCCTCCATACATTTTGGGAGTCTCCCACGTGCCTTTTCGCAAACTCAAAACGTGCCATTTTGTTTTTTGCTGAAAGTAATGGCTTTCTTCTGGCCACTCTGCCATAAAGCCCAACTTATGGAGCGTACGGCTTATTTTCGTCCTACGTACAGATAATCCAGTCTCTGCTGTGGAACTCTGCAGCTCCTCCAGGGTTACCTTAGGTCTCTGTGCTGCCTCTCTGATTAATGCCCTCCTTGCCCGGTCCAAGAGTTTTGGTGTGCTGCCGTCTCTTGGCAGGTTTGCTGTTGTGCCATATTCTTTCCATTTGGTTATGATAGATTTGATGGTGCTCCTAGGGATCATCAAAGATTTGGATATTTTTTTATAACCTAACCCTAAATTGTACGTCTCAACAACATTGTCCCTCACTTGTTTGGAGAGTTCCGTGGTCTTCATGGCAATGTTTGGTTAGTGGTGCCTCTTGCTTACGTGTTGCAGCCTCTGTTTTTTTTAAAAAGGTGTGTTTATGTAATGACAGATCATGTGACACTTAGATTGCACACAGGTGGACATCATTTCACTAATTGTGTGACTTCTGAAGGTAATTGGTTGCACCAGAGCTTTTTATGGGCTTCATAACAAAGTGGGTGAATATGCACATGCCAATTATAATTTTTTTATTTCTGAAAAATAGTTTTATATATATATTTTACTTCACCAACTTAAACAATTGTGTTATGATCCATCACATTTAATTCAGATTAAAGAAACATTGAACTAAAGGCTGTAATGTAACAAAATAGGTAAAAAGCCAAGAGGGGTGAATAATTTTGCAAAATACTGTATCTGTGACTTTACCAGATTTAATTTAAACCTGGGGGGTTATGACAAGCGGTAATAAGTATGCGTCCTCATTTATATTTAAAAAAAATGTATAGTGTTTGTGTACAGAGAACTGAATTACACAAAGAATAGAGGTTTCACGCAATTTTTGCTTTGAATATTCAATCAGGTGCAAGGCAAAAAAACAACAACACAGGACTGTTCCTTGCACATGATTAGACAAAGGAAGGAGCACAGCTATACCTCATTTACTGAGCTTAGTAAATATTTACTTTACAAAATTAGTTTACATAGTGAGACTGGTTTACCCAATGAGTTGTGAATCTTCACTCAGTGACTTGAATGAAAATTACCTTCAATCATCCAATCATGTTAAAAGTAAATTCCTGTTTTTGTATTTCATCTGTACATGATTGGATAATTGAAGTGAATACTCACTGCAATTAAAAGAAATTAACCCAAATTAAAGAAGATGTATGTAGTATGGAGTAGTAAACAAACATACATATTCACCTTGATATTGCAGCAAAGCTGTGATGCTGCAGCTATCCCCCATCAGCTCTAAGACTGAGAACTGAGGGATCACATATCACTGATTGCTTAGTTTTCAGTCTTCTCAGAGCAGAGATCAGTGACTGTCAGTCACTGCTCTCCACTCTGCCCCTTCATTGGGCACCGGAGGCTTGAGATGGGGACGGGGTGGGTGCAGCTGGCTTTGGCTCTCGGTCACGGGCTAAGAGGCAGCAATCAATCAGGCAGCTGGGTGGATTCTAAAAAAAATTGTCAGGATCCTTCCAGAGCCTGTAGCAGCCCTGTGATGTCAGCCATCACTGGGCTTTAGTCCACTGTGGCTAATTCTAGGTCACAGGAGAACAAAAGTAAGCATACTCCTGTGACCCAGAGGAGAAAAGTATGGGCAAAAAAGCTGTGGTCATACTTCTCTTTTAACTCTGTGAAGAGTCTCAGCTCATTTAGAAAATTAGCCTCATTAAGATCAGGCATATTTTTACTGATAGTTTTTCCTTTCTAAGCAGGGAAAACATTAAATTATTTCCTATTTACTGCCTGCATCCACAGCTCTTGTGAAAATAGCCCTGTTAGCAGAATTGCTAGTACAATATTCACCCCCTCACTATCTACTAGCACAAACTGGACCTGGATGCAAATGTAGCACCCTCTAGTGTGCTATATGTAAATAGTTTAGTTGTTAGAGTATGAGAATTGGCTTGGCTGAAACCCAGGCCTAGGTTGTGAATCTGGGTCAGTGTTCAGTGACTCAGGGGCTGGGTGACTCATCATGCAGCTCTCTCTGGCACTTCCCTCTGGTCTAGAAGTTGGTAGAAACTTTCAGAACTGGAGGGTGGGAGTGAAGATGGGCTGCCATATTTATGAGGTCCTCATTTCTCAACCAATTTCCATCAAAAAGGGGCTGGAAGGGGGCAGGCCAACTCATAAATAAGTATGAGCCATGCCAGCTGGGGCAGTCAATGGAAGATGGAGATGGAGTGCCGAGGAGGCTTTCGGAGGCACTCGCAGGGTGCCCCCTAGTTCAAGGAAAGAAGACTGACCCCTGGAAGTCGCTTATCTATGGTGTCCTACTACGATGAATGGAGCAGCAACCTCAGCCTGGACTCAGACCAGGCCACGCCCACATTTCATTCCGGCCCCTGGAACTTAGTCATTCACCTCTGCATCATCTTAACTAGTTGTGTAATTTTTTTTCCATCACAGTAGAACAGTTTATTACCATCTACATGACTAAGTTCCGGGGGTGGAGTCCAGGCTAAGGGTGCCACTCCATTCATTGTAGTAGGACACCATAGATGTGCAACTTTCAGGGGTCACCCTTCTTTCCTTGAACTCTTGTAGGAGCCAGAATGAGCTTCATCCCCTCTCAACACTCTAGCAGCAGCTGCGGATGCAATGTCTACATGCCCCCTCCCTATCGAGCCTGAGCGGCACACACACTTTACCCAGGTTGCAGGGGGGTGACCTCGGGTCTGAAGCTCAGGTTTTGGAAGGATCCTGCCATAAGAAATGGAGAAAACCCTTCCTGGAAGCACCAGAGCAAGGTGAGAGGACAGCGTAAGCAGGCCAGCACATCCAGGAGTTCTCCAGAGAGTCAGCCAGATGGGCTAGTGAGTGTCAGTCTGGCGGACTGTGGAGAGAGTGTCAGTGTAGAGGACTGTAGAGGACTGTGGAGAGAATTTAGCCTAGAGGGCTAGTGAAAAGGGCTGCTGCAGCAGGTGGGTTGGCAGTGCCTGAAAAGGTGGTGCTGGGATCAGTGGTCATAGGAAGGAAGTGCTGGGAAAGTGTGAGCTGTTTCACGCTATCCGTTCTTTAAGTATAAGGGCTGCGAGTTCCTGCCTGTAATGGGTCATGCTACAAAATGACTACAGAGTGACATGCAAGCAAGCGAGTGCTGGAGGAAGAAGAGGAGCTGTATATAGGACTGTATATAGGAGTTGTCCCTGAAGTTTGTTTGAAGTCAAGTGGGCATCAAATAAACTCCCATCCCTATCCAAGTATTATCTCTCAATAAACCAAAAAAAGAAAGTCACAGACTGTTCTCAGACTCTGGAGTACCTGTGGAAATTTGATGTGACTGGCTGTGCCGGGTGGGGGATTCCAGTTACTTACGGCCCTTACGCCCCTTTCACGTGGGGCGGATTAGTAACGATCCGCCTCCGTGTGCTCCGTAAACTCAGCGGAGATCGCTCAGTAGATCCCCGCTGAGCTGGCGGAAGACAGGGCGGTCCTCGCACACTGTGCAAGGACCGCCCTGTCTTTTCTCCTCTCTCCCCTATGGGGGGATCAGATGAACACGTGTGTCCGTGTTCATCCGATCCACTCTGCAGACGGAAGAAAAAATAGGATTTTCTTCTGTCCGCAAAATCGGATGTTTGCGGAGGCGGGTGATTATGGGTGTCAGCGGCTGTTTATCCGCTGACACCCGCAATCTCATTGGGACCAATGTATGTCCCTTTTTCATCCGCAAACGGATGGATGAAAAAGCGGACATATGGTCCGCACGTGTGAAAGGGGCCTTAAGGGGATGCACTACACAAACAATAATGCGGGCATTTCTGGGCTTTCTTATTAGGCATTACTATTCCTTAAAGGCAGTAATAATTTTAAAATGTCATCCTGCAACAGAAAAAAAATTATTTATTGCTGTTTTGAGCTTATAAATATCTAAAGTTGTATATAGTTAAGCATACTTTTTAAAAGACTAATGAAGGTAATTGACATATTACCATAAGGAATACACATACAGTAGATCTAAAAAAGGTCACATTGTGTATACATCACCTGCACATTCGTTCAAACAGTGAGCAGTACCCAGAAGAGGTCCCTTTCCTGGTTTGCAGGACAACATCTGGGTCAGGTGATACCAGAGCTTTATTCTTTAATCCTGCTGTGTCATACTCTGAGAGAATCAGAGAAGAGATATACGTCAGACACACATTTGATGTATGAATTCAAGCTTCATAATAACAATTTTGGTAAATGTTGTTTATTAACCACTTGCCTACCGCCTAACAACTATATTCGTGACCGTGCCCACGGGACCCGTGGACTCGATGTCCGCCGGTGTCCCGCGATCGTGTCACGGAGCTGCAGAACGAGGAGATGCCTTTGTGAGGCATTTCCCTGTTATGCCTAGTGACAGGACAGTGATCTACTGCTCCCTGTGATCGGGAGCAGTGATCACTGTTGTGTCACCCGTAGCCCAGCCCCCACACAGTTAGAATTACTCCCAATATTCCTCGCCCCCTAGTAGTTAACCCTTTCCCTGCCAGTGTCATTTACACAGTAATCAGTACATTTTTATAACACTGATCGCTGTATAAATGACAACGGTCCCAAAATTGCGTCAAAAGTGTCCGATGTGTCCGCCATAAGGTCATGATAAAAATCGCTGATCGACGCCATTATTAGTGAAAAAATAATTAATTATAAAAATGCCATAAAACTATCCCCTATTTTGTAAACGCTATGACTTTTGCTCAAACCAATCAATATATGCTTATTGTGATTTTTTATTACCAAAAATATGTAGAAAAATACGTATCAGCCTAAACTGAGGAAAAACGTTGTTTTTTTATATATTTTTGGGTGATATTTACTATAACAAAAAGTAAAAAAATATTGTATTTTTTTCAAAATTGTCGCTCTTTTTTTGTTTATAGCGCAAAAATTAAAAACCACAGAGGTGAATGAATGAATGAATGAATGAATGAATGAAAACTTATATAGCGCAGCACATGCGAATTTAATCGCCTCTGGGCGATTAAATAACACCAAAAGAAAGCTCTATTAGTGGGAAAAAAGGATGTAAGTTTTGTTTGGGTATCACATCGCACGACTGCGCAATTGTCAGTTAAAGCGACGCAGTGCCGAATCGCAAAAAGTGCTCTGGTCAGGAAGCGGTTAAATATGAAATAGCTATCATGATTAATTTTCAATGGAAAATGTAGTATTTTTTTTCCCCCACATACCAATATGATGGCAGATCCAAATCCAAAAAACTCTTGTTTTCTCCAGCTCTGTGTTAGCTTCAAGGGTAAGTTCTTTCACTAATTGTTCAAGTGTCCCGTTGGCATTGACCTAGTTTTAGGCATAGACAACATAAGAATAGGAATGAACTGATATGGGTTACTTTACTAAAGGCAAAAAAGTTATTCACTCTCCACCATAGTGTCCTGTCTCTTCTCTAAAAGTTATTCACTTTGCAAGGGAATCGTCCCTTACCTTAGTGAATGCAGTGAACATTTTATTTTGCATAGAATACCTACATAGAATTACGTGCAAAGAAAATAAAAAAAGCACAGTAGGGTTAATGTACTAAAAACAAATAGACTGTTCACTTTGTAAGTGAAATTGCACTCTGCAAGAGAATTTTTCCAGAGCTTAGTGATTGTGGTGAAGCTACACTTTGCAAAGAATGCCCGATCATGTACAAGGAAAAAACAAACATTTTTGCTTGCACCAGATTGGATGATAGAAGTCAGCTGAGCATCACCTCATTCACTAAGCTTTGGGGAAAATTCCCTTGCAGAGTGAAATTTCCCTTGCAAAGTGAACAGTCTATTTGCCTTTAGTAAATTAATCCCATTATTTTTTTTTTCTTACACTTGACTTGATGGAGACCAGCAGATTAGACATTTACTAACTTAAGGGAAAATTTCCTAGAAAATTTAACCACCTATTTGTCTTTAGCAAATCATCTCCAATATATGACAATTTACCAAACAAAACCAGAAATAGAAGAAAGTCACACAGGTAAGGACACATGCAGGAGGCATCTATATCCTTATAGATCAGCACTATGGCAGTAGTTTAGAAAGGATGAGAGTGGGTTTACATCCACTTTAATAATATAATAAAATAGTTCACTTAAAGTGGATGTAAACCCTAACATATACCCACCCTAACATATACCCAGTGAACTGAATAGCCTCAGATGATACAAAGAGATTTAACAAACCTCGGTACATAAGTTTTACATGTATATCTGCTGTCTTCAGCTTGCTATAATCTTTAGAAAGTGAACATTGTGTTAGATATTTTTTCTTCCTGTTCAGGGTGGGGATTATTGGCATACACTGTGTGACAGCTGATTGGAGGAAAGACATACCCCCCCCCCCCTCCATATAGGCGAAGGAATGTGCAGAGCTGTCCTGTGAATAGACCAGCTCTCTGCTAATCTATTTATAGCACCCACCCCGACACAAGTTTTAGGCTGGTTTTATCTAGTTTGTCGGAGAACTTGTCAGAAGTTATCATGCTGATAAAAGAGGAATCGAAACAGCAGAAAGACACCGGACTCAGGGCTTTTGATAGAGATAAGAAAACACTACAAATATATATGCTTAGGTCAAATTTCCCATAGCCAAACAGGAAGCGAGAGGAAATCCCAGTAAATTAAGGGAATTTCTTCGGGACCCCCAGGTCACCAGAACTAGAGCATTGGAAGATTTTTCCTCTATTACTTTTCTGGGGACAACACAAAATGTGTGTTTTTCTTTAAAAAATAATGATAAATAGAGAGGGTGGATCTCCTAATGGGGGCAATAAACAGCAATAAAAACTTGTAATCCATTTACACTCTATCAAAAACTAAAAAAAGGTTTGCCTTTAATTATACTTTACCTGTGCACTTGGTCTGGTAGTCAATTCCTCACCTGCCATTTGAAAAATGTTTATACCCAGAAATGAAATTACAAATTATTTTTAAATTGATCCATATGCTGATATCCCCAACTTTCTGTTTTATCTATTTCTACATTCATATGTCCATAAATGTACTTTGCAATAAAAAATAAAAAAACATGAATTTATTGATTTGTACCTTTGCAGCCTGAAGGTCCAGCTTTTCAAAGTTTTTCAGATCCACCTGCAAAGACTTGAGATCATTTTTATCCCAGGGGTAACCTATTTACAAAAAGAACATTATATAATCACGTGAGAAACCATGATATATGTTACTGACTATGCTTATACAGTATATGTAAAATGTTTTTCTTACTGTATGTTGTAGAATGTTTTTCTTGCTTCTGCTTGTGTTGAGAGGTATTCTTATTCTTCTGAATAAGTGCTGAAAAGCATGTTATATTAGACGTTGATTTTAATGTCATAATATGAAATTTATTATCGTATATTATGCACACATCAAACAAAAGTAAAATATTTCTCTGGCTTATGTCTGACATCAAAACTATATACTTGGCTAAAGAAAAAAAATCCAGTTTCCTTAAACACTGAGGCCTCGTACACACGACCGTTTTCCTCGACAGAATCCATCAAGAAACTTGGTGGCAGAGCTTTTTTGCCGAGGAAAGCAGTCGTGTGTATGTTTTTCATTGAGAAAACTGTCGAGGAACTCGACGAGAAAAAAAGAGAACAAGTTCTCTTTTTCTTCGACGGGAGTCTTAATTTCCTCGTCGTGGTTCGACGACAAACACGAGGACAAACACGTTTGTGTGTATGCTTAGAAACCCGCGCGTGCTCAGAATAAAGTATGAGACGGGAGCGCACCTTCGGTAAAAGTAGCGTTTGTAATGGAGATAGCACATTTGTCACACTGTAACAGACTGAAAAGTGCAAATCGTCTCTTACCAAACTTTTACTTAACACGCAGTAACAGGAGATTAGCAAAAGTAGCCACAAGGGTTGTGCCAGTGGAATCGAACTTCCCTGCCGGCGTACGTGTTGTATGTCACCGCATTTGAGGAGATTTGGTCTTGACAGTGTGTACGCAAAGAAAGCTTGTCAAGTTTCTCCACAAGCCTGACAAGGAACTCGTCGAGGAAAACTATGTTTCATTTACGACGAGTTCCTCGATTGTGTGTACGCAGGGCTGGTGCAAGGATTTTTGACACCCTAGGCGAAACCTAATTTTGCCGCCCCCTTGGCTCCACCCCTAACCCCACACCCTTTGACCTGCCCATGTATACCCCACCTTTCTAATGAAGCGCCCATCAAATGCAGCCTCACCAGAGCCCATCAATGAATGTTTGCTTGCTTCCATTAATTCTGGAGTCAGGACACAGACACAGCCCTCCGCCAGGCGCTGCGCCTCTGACACTATCTGTGAACGGAGCGGCGGCTGCCTGATGATGCTGAGACTTAGTTGCTTTCTGCAAAGGGAAGAGAGTAGGAACACCAGTGGCTGGGTGCCCTAGGCTGCCTAGTTTGCCTAGTGGTAGCATCGGCCCTGTTCTCAGCTGTGCCCATTATATACAGCCTCACCCAGCGCCCATCAATGTCGCTTCACCAGTGCCCATCAAATACAGCCTCAATTCAGCCTCATATGTACCCATCAAATGCTATCTCACCTGTGCCCATTATATACAGCCTCACCCAGCACCCATCAATGTCGCTTCACCAGTGCCTATCAAATACAGCCTCACCAGTGCCCATCAAATACAGCCTCACGTGTGCCCATCAAATACAGCCTCAGGTGTGCCCATCAAATATAGCCTCACGTGTGCCCATCAATGCTGCTACACCAATGCCAATCAATGCAGCCTCATATGTGCCCATTAAATGCCATCTCTTAACTGTACCCATTAAATACAGCCTCACCCTGTGCCCATCAAATACAGCCTCACCAGTGCCCATCAATGCTGCTTCACCAATGCCAATCAATGCAGCCTCATATGTGTCCATTAAATACAGCCTCACTCAGCGCCCATTAATGCTGCTTCACCAATGCCAATCAATGCAGCCTCATATGTGTCCATTAAATACAGTCTCACCCAGCGCCCATTAATGCTGCTTCACCAGTGCCAATCCATGCAGCCTCACCTGTGCCCATCAAATGCCATCTCACCTGTGCACATCAAATATAGCCTCACCTGTGCCCATCAATGCTGCTTCACCAGTGCTCATCAATGCCGCTTCACCAATGCCAATCAATGTAGCCTCACCTGTGCCCATCAAATGCTATCTTACCTGTGCCCATTAAATACAGCCTCACCCAGCGCCCATCAATGCAGTCTCACATGTGCCCATCAAATGCCATCTCACATGTGCCCATCAATGCTGCTTCACCACTGCTAATTAATGCACCCTGGGGAAGGGGGGGGGGGGGGGGCAGTCAGTATACATACACTGATACACACATTCATTTTAAAATTCCATGTAATTGTCTAATACAATATCATGAAAACTCAGAGAGAAAGCACGTTTTTACTCACCACAGCAGCTCAGAAAACTTCTGACAACGTGAACTGCTGCATCTATCGGTGCACCTGTCCCCAAGCCCAGAGAGCTGCCGCCAGCCACGCTATATCCCACGATGTATGCACTACTCAGTGCTAGTGACATGGCCTGGAGGGGACGGAGAGCTGCTGGGCATGGAGGACACTACAGCAGAGGGAGAAAGGCCTTGGTACTGGACACAGGTCAGAGTGTCAGACGGAGAACGGGGAGGGGGAGGGGGGCATGCTGAGCTGCTGCCTGAACACATCTCAGAACGGATTGCTGGACAGTGGACACACATCGGAGCGCGCCTTTGGGGAGGAGAGAGGGGTTGCTGGACACATGACATCTGGACATCAGGGCAGAGAGGGAGGGGATACACATCAGAGCGGAGGGCTGGGTGGTTGCTGGACTGTACACAGACAACACATGCAGGGCTTCCATCTCAGCTGCTGTCCCAGCTCTCTCCCCTCATCTACGGCGCTGCAGGCTGGGAATAGCGTTGTGAAGGTGATGTCTTCAGAGGCGCACACCCCCCCCCCCCCCCCAGCCTGGCGCCAAAGGGAAGTTTTTTTAAAAATTTCGGTCCAGGAGATATTTTAATGATCCGAATCCCCAGCGAGTGGCTGGGGATGCAGATTTTGCCGCTCCCCCTAACCTGGCGCTCTAGGCAGCCGCCTGACTTGCCTATGCCTAGCGCCGGCCCTGTGTGTACGAGGCCTCATACACAATAAATTATTACTGCATAAGCCAAAATTAGCCCTTTATTTTCAATAAAATTCACTTTGTCCTGAGGTCAAACCATAGGCAGCGCTAGCATTGATTATGGCATCCCCAGGCAATGCCGTCTTAATAGCATCATGGAGCCCTGGGCAAAGTATTGTGCTGGGGCCCCTTCCAGCTTGCCCCAATTTACGCACCTACTTTCAAGAAATAAAGTATAATAGTTGATAGAATTAAACATATATTCATTAGTTCTTTCAATATAATCAATTTTACAAAAGGAAAACATTTCATAAATCAAAGACTAGTCAAAACAAAGGGCACAGTACAGGGGGGAATGCAGAAGGGCACAGTACTGGGGGAGTGGGGTCTGGAGGGCACAATACTGGGTTCAGTAGGGCACAGTACAGGCTCTGGGACACTTCCCGGGACACAACCATATCAGGACAGTTTAGTCAAAAGCATGACTGTCCCAGCAAATCCGGGACAGTTGGCAAGCATGATGTAATGCAAGATTATTGTGGGGCCCCCATGTACCTGGGGCCCCTGGGCAGTGCCCATGAGTGCCCTTGCATTAAGATGGCCCTGTCCCCAGGTATGTCTTTAGGTTTACTGCACTGAGAATTTCATTGCTATTTAAATATTTTCACAGAGTGCTATCCATGCAAAGGGATGTCAAACAATGCTGGTTTCTAGGAACCTTTTCACGCGGGCTGTCCGATCAGGTTCACCTACAGAATTCTTTATTAATCCCAAAGGGAAATCAGGAAACTTGTTATGACACAGACGCACTTAACAAAGACAACACAAGATCACAACAATAAACGGAACAAGATGCAAAAGCACAACAAAATTACCAATAACAGCCATTAACGCCAAATAACAAAATTAAAACGATACTACAAATTAAACATCCATACAATTAAAATACAACATAGAATAAATAACACAGATTAAAATAACAGACAGTTAAACTACCAAATCCAAATAATACACCACTTTCTCTTACACCACCCAAATAATAACCAACACAATACCAACATACTATAAAAACAACACAAAATCCTGATCATAAACCAGAATTAAAGCTTCACCTCCAGCCCTCACAGAAAAGAATCAAATACTTTATCTTAAGCTTGAGTGTACAAAAGGTTCCTGTGTTGTGGAAGACATTCTGTCTTGTCCCTTTGCCAAAGATATACACGTCCTTGTGGCTCCAAGGATTATAGACCAGTGACTTTGAGCTCCCACATCATGAAGACCTTGGAGGGACTTGTTTTATATCAGTTATGACCCATGGTTAGAAAAATGTTTAGACCCTTTGCAGTTTGCATACCAGCCAAGACTGGGGGTTGAGGATACTATAAATGATTTCCTGTTTCGCTCTGTGGTGCATCATGGGTATAACAATCTGTCACTGATGGTACTCCGCAGACTGACCAGTGTATTGTGGAGTGGGTGGGAGGAGTTGTCTAAGATTGAACGTAACTTGAACAACATTCTCCTCTCCAACACTATTGTAAAAGACTCCCCTTCCAATCCAACGACATCACTGGCCTTGCAAATCAGTTTGTTGAGTCTGTTGGCGTCGGACACCCTAAGCCTGCTTACTCAGCATGGCACTGCATACAGGAGAGTGATGGCCAGCACAGACTCATAAAATATCTTCAGCAGATGTTAAAGGACCACAGTCTCCTCAAAAAGTAGAGGCGGCTTTGGCCATTCCTATAGAGCGCCTCAGTATTCTTGATCCAGTCAAGCTTTTAATCTATGTTCACCTCCAGATACTTGTAACTCTCTACTATCTTCACATCCACTCCTTGGATGGAGATTGGGGTCACAGGTGGCTTTCTCTTTCTGAAATCCACATCCAGCTCCTATACTCAGTCTCTTGCCCATTCCTGATACATCCCACATCAGAAAACCTCTGAAGATGGCAAGACTCTGTCTGGTAGCTAAAATCAGTGGTATAGAAAGGGAAAGAGAACTGTCCCCTGTGGAACCCCAATATTGCTGATCACTGTATCCGACACACATTCTTGCAAATGCACATACTGTGGACTTCCTGTCAGGCAGTGTACAACCCATGACACAAGGGAAACATCAACCTGTATTGCTGCTAGCTCCTTGCCCAAAAGATCCGGCCTGATATTAGTATTAAAAGCACCAGAGAAGTAAAAAAAAACATGACCCTCACAGTGCTTGCTGACTTATCCAGGTGTGCTTACATGCAATTTACCATGAAAATTATAGCATCCTCAACCCCCAGTCTTGGCTGGTATGCAAACTGCAAAGGGTCTAAACAAGTCCCTCCAAGGTCTTCATGATGTGAGAGGTCAAAGCCACTGGTCTATAATCCTTGGAGCCACAAGGACGTGGTATCTTTGGCACAGGGACAAGACAGGATGTCTTCCACAACACAGGAACCTTTTGTAGACTCAAGCTCAAGTTTTACCCTTGAGAAAGTCACGTGGCCTGAGACGCAAAGCGTTGGGAGGGGCCAGTGACGACACTTCCGGTGCTTCGTTACACTGGATCTGTACTGAGGAGAAAAAAGCTGCTTGTGAAACTGATCGTACAATATGCTTTTTTCACTGAACAAATGTGAGTGAGATTATCTGATCATCAGATTCAATGTTATTTTAGCACACTTGCACAATGATTTTATTTGGTTTTATTTGGGAATCATTATAAACAGAAAATCCCAGACAGCACTGCGGGCCACCGCTTGGAATCCAAACATATATGAACTGACCATATTAAGGTGTCTTAAAATGACATTACACACAATTTGTTTTGTTTGGAAGGTGAGCAGGCAATTCACATTCAGGTGGTGGTGAATTTTGATCTGCACTTCATCTTTATCTTCACGGAGGAAGGTGTTTTTGTAATTTTTTCTATTAATACATATGTATGCATTATAGGTGTATTATTACGAAGCACTGTGCAATATTAATAGGTTGGTTTTAGCGTACTATTAATCATTATCTTATTACAAGTTAAAAACTCGTTGAAGAACACTCCCCAGCTTCTCTGCACATGCCCTAAGTCCCCTGGGGCTAACTCCATCAGGGCCTGCTGATTTTACTGCCTTTATTCTCCAATTGTCTACCCATCTGATCAGCTGTAAAAGACATTTATGCACTTTCCCATAAAGGGAAAGTAGAATTTGTTTTTATAAAAAGAACAACCAGTAAAAGTATCCAATAGGGGTGAATCAGAACAAACAGTAAAGGAGGAAGTACATCTAGTATGAGGAGAGGCGAGTACTTTCCACAACTCTACTCTCCTGCAGCTTTGTGTTGAATCTGAGGAAGTTTAAGGGGTTGTAAAGGTACCATTTTTTTCCTAAATAGCTTCCTTTACCTTAGTGCAGTCCTCCTTCACTTACCTCATCCTTCCATTTTGCTTTTAAATGTCCTTAATTCTTCTGAGAAATCCTCACTTCTTGTCTGTAACTCCACATAGTAATGCAAGGCTTCCTCCCTGGTGTGGAGTGTCGTGCTCGCCCCCTGCCTTGGACTACAGGAGAGTCAGGACGCCCACTAACACACAGCTCCTTTCTCTATCTGCAACGTAGAGAGCGTCCTGACTCGCCTGCAGTCCAAGGGAGGGGGCGAGCACGACACTCCACACCAGAGAGAAACCCTTACATTACTGTGTGGAGTTACAGACAGAAGAACAGGAAGTGAAGATTTCTCAGAAGAAATAAGGACATTTAAAAGCAAAATCGTAGGATGAGGTAAGTGAAGGAGGACTGCACTAAGGTAAAGGAAGCTATTTAGGAAAAAAAATTGTACCTTTACAGCCCCTTTAAAGCCAGGGCCTCTGAACCAAACCTATTAAAAAAAATGGGGGTCAGTTCATTTGCCCTCTCCATATCACCCCTAGTCCCTCCACCAACCTGATTAAGACCTGTAATGGTTCTCATGCCACTCCCCACCCCTTTGCTGGAGTTTCCACTTCAGTTTTCTTCTATATTTCTCCTTAGACTCTCTACTCTTTATCCTCAGGTCCCTCCGAGTTATCCACCATTTAATTAAAACATGTCCACAACAGGTGTCAGAAATAGGACAAGTGCAGCAATATCACCACTGGAATCCCAAGACAAATATAAATTTGATAGAAAATCACTAGGATAGAAAACATGATGAAAAGCTAATATTTGCACACCCAACAAAATGCTAAATGAATTGCAATAAGAATAGTAACCTACTTAAATCTGTGACTGGTTTATTTCCTTGACTCTGTATTTCTTGATCGGTAATTGTCATTTCGTTCTCAACTGTAACTGTAAAAAAAAAATGTATTACAAGTAGCTTCCAACTTTATCAGTTAACTGTGTATGTGTCTACATACAGTATATATCAGTGGTCACCAACCTTTCAGACCTCATGAACCACTAAACGTACAATTTGGAGTCCTGTGGACAGCAAAACATAAATTTTACATGCCTTATACACACAATGCTCTGGCTCTCTGCCCCTCTCCCCCAGGATCACGTTGATGCTTTATACACACAATGCTCTGACTCTCTGCCACCCTCTCCCTGGATCACATTGCTGCTTTATACACACAATGCTCTGACTCTCTGCCACCCTCTCCCTGGATCACATTGCTGTGATCCAGGGATTCGGATTCGGATTCGATAATATTTCAATCGGATTCAAAAACAAATTCTATTCGAATAGAATTCGAAAACAGTTCGATTCAAAAACAAATTCAAATGAAAATTGAAAGCAAATTTGAATCAAAATCTAAAAAATATAAATCGATTTCTAAAAAAGAATACAATAAAATAGAATATAAAATAATAAAACAATAGAAAGAAAATCAAAGAATAGTAAAGAACAGAATGGAATTTAATAGAATGTAATCAAATACAATAGAATATGACCTGGCTTCTTCTATCTATCTTCTATCTATCTTCCATTTTCTGAAATTTGAAATTCATATAGAATGAACTCAAATTCGAATAGAAAAATATTAGAAGAGTAGAATAATAATAATAAAAAAAAAAAATATATATATATATATATATATATATATATATATATATATATATATATATATATATAAATATTTTTTTTCTACTCTATTCTAATATTTTTCTATTTGAATTTGAGTTCATTCTATATGAATTTCAAATTTCAGAAAATGGAAGATAGATAGAAGAAGCCAGGTCATATTCTATTGTATTTGATTACATTCGATTAAATTCCATTCTGTTCTTTACTATTCTTTGATTTTCATTCTATTGTTTTATTATTTTATATTCTATTTTATTGTATTCTTTTTTAGAAATTGATTTATATTTTTTATATTTTTATTCAAATTTGCTTTCAATTTTCATTCAAATTTGTTTTCGAATCGAATTGTTTTCGAATTTGATTCGAATAGAATTTGTTTTCGAATTCGATACGAATAGAAGCTGTTTTCGATGTTCGATTGAATTTCGTCTGCGGGTTTTCGATTCGAAAATGTTCGTTCGGATTTGGTAAATTCGTTAATATTATCATTCGGGAATTCGTATGCATCCGAATGTCCGAATAATGAAAAATTTGTCCCAATTTCGATTCGAAACGAAACAAAATGCACATGCCTAATCTGACTCTCTGCCCCCCTCCCCTGGATCACATTGCTGCTTTATACACACAATGCTCTGACTCTCTGCCACCTCCCCCTGGATCACATTGATGCCTTATGCACACAATGCGCTGGCTCTCTGCCCCTCCCCCTGGATCACATTGCTGCTTTATACACACAATGTTCTGGCTCTCTGTCCTCTCCCCCTGGATCACATTACTGCTTTATACACACAATGTTCTGTCTCTCTGCCCCCCCCTCCCCTTGGATCACATTGCTGCCTTATACACACAATGCTCTGGCTCAATGCTCCCTTCACTCTGCATTACACTTCTGCCTTGCACAGACTCATCATTGGATCTCACCTACTTATCTAGCCATGTGCTCAAGCTCTGTGCTCCCTCCCACAGTCTGTGATCAGTGCTGCCATTACCCTCGGCTCCTACCTCTGAGTTCCCAGAAGGTGGATTTACAGAGGAGGAATCAGATATCAATGTGCGCTGACAGTATTGATTGTCAGAGCGCATCGAGAACAACACTAGAAATAACATTGGGCGGTATACATCTGCCACAATGTTGATTTGCAACAGGACCCCTGGGGACCACCAAAATGTTCTCACTGGTTGGTGGCTGCTGGTATACAGGGCCGGCCTTTGGGGTGTGCGAGCTGTGCGGCCGCACAGGGCGCCATCGGCAACAGGGGCGCCGTGCGCCCATCACAGCTCGCAGAATGTGAGTCACAGTCAGTTACTCACATGATTATCACAGTCCGACTCATACGAGTCACAGCAGCAGGCGCTGCCAGGTCCCCCTGCCCTGGGACTGGGTGAAGAGCAACGCATCGGCTGCGGCACCTGAAAAATGGCTGCTGCCGGCCCAGACAGGCACACTGCACATGCGCCGCCGCTGCTTGGGAAAGCCCAAAAACGCAATTTTTAAATGCAAAGCCGCAACGTCCACCGAAAGGTAAGTCACAATGAGCCCCTGGCCCTGCATGCATCTACTTTTTCAGATAAAAAGAAAAAGTATTTACTTTTTATAGCCAGCCTACACACAAAAGTGGAGGAGGAAATAAGGGACTTAATATTGTTTTCCTTTTTGTGTATGTTTAGGGGACGAGGGGTGAAGATGGGGGGGGGGGGGCGCCACAGGATTAGCTTGCACAGGGCGCCTGAACACCTAAGGCCAGCCCTGCTGGTATATAATGTATAGACTACATATACAGTGTATGTGTATGTGTATATACACATATATATATATATATATATATATATATATATACACACACAGTATATTCTAAAAGCTTAGCTTTATCATGTTCCAATGTAATGTATTTTGTGGACAAAGCACTAGCGAGGTCTTGCTCTTTGTTAATCAATCAAGTAAAGTAAAAACTTTACCCTGAAAAATACACGGTTACAAATACACTTTTTAAAAGCTTTTACTTCAAAAACTTTCCCAAATAATAGTATTACTTCAATTTCAAATGTTCTCCTTTGTGAGCAGAGTAAGTTGTACTCAGTTCCAAGTTGTATGTGTTTAGTCATAATTAATGTTATTTACTACTTGGTTACTCTCATTAACCTTTGAGACTTTATAGCAGTGAAATGCCAGGAATGCGGTGCAGCTGAAATCTGAACCTGCGGCATGGACAATCATTAACCTAGACTTCACCTGTTTGTTTTTAGCAACCACATTGTAAGGTGCTGCTGGAACAGAATACTTTCAGTCACCGGTGAGCGTCATGTTACAAAACAAGTCAGAGGATGAAAGCAGGTCATTTTATAAACCTTGAAAGTCAAGTTTAGATGTTGTTTGGGGGTGGTGTTATATCTGATCTTTATAGGGAGTATACAGTCTTCAGATATAATTTGGATGCACATAAAAGTGATCAGATACTGTAAATATAAATAATGTGTGTTATTATATAAAAAAATATATATTTATATATACAAGCAGTCATAAAAAGGCAAAGAATGGTACTGTCCAACCAGGGTGGTAGGATTCTAGAGGAAGTTTGCATCTGACATGAGTAGGATCCCTGTCTATGAAGGCTTTGGAATGTAGTCAGGGAAGGAATGGGTGGGTTCCCTGACCACCTGTCTGCTCCAGCTTGTCTATGGCCGAATCCACAGGTAGCATGAGATAGAGAGAGCTTGACCTGGGCATGTAGACGTACTCGTACTGTAATTTTCATACATTCCTATAAAAAGGGCTGTCTATCATTCACCCCAAAGCTGGATTGCCTTTCCATAGGAATACATTGAAATGTGGTGCACCTGCTAAAAACCTGATATAGGAGCAAGTCATTAGACTTCTGTCGAGCAGGAGCAGCAGCACATGGATCGGTCCTTGCTGAACCAGGCCAAATTTCAATCCACCTGAGGGGTTTTAAAGGTTCATTTTTTATTTTCTAAATAGGTTCCTTAAAGCTAGTGCATTGATAGTTTACTTACTTTTTACTTAGATTTCCCTTCTAAAAAATGTTTTCCTTTGTCTGAATGTTTCACTTCCTGTTCCTCCTCAGTAAGCTGTTCTGGCTGACTAAACCCCATTGATGATGGTGACAAGCTTACTGAGGAGAAACAGGAAGTGAGAAATTCAGACAAAGAAAAAAAACATTTAGAAGGGAAATAGGTAAGTGAACCAACAATGCACTGGCTTAAAGAAACCTATTTAGAAAATAAAAAATGAACCTTTACAACCCCTTTAAGTCATTTTGCCTACTTGTGTTTCTGTTCAAATTGCTTTAATGGTTGTAAGGCTAACACATGTTATTATCCTAGATTTAGCTTTTGCAAAGCACATTCTCCTGTCAATTGTGCGGGATGGAATTTCTTGCCATTAGTATCCTAAGGCTCCATGCAAACTGGCATTAAAAAACGTTGCTTCTACAGGAGTTTTGTGTTTTGCCTGTAGAAGCAACTCAATGTTATCCTATGTGTTCATGCACATTATGACGTTTACAGGCATATATTTTTAGATCAACGTTAAGAGGCAGAAAAAAAAACCTTCTCATTCGCGTTTCTGATTGGAGATCACTGGCAGAAAAAATGTAAAACTCTCCTAAACTCGTCTAAACTTTGCACAAAAAATGCTCTATATTAGTGGTTCTCAACCTTTCTAGTGCTGTGACCCCTTGAAGAAATGTTTCCAAGTTGTGGGGACCCCTAACAGTAGAATTTTCATAGCGTGGGTTGTCGGCACCCAAGGCAAGACAAGTCATGTGTGCCCCTAACCCACTGCCCCTAACCTGCTCCCTGAGTCCCTTTCACTTGTACAGTATTAAAACCCCTTATAGTACATTTTAGGATGTACCACTCTCTATATGTTCTCCTTTCTTTTTTTCCTTTTATCTCTCTCTATCCTAACTTGTTGTTTTTTTCCTCACATCCCTCTCTCTAGCTGTCTTTCCTGTTCTTTCTCTGATTCTTTCTCTCCATTTTTTCTTTTTTCCGCCCCCTCTTTTTCTCTCCCTTCCATGTATTCTCTATTTGTATTCCTTCTCTTACTCCTTGGGGGGGTTGGGGTGAGGGGCAGTGCTGGGGGGAGTTCTGATCAGCCAGCTTAGGTGCTCTTGATCAAGGTCATCTTCTGATCTGAGAACTAGAGTGGGGACGTTAAATGGCAACTCTAATCACAGGTAGTGTTACTCAATGTGTCTCCAACTCTGTGGTGTCTCGCAGCAGTGACACCTATGCCAAAATTAGGAGATAGGGTCTCCTCCATTCCCTCACACGTGTGGGATTTCCGATGGGAAAAGTTCCCGTCGTAAATCCCGAGGGGAAAGCAGAGAACCTGCTCGGTCAGTCTTTCCCCCTACACATGGCCCGTTTTCCCGACAGGAAAACTGCAATGGAACTTTGGTCGGGAATCCCAGCCGTGCGTATGCTCCATCGCAGTTTTTCCCATAGGAAAACTGCCAAAAGTCCACCGGTTTTCCCGGCGGGAAAAAAGAGAGCTTGTTCTCTTTTTTTGTCTGGCGATTTTTGGGCAGTTTTCCCATCGGAAAAACTGCGAGGAGCATACACACGGCCAGGATTCCTGGCCAAAAGCTCTCCTCGCAGTTTTACCGTCAAGAAAACCGGTCGTGTGTACGAGGCATGATACTGATAACCCCATTTTTTTGAGATTTCTCACAGTATGGTAGAGTTTTTAATCTGTTAGTTACTGTTTTGGTATCTAGTGAATAAACCACCCCACTATGGCAATTCTAATGCCCCGTACACACCATCACTTTATGTGATGAAAAAAAATGACGTTTTTAAAAACGTCACTTTAATTGACCGTGTGTGGGGGAAAACGTCGTTTTATGTCTTCTAAAAAACGACCCAAAAAAATTGAAGCATGCTTCAATTTTATGTGTCGTTTTTCAAAACGTCAACTTTTACTTCACAGAAATTGACCGTGTGTAGTAAAAAAACGTCGTTTAAAACGTTGTTTAAAAGTGGTGAGAACGTAACCTCGCTTTGCTAGAACATTGTGAGAAAAACGATGGTGTGTAGGCAACTTCACAGTTTCAAAAATGTCATTTTTTACTTCACAGAAAATGTCGTTTTTTTTCATCGCATAAAGTGATGGTGTGTACGGGGCATAACAATTAACATCTCTTACTTAGCAATGGTTCTGTAGATAATATCTGCATCTTACAAACAATAAGGTTTTCTTGAATCTCTTAGGCCTCGTACACACGACCGAGTTTCTCGGCAAAAACCAGCAAGAAACTTGCTGTTTTTTTTTTTTTTGCCGAGGAAACCGGTCGTGTGTACATTTTTCGACGAGGAAACTGTCGAGGAACTTGTCGAGCCAAAAAGAGAGCAAGTTCTCTATTTCCTTGACGGGAATGGAGAAAATTGGCTTGTCGAGTTCCTCGACAGCCTAACAAGGAACTCGATGAGCAAAACAATGTGTTTCGCCCACCGAGTTCCTCGGTCATGTGTATGAGGCCTTAGACCATTTTCTCAGTACCTTCACTAGTAGATGGTAACTTGGCATTGGTGTCTTCGGTAGCAGTTGCTAAATCCACTATGTCACCTAAGAGGGAAATTATATTACTATTAGGACAGCCTTAAAGTGCATTCATTTTTCAGATAAAGATGTTTAGCATGTTTTATACCCAATAAAGTTTAACGGAAAATACCAGTTTTGTTAATTAAATGAAATAACATGTAATTGACACACAGTTTGTTGTGTAATGTTAAGCAATTATTAGGTACCTTTCTATTTCATTCATTGATTTGTTGGGTTTTAAGTTCAAGTTTGAGGAGGTACAGAGTTCACCCTGAACTCTTGCTGTTCATGAACCAGGCAAACTAAATGGTCTGCCTGAACTACCTGCTGCTACTGCATTAGTTTAGTGGTGTTATTACTATCGCAGCTAATTGACAATTCCCTGCTGTGAGATCCATAAGCATCATTGGTGTCCGCCAATGGTGTTTTACATGATACATTTTTGAGTGGGAATCCCAAGTGACGTCAGTGACTAAAGATGGTCAATGTCAGACAACTGACATTCATCAGCTGACCAGCCTGCTATCAGTAGTCAGAAAAAGATCACCATGCATGGGTTGTCATTAAGTAAGAGCTCAACGATCTGTCCAAACTGAACTTTGCTTGTTTGGGCATTTAGAGGTGGTAGGAGCCAAACATGATTCTGGCATCACCTGCCTTTTCACGCACATGAACTTTAATGGCATCTCAGTTAGATTTTAGGATTCAATAGTGAGTTGGCCCCACCCTTTGCAGCTATAAAAGCTTCAACTTTTTTGGGAAGGCTGTGCACAAGGTTTAGGAGTGTGTCTATGGAAACATTTGACCATTCTTCTAGAATCGCACTTGTGAGGCCAGGCACTGATGTTGGACGAGAAGGCCTGACTCGCAGTCTCTGCTCTAATTCACCCCAAAGGTATTCTATCGGGTAGAGGTCAGGACACTGTGCAAGCCAGTCAAGTTCCTCTACCCCAATCTCGCTCATCCATGTATTTTATGGACCTTGCTTTGTGCACTGGTCACTGACAAACCAGTCATATGGTGATGCTATACTGCTCTCATAACAAAATGTGAAAAAAAATTTTTTTTTTTTTTATTTATTTTCCCCAAAAAAATGTAAAAAAATGACAACTTCAGAAAACTTACCATTGCCCTTATTAAATACCTTGGGGTGTATAGTTTCCAAAAAGGGCCATTTGGGGGATAATTGTACTGTCCTGGCATTTTTGGGTCTCAAGAAATAAGATAGGCCATTAGTATATCACGACTGATACATTTTCACATTGACAGTATAAATATATATATATATACCCTGCATGCTGATCAGAGCATGACAGAGAGCCTGCAGGATGTGAGCTCAAACTGTGTTGCGATGGTGACCTGCATGGGGGAGCAGCAGGCCGCAACAGCAGTCCTCACGGCGGAGGTGAGGAGGTTGGCAGGTGCAGTAGAGGCCAACACTGCTGCTGTGCATGCTGAGGGGAGGAAGACCCGGCGGCACCAGCACCACAATTCTACCCGCCAGCTGAGGATGCTCGCTCAGACAAACACAGTGCTCACCCGCCTCGCTGTCGCAATAGAGGGCAGGCAGTCACCACCTGCCAGGAGTGACCAAGCAGGGGATGATGCTCCCCCCCCCACCCCAGGCTCCCTCCCGCCAACTGAGGAGACGGAGCCGTGGCACCCGTGGCACCAGCCTTGGCCCACGTCAGAGCAGATGAGTGCTCATTTTTTTTCTATTATGCTCAGAGTATGAGCTTTTTTTTTTCTGCTCAGAGTATGAGCTTTATTATTATTATTATTATGCTCAGAGTATGAGCTTTATTATTATTATGCTCAGAGTATGAGCTTTATTTTTAAAGTTGTAGTTCCTACACACGGTGTAGGAACTACAGTGTGATTGGTGTGTGAATGGGGGGGGGTGACACTCCTGCCGGCAAAGGGGTGTCACCCTCGGTCATTGGGGAGAAGTGATCCCCACGACCCGTGTGAATGTGGTATGAATGGTCAGCAACATAATTCTAGCCTTGCCGTGGCGTTGCTGCTCCCAAGTCCTGCATGGTGGACTTGGGCTAATCCAATGTGATGTGGATGTGGGGTGTGTGATAGGGACCACAGTGGTGTGTATGCGTGAATTCTCCTTGTGCCATGATGAATGTGTGTGTTTAACGTGCAAAGATGCGTTCCACAAGGCAACTCCTGACTGCTGTTCCCTCAGCAGATGGGGTAGCTTCGGTTTGGGGGGGATTGTGTGGTAGGGAGGTTAGGTCATCACGTAGGTCAATCTCCAGGCCCTTTCTCATGGCGTAGTTGTGCAAAATGCAACATGCACCGATGATCTGGCACACAAAGTTTGGGGAATACAACAGGCCCCCCCCCGGACGTATCCAGGCATCGGAAACGGGACTTCAGGAGGCAAAAGGTGCGTTCCACCACTGCACGGGTATGTGTGTGTGCATCATTGTAGTTTTGCTCTCCTGTGGTTTGGGGATTCCGGAATGGAGTCATGAGATGGGGCCCAAGTGCATATGCCGCGTCACCTGGAAGGGAAAAGACAGGAGGATGTTAGTCATGCATGTGCCCCTCGTGATGTCTGCATCATGGGGTCAGACAGTTATGCCTGACACCCATGTCACTCACCAACCAGCCAGCTGTCCCCATACACGTTCTGTTCAAATTCTGTGGAGATGTTGCTTTGACGGTATATGTAGCTGTCGTGGCTGGCCCCTGGGTGTTTGGCACGGACATGCCATATGAGGCAATGGGCATCGGCTATCACCTGTACGTTGATTGAATGCCAGTGCTTCCGATTGCAGGTATATGTGCTCTGTAGCACGGGGGGGCGTAGTGCCACATGTGTGCAATCAATGGCCCCCACGGTGTGTGGGAATCCTGCAATTTGATAGAAATCCGCCATTGCCTTATTACGCAGGTGCTCCTGGGTGGGTTTGATGATGTGGTGGGACATGCGTCTGAGGATTGCGGGGACAACCTGGTGCACACATCTGCTCATGGAGGATTGTGACATCCCAGACATGACTCCACTTGTACGCTGAAAAGATCCACTTGCAAGGAAATGCAGTGTTGCCAGTACCTTCACCAGTGGCTGCACTGCTTGTGAGCGATGTGTCTTGCTGGTGATGTCATCATGCAGGGTTGTGGCTAATTCCTGGATGGCAGCAGGGCTGAATCTGAAAATGCGAAACACCTCCGAATCACACATGCCAAAGATGTTCATGCGCGTGTGGTATATCCTCTCCCGTGCCCTCCTACGAGTCGGTTTACACAGTATTATTACTAGGACCATGGCTGCCCCTGGCATGTTGGCATACAGATGTGTTGTCCTGCAAGTGGGGTTGCTCAGCTCGTCCGTAACGGTGCTGCTGTAGCTGCTCTCCAGCTGACCTGTGGACGTCTGTTGCTGAGTTACCCCTGCTTTTATGAGGAGCAAGTTTGCGCAGGGCGTACAACTTACGCGCACCACGCGTAGCCTGCGCCGGACACGCGTATGTTTGGGAATCGCGTATCTCCCTAATTTGCATATTTGCATAGGAAATCAATGGGAGCGCAAAAGATGCGCCCAGCGTAAAAATGCGCCTACGATACACCGGCGGAGGAAAGTTACGTCGCTCGGGAGAAGCCTAATTTCAGGCGTATCTATTTTTGTGGGTACGGCGCATAGTTACGACGGCGCACATTTTGACTTACGCGGCGTATCTCGAGATACGTCGGCGTAAGTCCTACCTGAAAGAGAGGTGCCGGAAGAGGTGCCGGAAGCAAGATGGCCAATCAACTTCCAGGATTGGAGCACATGTACCGGAAGTGATGTCAGAAAGGGGTGGCTACATGTTTTGGAGCATGTGCAGAAGGTCCTTTATGAAACCCGAGGCCCAGGATGGAAGAGCTGGAATAAATAGGGAAAATTGGCAGGCATTGGGCAGCCTAATGCCCATCAATTTAAGTTCTGTTATAGTCATGATATATTATAAAAATTAGTGTAGCTGAATTGGAAGCTTTTTTCATGTTTAAATTAAAAAAATATATATGTTTTCTAAATATATAAAAACATATTGATGTATGAGTGCCTTTACTATCCACTGAGGCAGTCTAATTGGACAGAGGAATGGAAAATCTGATGGAGCTTAGTCTCTAATGCTTCTTCCACACGAGGCGGACTCTGTCGCTACGGAGTCCGCCAGCTCTTGCCGGCTCAGCGGGAGATCTGTCCGCTGATCTCCGCTGAGCCGGTGGATGACAAGTCCCTCTCTGCTCACTGAGCGGGGAGATGCTTGTGCAGCATCGCTGTCTCCAATGGAGCGATCTAATGAAAACGCCATACGTCTGATTTTGGCGGATCGGATGTCAGCGAACATGTCTCCGCTGACATCCGACACTCCATAGGATTGCATGGAGCGGCCGTTCAGGTCCACCGTCAAAACTGACAGACGGATCTGAACGGTCCGACCGTGTGAAGGGGGCCTAAGTCAGGAAAAGTCAATAACAAAGAGAAACAAAATCAGTTATTTCTGACCAGTAAAGGTTCAATTAAATTTGCAGGAGTATAAGGCACCAACAGATAACTTACCCGAGTCCCTTTGTTGTCCTCCATCTTCTTCTTTTTCTTTCTTTTTTAAACCTATAAACACAACAAAATTATGTTTTAATATAAGACTTGAAGAGTTGTATGGGTTGTAACTTTCTGCATGTTCTAAATTGTAAAAAGCTAACATTTTAAGCTCCTGTTCATTCAAAAATGACAGAAACCAGTCCAAACCAGTATAGATCACATGGGTTCTAAGCTTTATAATCTCAGAACCCAAGTAAGAAATCTTTTATCATACTGGGAACTAACAAGGAAAATGCCATGTCCATATTAAAAAATAAAATGAACACAGAGGCAATAATTAATTTACACTATACAAAAATGGCAACGACCCCAGTTTATAAATAGCCTTTGATATCAGGTGGAAGAACTTTGCACAGCATAAACAAACAAAAGTTTTCTCAGCACACTTATTAGCTAGCACTGACTAAAAATATGCATTGAAAACAGGTTTTAATTGCACACATTTACAAATATATGTGCAAGCCTCTGCATTTTTACCTCTGAATTCATAATACATCATGTTGGAGGTGGTGGGGTGGAACTGCGCATTAGAACCTTTGCAGAACAACCTTGCCTTAACTAGTGGTATAAGGCTAGTTAGCCAACCACACCTACTATCTTATGAGTGGATTGTTCCTCAAACGACTTAGTTGAAACCATGGGCGTCTGCAAGGGGGGGCAAGGGGGAGAAGTGCCCCCCTGGAATCGGAAAGCTGTCCGCACACAGACACTGGTGTCCGTGAGCGGACCTTGCAGGGTTCGCTGCTTACTTTTTACTGAGTCTACCCTGCTGACTGCTGCTGCTCTATGACATCTGACTTACTGTCAGAGACTGTCCTTCCCTCACCCCCAATCATCTGATGACGCAGCAGTTCTTCGGAGGCATCTGTCGGCATCTTATTCCTCTTCTATAGTTCCAGATGGAATTTCAGGCATGCTGTTAATATCAATCCGCCTCTTGGTCACTCCGAGTTCAGGTAGCCAGGACCCACGGGATTCAAAGCAGCGCTGCAAGGTCAGTATCACTGGGCACAATAGGAGACAGTAGCATTTGTATGGCCACAATAGGAGTAATATGGATGCAATAGGAGTTATATGGACACAATAGCATATTTATGCTATTGTGCCCATATAGCTGCTATTGTGCCTATATAGATGCTGTTGCGCCCATATAGATGCACAACAGCAGCTATATTTAATATGGGCACAACAGAATCTATATTGGAACAGAAGCATCTATAGGGGCACAATAGCATAACGATGTTATTGTGCCCATAAAGCTGCTATTGTGCCCTTTATATAGCTGCTGTTGTGCCTATATAGATGCACAATAGCAGCTATATTGGCAAAACAGCATCTATAAGGGCAAAATAGCAGCTATATGGGCACAACAGCATAAAGATGCTATTGTGCCCATATAGCATTTAAAATCTCCACTGGCTTAAGCCAATGCTGCACCATGCAGGTGTAGTTTTTATTTTGTAATTGATCGATTGCCTAATTGTATTTTTATTTATACCTTCACTTGCTGTGGTCACAGCATATTTTGCATGGTTTTGTTTGCATGTGGCTCAGATGGCCATGACAAACCCCCCTCCCCACACACACTCACGCTTTATGTTATAATGACTAAGCCCCTCCCTTCATGACATTGTTGAAAAGGGGCAGGGCATAAGTGATCCTAAAATGATGCCGCCCCTGAAGAAAGAATGCCCATGGATGAAACACTGTGGTTGATTTACTAAAACTGGAGAGTGCAAATATGGTGTAACTTTGCATGGTAGCCAATCAGCTTCTAACTTCAGCTTGTTCACTTAAGCTTTGTCAAAAATCTTGGAAGCTGATTGGTTTCTATGCAGAGCTCCACCCGATTTTGTACTCTTCAGTTTTAGTAAACCAACCCCATTTTTTTTTAAGCTTTCTACCTTACCTTTAGAGCCGGTTCACACTGGGGCGGCACGACTTCGGGGGCAACTCGGCCAGGCGATCTGAAGATGACTTCTAAGGCGACTTGCAAAATTACTTCTGTATAGAAGTCAATGCAAATCGCCCCGAGTCGCCCCCGAAGTAGTACAAGAACCTTTTTCTAAGTCGGAGCGACTTGTGTCGCTCCTATTAGAACGGTTCTATTGACTACAATGGGACGCGACTTGTCAGGCGGCTGTGTCGCCTGACGAGTCGCCCCAGTGTGAACCGGGTCTTAGAGTTTTTTTGGTTTTTGTTTTCATGCTGTGAGTGTTTTGTTACAAATGTGTAACTTGTTAAATGTAGGGCTTTCATTACTAAGATTATAGAATAGAATGCATTAGGAACTTTTCTAAATTTCTGTAAACTAAAGTAAAGCTAAAATAAATAAGATCGTTGTTGTATATTCTCTTAGTAGTAGACATTTTTTAACTATTCCTTCCTCAACTCATAATATTGCCTAGGTAATTCCCTCTGAACCAGTTCCTTATACCTTGTCTGTGCTGTCACTCACCAATGATCTGCTAATTTGCACTTGGAAAGTGGCAGCCCAACCCAAACTTGTCCACAGCCCTAATTTAAGCTTGACCCATCTACATGTCAGGAGTTTTCATGTATTGTAATATACAGTATGTTGAATAAAAACTGTCAGCTTTGTCCAATTGAACTTCATATTGTACCAAAATTCAACCAGCACTACAAAATGGCCACAGAGGATGATCATTTAGTTTCAATGGGAAATAGTATCTATTTTACAGCGTCTCCCCGCAGGGATGTAGTCCCAAGTGAGGGGGCGAGCACACTGACTAACCCCCAGCCAGAACAGCTCAGATGATGGAGGCAAGCTTACTGAGGAGGAACAGGAAGTGAGAAATTCATACAAAGAAAGAAAACATTTAGAAGGGAAATCGAAGGAAAGGGTAAGTGAACCAACAATGCACTAGCTTAAAGGAACCTATTTAGAAAACAAAAAATGAACCTTTACAACCCCTTTAAATATGTCCTTGACTGTGCTATCTTAATAATCACCTGGGCAGTAAATTCCTTAGTGATCAGATAATGCTGCTCCTCCCTTTTGGAAAATTAAAAGTTAGCATCTACAAAAACTCTTCTCACCCGGCTGTTTTCGTCACCAGGCAGCTACAAAAACTGTCCGGGTTCTTCACCGGGCAGCTACAAAAACTGTCCTCACCCAGCCGGTTTCTTCACCGGGCAGCTACAAAAACTGTCCTCACCCGGCCAGTTTCTTCACTGGTCTTTGGTCCCCTGCGCCAGTATTCTAACTGTGGGCAGCTGGCCAACTGTGGCTGATTGCCAAGCTGTGCTATCTGAATGGCCCTGCAGCTTTCTGGGTCCTGTAGTGCAGTGGTCATCAACCCTGTCCTCAGGACCCACTAACAGGCCAGGTTTGCAAGATAACTAAAATACATCACAGGTGATATAATTTGCTGCTCAGTGATTGCAGTATTCTAGTCTGCATCTCCCCAAGTTAATACATAAAACCTGGCCTGTTAGTGGGCCCTGAGGACAGGGTAGATGACAACTGCTGTAGTGGGTTCCAGAAGACTGCAGGGGAAGTCCTGCTTTAAATATGGAGAGAAAAATGTGCCAGGTATGTTTAGTAGCACTTTGGAATACTACACAGTAAAATCCAGACCAGCTATCGGGAGTTAAGTTTGCAGAGCATTTGTTGAAAGCCAACGACACCAATAGGCCAAAGTATAATAGATCTTGGTTTGTGAAGTTATAGGGGGCCTGATTTCTCAGCTGCTCTAGGAGATAAGATAACCCTTACTTTAAAGCAAAGCATCTCTCATTTCCATTTGAACGTAATGAACAGTTTCATGCATGAGGCAGATAACACAGCCCTATACTAGACATGTAAACTTCTCTGACTTTCATTTCGAAAGAATATGTAAACCAAACATTTTATATTCCTGATATGTGCCTACTGAACCATGTACTTGTATTAAAAAGTATCCTCTTCTCTTTGCATTGTGTGAAATAACTGGTGCCCCTGCTAGTCCCTCTGCTTTCCTATTAAAAACTGACCACAGTGTGGTCAGTTTTCTAGCTGTGCTGTGAACTGAGCCTGCTCTCATCCATTAATCAAGCTTCTGCTGACACAACCCCCTGTACAGCCATTCACTAGGAAGATCAGTGTGCTGGTGTCTCTCCTTCCCCAGCTCTCTAAGATCCATATGCAGCTCAGAACAGAAGGTATTTGATCATTCATTAAAAAAGAAAAAAAAAAGTATTTATAATGCATTTCATATATACGGTATATATATATATATATATATATATATGTGCACACAAATGTTCTATTTTACACTGAATGGTAAGGCAAGGCAATGGTAAATGAATGATAAAAAAAAATCATGCCAATATTGATCCATAGCTCTTCTATGAAAGCCCCCTGCAGCCACAGTGCCAATGAAGAGTTTTGCCAATTGGGCAAAATTCTAATGAAATAGGGGAGTCTCACTGATATGAAGCCCTATACTTTTCCTGGGTAGCCCTGTTCCCCGCAACTGTTGTTCAGTAACCAAGGTGGAAATGTGATGAGAAATGTTTCACAATTTCTCTTAACAGAAGACAGAAACAGCAGCTTTTATAAGATTTCGAACATTCAGTTTCTAATGAAGCATTAGAATACTGTAGCTGCTCACTTATGTTGTGGGATCATCCGATTTTGCCCCACTGCAGTATAGCCACAAAGGACTATATGCAACACTGTGCCAGACTATACTTGCCATTGCATACTATTTGATTTAAAACAAAGGTAGACTCACCTCAATGAATTATTGATAAACAGTACAGTAGCATAAGAACAAAATTGCTGGAGTGTTAAACTCAAATAAAGGGATTCACATTGAAACAATGAAATGCCAACAAAAATAAGCTGAAATGTACTGATGCATTTTGTCTTGTTTGGAGATAGAATTTCACGATCTTTATGTGATTTTTGAAGCTTTTTTTTTTTTTTTTTTAGGTAGAATGTAAAATTCGGGGGAAATTTCAACATTTCTTGTCTACTTTTTAAAAACATTTGTACATTCAACAATCCTAATTTATTTACAGAGCAGAGTAAACGTCTCAGGGTGGGGATGTAGTTCTGGGAGGGTGATCACAGCCAATTTATGGCCTGTGAAGCTTACCGCTAGTTATAAATTACTCCCAATCTTCCAAGAGTTATATTTAGTTACTTTATAAGTGCAAACACAGCTGAACGGTACAACACACTCTGATGTGACAGATAGGGATTTACAGTGATTTGGTGTTAAGGAATGTACAATCTGTAACAATAGTACCTGTCAAAGTAGAAGTCAATAAGAATGTCGCCATAGAAGACTGTTATAGCTTGTACAGTATGCTCATTGAAGACAGCCAACTAATTTTTTCCAAGGGTAACATCTGGGCAGTATTTCCTTATAAAATCCTATAATCAATATTGCTTTTGATATTTCATGCCTTTATATCAGCATCATGCTGCTCCTTAACCCTTTGGAAATCAGTGTTTGCTGCAGTAACAAGCTGCAGTGGTTTACCATAAAGCCCAACTCCTGGAAACGTAACATTTTACTTTGCAGTTGGGCAGTTGAGGAAGAGGAGGTTTAGAAAATATATAACCTGTTTGTTATTTTTGTTAAAAAAAAAGGTTTTTGCATTTACAATCAGGTAGAAGTAAACATTCAATCTTCTTTCTTTTTTGTTATAGGGAAAGTAAGGAAAAAATACCCTATTAGGATTTATGTGTGTCTATGTGCACCTATAGGAAGATCTACCTTTGCTTCCTGTCCCAAAGACATGACAGGAAGTGAGTGGAGATCTTTTTAAAAGTCTATGGGGTTGATTCACTAATAAAGAAAAATACTCAATCATGGACATTAAAATAGTCATTACCTTTGCACATGGCTAAATGATTAACGTGGACAAGTTTAGTAAGGGCTAAGGGCATTCACTTCCTTTAGTTAATCTATCATTAGTGGCCAGGTGTCTTATTGAAGACAATGTATTGTTTTCAATAATTGTTGGAGAAAGATATTGAGCCTCTAAAAGCTCCATCTAGTGGATATTCTACAAATCTCAAAATGTATTACATTAAAGCGGGAGTTCACCCGAAAAAAAAAATTTAACAGTAGATTGGGCCTAATTACGGGAAGCAGAATCGGGTGTTTTGATTAAAATCAATGCAGTACTTACCTTTTTTGAGATAGATGTTCTCCCGCCGCTTCCAGGTATGGTCTTCGGGACTGGGCGTTCCTATTTGATTGACAGCCTTCCGACGGTCGCATACAGCACGTCACGAGTTGCCGAACGTCGGTGCGGTGCTATACGGCACCTGCGCACCGACGTTCGGCTACTTTCGGAAACTGGTGACGCGCTGTATGCGACGGTCGGAAGGCTGTCAGTCAAATAGGAACGCCCAGTCCTGCAATCCATACCCGGAAGTGGCGGGAGAACATCTATCTCAAAAAAGGTAAGTACTGCATTGATTTTAATCAAAACACCCGATTCTGCTTCCCGTAATTAGGCCCAATCTACTGTTAAAAATAGATTTTTTGGGTGAACCTCCACTTTAACAAAAATATGTAAGGGTAAGCATGTAAAAATGTTGGGCATGCAAAAAACAAACGCTTTTTGAATATTGGGCGTGGAAGGTACCCTCAAAAAATGTATTCTAGAGGCATCGTACATAATTAGGGATTAATCATCTGGAATCCTCTGTGTTGCAGGAGGATAGGGTGTAACAACTGTGTAGTTGGTTGCAGATTTTATTGATAAATATTGTACATTGTAACAATATTGGTCCAATGTAGTTTAATAAATTCTTTGATCTACACGTTAGCTCTAGTAACCTCATAAGTGAAAAATAATATTTATTTGACATTTTATGCACCCTTAGGTAATCCTATCTTTAATTAATACCATGCTTTCCTATTTCCTTTGGCTATTTCATTTTTTTTGCTATTTTTTTGCCTCATTTGCCTTCTATATGTACGTATTACCTTGGTATCAGAATTTTTCAAATAGAAGAAAGAAGACTGTCGCTCCAGGTGAGTGCAATAAGCAATCAATGTCCTCTCAGAAACCGTAGGTACAGGCAATGCACGAGGCAAAAATTGGGAGAAAAAGTATATGGACAGCCGCACACCAAAAATAAACTAAGAAGGTAGCCTTTATTGGTGAAAAAGGATAAAAGCACAACAAAGCACAGCAAGCAGTGGGATATAAATAGCTGACGCGTTTCACACTGAGGTCTAGTGCTTAGTCATAGCTCAAATCAGAATTTTTCACAAAGTTTCTGCCTAATCCAGTGGCAGCTGGTGCTCCATTTTTAGGGGGGAGCGGTGGCAAAGAAACCTCCTCTTCCTCAACTTTTACGTTGGCTTCCCCTACGTCTCCTCCTCCTCTGCGGCCCCAACCCACCCTTTTTTGAAGCCAATTAAAGCCTCTGCCTGTGCTTCTGAAAAAAAAAAATGGAACCCATGCGTCCAGCGCCCTGCATGTGAATTAGGGGCAGGGCGCATGGATTAGGGGAGAGGTGGTCCTTATAGATGGTCCGCCACTGGCCTAATCAATGAGCCTATCACTGAAATTAAAGAAACTGCAATGGTCTATGAGGGGTAGATGTGGGTGCTGAAGTGGTTTAGATAAGTGTTTGTAATAATAATTTAAAATGGGTGCTCATACTCAAACATTCAATTTTCTACATTTCTAATCACATATTCTGATATGGCAATTGCATTTTACTGGATTTTTCCATAATGTGTTTTATTCCCACTGGTTGCAGAATATGTTGTGTTTCTGTGCACAGCGTACATTTAATGGGAAATACCAAATTCAATTTCTCTTCTTGGGAGAATAACACTGTAATTTCACTGTTGATGTACTTTTCTTAAAGCATAGAATCTATGGGCCAGATTCACGTACAATTGCGCCGGGGAAACGTAAGCCATTTAAGTTACACCGCTGTAAGTTTTCAGGTTTAGTGCTCGATCCACAAAGCACTTACCTGGAAACTTGCGGCGGTGTATCGTAAATGCGTCCGGCGCAAGGCGGGCCAAATAGAATGGGGCGAGTACCATTTAAATTAGGCGCACTCCCGCGCCGGACGTACTGTGCATGCTCCCGTCGCAAATTTCCCGACGTGCTTTGCGCAAAATTACGACGCGCCGACGTTTTGTGAATCGGGACGTGAAAAAAGATTTACGCCGGGAAAAATAAAAGATTTAAAAAAAATTCAAAAGCGACGCGGGAAAGACAGGCATACTTTAACATGGTGGAGTACTTTTACACCATGTTAAAGGTGCCCTTTCTTTGCGACGGAACTCTAACACTCGCGACGACGTAACGACGGGAAAAAGCTTTGTGGATCGCCGTAACTCCTAATTTGCATACCCAACGCTGGTTTACGACGCAAACTCCCCCCAGCGGCGGCCGCGGTACTGCATCCTAAGATCCAACTGTGTAAAACTATTACACCTGTCGGATCTTAGGGATATCTATGCGTAACTGATTCTATGAATCAGTCGCATAGATAGAAACAGGGATACAACGGCGTATCAGGAGAAACGCCGTCGTATCCCTTTTGTGAATCTGGCCCTATATGTAGATAACATACTGGCTAACAAAAAGGCCATTGCAAAGGGCAGTGATATTGTACAAGGGGCAGTAATCCTAATCCATGGAAACAAATTAGATTTCACTATTAGTCATCTACGAGCAATCGCAATAATCAAAGACAATGCTGACTGGTTAATATGGATTGGTGCACTTTTAACATTGTTCTTTGGCTTGATGGAGAATACAATATATATTTATAGTTGTTGGTTTGAATCCCAAAAACAGCACTACCTGCACTGAGTTTACATGTTCTCATTGTGCTTGCATGGGTTTCCTCTGGGAATTCCAGTATCCTCCTACACTCCAAAGACATGCTGGTAGGTTAATTAAATTTGTCCTAATATGTGTATGTATGCATTTGATTTTGATACCTTAAAGGGGTTGTAAAGGTTCGTTTTTTATTTTCTAAATAGGTTCCTTAAGCTAGTGAATTGTTGGTTCACTTACATTTTCCTTCCATTTCCCTTCTAAATGTTTTTTTTTCTTTGTTTTCTTTGTCTGAATTTCTCACTTCCTGTTTCTCCTCAGTAAGCTGTTCAGGCTGACTAACCCCTGGCCAGAACAGCTCGGATGATAGAGGCAAGTTTATAGGAAGTGAGAAATTCAGACACAGAGAAAAAACATTAAGAAGGGAAATCAAAGGAAAAGGTAAGTAAACCAACAATGCACTAGCTTAAAGGATCCTATTTAGAAAATAAAAAACAAACCTTTACAACCCCTTTAAAATCGAAGGTCTCAAAATCAAACGTACACATACACAAATTAGATGGTAAGCTTCTTGAGGGCAGGTACTGATGTGAATGTACAATATAATAGAGCATTAAAGTGCTACATATATTGTTCGCGCTATAAAAATACCTGTAATAAAATTAATAAATTACATAATCTCTCTATTGTATATTCCAGTAATGGGTTTTACTTTTTGTTTCTCCTGCTTCCATTATCTAAATAAAACTCTTAACTTTGACCGCCAATGACAAGATCAATATAACTAAATAGCTGACATACCAGTATGTACAAGGGCCCATTCACACCAGAAACTGCACATAACTGCGCGTTTTTGACTTCATGTTTAAATGCATTTTGTGCTGCGTTTACAGTGCAATTCCCTTTACACTTCTGGGCTTGGCTTTCTTGTCTTAAAGGGGCGCAGTGTGGTGCATTTGAAGCACGTTTGTAGTGTGTTCCCTGCACTTGCAAAAAAAAAATGCAACATGCTCCACCTTTTGTTTTTAACTGCGTTTGAACGGCACTGCAATGATGTGAACTATGCCCATAGGATTTTAGGCTGTCATTGCAGTTGGAGTGCAGTTCAAAAATGACTTGGTTCATACCAATGCAGTTTGTTTTTATCTGTTTCTGCAGTGCTTTTTGCGTTTTTTTCACACGCATTTTTGATGAGTTGTGCATTTTTTCATGCTTTTTTTGGCCAATTTGTTGCTGGATTGATAAAAAAAATGCAAAACACAACAAAATCGCAGTAAAATCGCAGCAAAATTGTGGCAAAAAAACGCATGCTTCTCCTTTGAAGCCTATTAAACCAAAAATGTACAGTTTTGCTTTTAAAAAAGTCTCTGACCTTTTCCAAAAACGTAGCAGCTGAAAAAAGCTTAGATGTGAAGTGGTCCCATAGGAAACCATGTTTAATGAACTGTAGTGCATTTCTGCAAAAAGCATTAAATAACGCATAGGTGTGAACCGAGCCTAAATGAAGAAGAAATATACAGTATGTAGAGGGGTTCTACAGAAGTAACACAGGTTGCGTTAGACAACATACAACAAACCAGTATGTAGACAGGTACTCACATAGGCAATACACACACAGGTAGATGGGCAGCAATGGAAAGCACAGGATTCCCAGTAATATCTTCTGCCATGAAGAGAGACGATGGTGCAGTGCCATAGTGCATGTCAGCCAGCATGTAATTGTCTACACTCTGTTTCCTGGTTTCTAACTCATGTTATTTACAGCACGAACTTTAAACTTCTTTGTGAGTTAAACTTTATAGATATGAAATACATATGACGCAAAGTCAACACAGCCCTTTTTAGTCGTCAGCTTGGGTGTGCTCATTTGACCTTTGGTTTCACTGATAAATTCGTAGACCAAACTCCTCTTTGTAGTGTGTAATTATCTTATAACAAGATAAAAATAAATCATTTTTTTTATTAATACAAATGAAATAAGATCTGAACTTTTACTATGTTGAATGATTCTATATTGTTTAATATCCATTGTCCTGACTTGAGCAAAAGGACATTCATGTACATACTTTACAATAGATGCAGAGCAGGAGTGACATCCGTGCAAAAGTCACTTGATGACATTTACCAGGCAGAAATCTATGTAATTTAATTACATTATGGATGCATTATTAAATGTATTTTTAGGTGATTCATCTGTCTGAACTCATATTTAGGCATAACAGGAAAGTACTGTACACTTTTACTGAACATAACCTGTAGAAATATACCCATTTTTGTACCATGCTTAAAATGTGGTAAATAAATGTGCTGATGTCTATGCTTACTGACGAGAGTCAGTGTTGCCAACCGTCCGTATTTTTACGGACAGTTCGTAAAAACGGGCACTTTTTCCCCCAGTTAGTAAATGTCCGTGGTTGCGGGAATGTGCCAGTAAAAATAGCCAAGATCGGTTTGGCTTGGAACTGCGCATGGAGATTGGAGGCAGGGGGTGATGGTGGCTGCGGTGGAACCGGGGGGATGGAGGCAGGGGGAGATTGGAGGTAGGGGGTGTTGGTGGCACCGCAGAGGGTGGGGGATGGAGACAGGGGTTGTCGGTGGCACCACAGAGGGGGATGGAGGCAGGGGGAGATTGTGGCAGCGCAGAGGGGGGTGAAGGCAGGGGGTGTTGGTGGCAGAGGGTGATGTGACTAAATAATTTGCCCTTATTATATCGAAAATAACAAAAATATTTTTTTTACCTTAATATCTACCTTAAATCACATTGCTATTTGCCTAGCGTACGTGTTTGTAGCCTAAATACTGAAATTTGCACCTAAAAATTTAATTTAGTAACTTTTGTGAAATGCCAGTAAAAACGTGGCTGCGCCAGTAAATTTCGGGTGTCGCGCCAGTAAATTTCAATCTGGTAGGTTGGCAACACTGATGAGAGTTCTGTAAAGGGTGATCAGGTCTTCTTTCTAGATGCATGCAGATTCAGGTTTCCAGGAGATCCTGAATTGTTTTTTTCCCATTATTGGCTGGTTGTGAGAGGTTCCAGGAGAGGAGCTAAAGGCTTGTGTGGGGATATGAATGTGCGCAAAGGGCTTGAGAAGCTAACATGCTGACATGAGCGTACCTGGGTTCAGTTTAAGACAGGTTTACAGAACATGACTTCATGCTGAAACCCCCATTGAAGTCAATGTTAATGTAATGTTAAAAAACAGTAATAGTCATTTTATAGCCTAATAAACCAAGGATTGTCAAACAAATTGCATGGGGGAGGGCTGGACATTGGCCTGTGGGGATATTTCAAAGCAAAAATAAAGTTGTAACTCCAATTGGAAAGGGGCACGTGCCAGAAATGTAACGCTCCCGTTGGTTGTGCTCTCAACCAAACTGTCAAACCATCCAATGGCTGGTGTCATTACTCATCACATGTGCAGCATCATGGCAGTTGTAGATTAAACAGAGGCAAAGATGGCAGCTTCCTTGGTTGAAAACGATAGGGGGGTTTACTTACACTTTAACTGGTAATTGTGCGGTCATGCAATACTGTACCAAAATGAAATTTATATATTTTTTTCACACAAATAGAGCTTCCTTTTGGTGGTATTTGATCACCACTCATTTTTATTATTATTATTATTATTATTATTATTATTATTATTATTATTATTACTATTATATAAATGAAAAAATACTGAAAATTTAAAAAAAAATATATATTTTCTGTTATAAAACTCATGCAATAAAATCAAATATCTTTATAAATTTAGGCCAAAATATATTCTGCTACATTCCTTTGGTAAAAATCAAACTGTGTGTTTGGGGACACTACATTATTGGGGACACTAGTATAGTTCTGATCATGATCCAGATACTAATTAGTACAGACACTATACTATAATGTACAGACACTATATATAATGGCGGTGATCAGCGACTTATATTGTGACTGTAATAGTGTGGCAGACAATCTGGTGCTAACTGACACTGACTGGGAGAGACACTAACTGGTTTACTGACACAGACTAATACAGTGATCAGTTATAATACCGTACACTGTACTAATGACACTGGCTGGGTGACTGGAGTGACCAGGAGGGCAATCAAGGGGTTAACTGTGTGCCTAATGTCCCGTACACACAATCTGGCTTTTGCCTGGCCAAATCACATCGGAATTCAGACAGAATTCCATCGGAGTAAAATAGAACAAGTTCTATATCTAAACTCCGACGGAATTCTTCGGAATATCCAATGAAAAAACTCAGATGGGGCTACATACGATCGGAAAATCCGATGGAAAAAGTCCGCCTGACTTTTTCCATTGGAAATTTTGATCATGTGTACAAGGCATAAGAAGTGTATGTGTGCTGCTTTTACTTATAGATCTGGCTGAAGTCTCTCCTTGCTTTCAGGTTTAAAAATGGTAACTGAAAGCAGGGCTAAATCTAGCCCGAATCTGTGTAGTGTTTACAAGCATACAGATCTCTGTGCTGTGATTGGCCATAGCCGATCAGCAGGTATACAACCAAAATCACTGGCAGGAAGTTCAGAGCAAAATATGGGAGTGTTGCATTATATTAGAACACCAGCAGCCAGAATGTTGCAATGGGGGACAATGAAAACATATGTCTTTGTGTAACTAAAAGGCAAGCTTTATCCACACATTTGTACTAGTTATGACTAAGCACTGAAGCTGCAGTGCGAAACGCTTTATTTTTTGTTCCAATTTTTGCTGTGGCATGTTTATTTTGTGATCTATTTTTTTTTTTATAAATCTCTTTATTAATTTATTAAAGAACTTCCTTTTTTTTCTTCATACAAAACATAAAATCATACATTTTCATTACATTCATTTTCATTTCAATTACATTACAATAACATTCCCCTAATTGTTCGAAACATTCATACAATATCCTTCCACCCAATACCATACATTCCTCTTTCCCCTTTTTTTTGGTGTGATTTACCTCCCACTTTCCCCCTCTTACCTCGACGCTGTTATAGATTTCTCTATCCAATTTGCCCATACTCTCTCATATTTCTCCCCGTATCCTCTATTGCAATATGTCTCTCTATACAGTGTCAGGTTGCTGTTTATTAAATGTTTCCACTGTACTACTGAAGGGGCCTATGGCTTTTTCCAGTTTAGTACTATTACTTTCCTGGCATAAAACAGCAACAGGCCTATCTGCGTTCTCCTTTCCCTTGAACCAATATTACCCCCCACCAATCCTAAGAGACAGATCTCCGCTTCTTGCTCCAAGATTACAGATGTCACTCTTGCAATCATTCTCAGAATCTCTCTCCAGAACACTACTATTTTTGGGCAATTGCAAAATATGTGCATGAAGTCTCCTGGAGTATCTGCACATCTCCAGCAGTTCTGAGGATTGGTCGGTGATATCTTATGTAGCTTATATGGTGTATAGTGACTTCTGTGTATAATTTTATATTGTATCAAATTATCTCGAAGTGATACCAGTATCTGCATTGGAAACTTCCACACTTCCTCCCAGTTCTTCAAACCCGGGACCTCTCTCTTCCAATTTTCCCTTAATTTACTTATATCTAAGGGCATAATATTTATTAGATATCCATAAAATTTTGAGACTGTCCTCTTTCCTCCTTTTACCATTTGTTCTACATCTGATTCTATTAGTATTTTGTGATCTATTTTAATAAAAGGAACGTTTTTGGAGTGCGGATGTCTAAGTTCCCTTCGTATTTTTGCTTTATCCACACATCGGCTTGTACACAATTTTTGGCCAATTTTTAGGCATATTGCCAAGGCACCCCTGGAGAAACCTCAAGGCACCCTGGTTGAAGAAGGCTGCACTAACATACATAATATTGCAAATTTTTTTTTTAGTAAGTACACCAACAAAACATGATTACAAATGTATCACAACATTTTCATGGGTAAATGCAATGGAGTTGAATTACCTAAATAAGAAAACAATATGGTAGTAAATAAGGTGATCCTGTGTTTACCTGGAATACCCACTTATATGCAAGAGAAATAAAAAGACAACACTTTTCCTAGGGCATGATTGGTTAAATAAGGTGAGCAAAGCATCATATTATTTACTGAGCTCAGTAAACATTCACTTTGCTAATGTACCAGTCTCTTTTCCTTTGGTAAATCATCCCTATTGCATCAGTTATTTGTGCTGCCTGACAATATAGAAGTAAACAGGTAAATGGTAAAGGTTTTACAAGTTCTTTGTACTTAATTCAGTCAAACCAGAGATCTGGAAACTGGAAAACAATATTACAGCTCTCTATGAGAATGTGACAGGGTGACAACACAGGAGTACACATGGGAGACAGTTGTCACCCCATCACAGGAAGTGTGTGGACAAGTACCTTCATTGCAGGATCATCAGAAATAACTTTTCAACAGTTGTGAAAATAAAAGATAAAAACAACCTTGAAAAATACAATAACACATTAAAGATTATGAGATTTCATTGATTTGGTTTAGATCTACGTTAAAGTGGTTGTTAAGCCACTTAGTGTTTGTGCTACAATCCCCTCTGTTATAATAGATGATTTGACCCAGTGTATGTGTTTTGTAAAAAAATATGCCGCTATATAATCTATTTTATAGCACCGCTGGTCGTTCACTTGACCGGCTGCCTCTCTCCTCTCTCGATCAACAAAGGGGGCGGGGCTGAGAATACCCCAATTATGTCAGCCAGGAGGAGGAGAGGAGAGGTGGAGAGAGGCGGCCAGTCATGTGAGTGCCGCTATAAAATAAGGTAAATAGCAGCGTATTTTTTACAAAATACATACATTGGGGTAAATAATTCATTATAACAGAGGTTATTGTAGCACAAACACTAAGTTATGATAGCAGCAAAATGGGAGGGCCGGGGACCGGTCAGAGCTGACACGCGGGGGGGAGGGGAGATGAGGCCAGAGGAGAGCTATGGATGACTGAGGCACATAAACTGACCCCCGGTGTCAGGGCTCGGCAGCCAAGATAAACTGTGGCCAGTTTACAGGGGGAGGGCAGAACCATGCAGGATCATCCATCAACGGAAGGAGCTGTGTTACGGAGAGACTGCATTCTGAGTCTACTCTCCCTCCCAGGGCGAAAACTGGTGCTTGCCTGTACCTACAGCGCGCGCTCCTAGGAGTAGGACGTGCGGCTCTGGCACCAGATCAGGCAGGGTTTCCAGCCGGACCAGGTCAGCTTATCTCCCCCCTTGGCCCCTCTTCCCCCCTGGAAGCATCCACAAGGTAAGGCCTCTTCCCAGGCTTATCCTCCTCCTCTTGGGAAAGCGTGCGGCCGTCCTTTTCAGGATAAGCCGCGGCTCTGGCCCAACATCCCCCCTTTCACTCCCCAGTCACATTCACTACATCCCCCCGGCCACCTCTCCACCCCCGTTCCCACCATCCTCAGGCCAACACAATTCCCATGGCACGATCGCGGCGACCGCATCAAGGAAAGTCTGCGGCCTCAGCCGCGGCCTAGCATCGCGCCGCTCTTGCACCAGCCATCCCCACTAAATAACATCGAAACCCCCTTCTTCTACCCCAGTAGGATCGCCACCGCCCCCCCTCGGCGCCCCAAAAACCTCCCCTGCATACAACAGGGCTTTACTCAGCCACACAGCCACAGGCTCGGGCCTAGGCCCGGTCGGCGGCCATCATGCTACACCCTGGCAAGTGTGAAATCTTAGGACGTACCTAACTCCTCTCCCCCAGCCCAAAAAACTGTGAATTGACTCCTACCCCCTCACAGGGGTACGTATCCCCCCCACGCCCCCCCCCCCCCACTAAGCAATTGGTCCAGGGTTCACCGATCGCCCGTGAGGGGTCAGGAAGGATTTTTTTTCCCCGGTCGCTGCAGATTGGCACAGCACGCCTTCTTCTGGACCAATCAGGGAGGGAAGACTTAACGAGTGATGGCTCACTTGGATATTCTTCCTCCCATCACAATCAAAGACCTCCCCAATCAACACTAATTTCCCTGTGTTGTATCTGCGACCATGGGTTATCTAAAATACTCTGCAGAAACCATCTGGGAACTAAAACCATTTGCCTCTATACTTCCAGTTGTCACCAAAAAAGCTCTAAGGAGTGAACTACTGTTAAGAATCAATCAACGATTGACAGTCAAAAATTACACGCAGGTACCCCAGCCCAAGCGCATATTATGCGCTTTGGTCAACACAAGATCGGCAGTAAAACACAGACAAGAAATCTATGATTTCATCCTTCAACACGATTTAGACTGCCTCTTCATCACAGAAAGCTGGCTCAAAGCCGACTGCAACACCATTCTAACAGAATTGGTGCCAGCAAATTATTGCATTCAAATGCAAAACAGAGTAGGGCAAAGAGGGAGGGGCCTGGCGGTGATCCACAAGATTCACCTCTCGATCACCAAACCAGTCCTTCAAAACTCGTTTCCATTCATGGAAACCCTCACTCTGCAGTTGCAAACAAATCTCCAAGACACGGTCCATATTCTACTTTGCTATAGACCACCAGGCCCAAAAACGCATCTTCTCACATCGTTGACGGAGTTCATCCCCACATATACCCTAAACATCAAACACCTTTTAGTGCCTGGGGATTTCAACCTCTGGGCCAACTCCTCACTGGACCCCGTCGCCGACGCCTGCATCGACCATCTGGTCTGCAGCAACTAATACATGGCCCCACTCATGCCTCTGGTCATACGCTCGATCTCATTTTCAAACAAGATTTGGAAATTGACATCCTGGAAAATGAGCCGCAACCATGGACTGATCACCATGCCATTAAATTCACAATTACCAAAAACACCAGCCCAAAAAAACGATAAAACCAGTAACAACTCACTGGACTAGATCTCAGAAGAAGCTCCACTCGGAACTCTTCAAAACAACACTAGGGAACAAAATAAAAACAATTCAACAAAACAAACAGCCACAGAAACACTTTACACCATCAACAAGGCGCTACTACAGTCAGCTGACTTAGTAGCACCAAAACGCAAAACTTGCATCCGGAAAAACAACTCCAGCTGGTTTAATGACCAGCTGACGTTGCTAAAGCAAGAGCGTAGAAGAGCAGAAGCTGCTCTTCAGAGGAAAATCACACCATTTATAAGAAAATAACCAAGAAATATCACAAAGAAATCTTTATGGCCAAAAAAAATCATTTATCCAACATCATCGCAAATGCCCTAAACCACCCCCGTGAACTCTTCAAGCTGGTCACTCAGACTATGAATCCTGCTTGTTTAGAGGCCCCCAATTCTGATTCACAAGAATTTTGCAACGAATTATCGGATTATTTCATTAATAAAATTGAAATAAAATATTCAGCAAAATAGAACCATCACAAACCCCCCCCCCCAAATCACAAACCTAATACCCACATAAATCCGCTGCAATCACCAAAATTCACTCTAAAACCCATTTCCATCGAGGCCACTAAAAACATCATCGGTACTCTGCGAAACAGCACAGCACCCAATGACATCATCCCCACTAAACTGCTGAAAGAAAGTGCCGATATATTGGCGCCAGCTATCACGCAGCTCATAAATCAATCATTCAAGGAGGGCACGGTGCCCACCTTGCTGAAACAAGGTACAATGAAACCAATTCTAAAAAAAACTACCCTCAACCCCAAAGATCCAAACAACCATAACAGACCTAAATGTCTTCTCCAAGGTAATGGAGAAAGAAGTTGTACAACAGCTGCAACAGCATTTAGACACCCATAAATTACTCGATCCGTTTCAATCAGGTTTCCGTCCGGGTCACGGAACAGAAAATATACTGCTTAAAATATGGGATGACGCTCAAGAGGCCGCAGACAAAGGAGAATCTTGTCTCCTGATACTGTTGGACCTAAGCGCGGCCTTTGACACTGTAGACCATGGACTACTACTGACTAGACTAGTTGAAGTAGCCAGAGTCGCGGAAGGTGATTTAGCTTGGTTCTCCTCTTTCTTGGAAAACCGATCACAAATAGTGAAGTCTTTCACTTCTGAAAAATGCACGGTATCATGCGGAGTCCCTCAGGGATCCCCCTTGTCGCCTGTACTGTTCAATATCTATCTCCGCCCTCTCTTTGAAATCATCAGTAACCAGAAGTTACTTTACCACTCCTATGCAGATGACACACAACTGTATTTCCGCATCTGCAACAAAAAGGATCATTCTCTTGGACTAGAGAAATGCCTCACTCTAATAGATAACTGGATGGCAAACAGTTATCTTAAACTCAACGGTTCAAAAACAGAACTTCTCCTGTTTCACGCCAACCGAAAAAATCAACCCGCCTCAATGGACTCCGCCGCCCATTCTGGGTAAAACTATCACCCCTAGCACCAAAGTCAAAAGTCTGAGGCCCCGTACACACGACCGAGTTTCTCGGCAGAATTCAGCCAGAAACTCGGTTCAGAGCTGAATTCTGCCGAGAAACCCGGCCGTGTGTACACTTTCGGCCGAGGAAGCCGACGAGGACCTCGGCGAGGAAATAGAGAACATGTTCTCTATTTCCTCGTTGTTCAATGGCAAAAGTCGGCCCGCCGAGTTCCTCGGCGGCTTCCACACTGAACTCGACGAGGAACTCGATGTGTTTGGCACGTCGAGTTCCTCGGTCGTGTGTACGGGGCCTCAGAGTCATTTTCGACACCTATATGACAATGATGCACGAATAGGGTCAGTAGTCAGCGGATCGCACCATCTGCTGCGCCTACTACGCAGACTCACCCCCTTTATCCCGAAAGAAGACATTGCAGTCGTGGTGGGAACAATCATCAATTCCAGACTTGACTACGCAAATGCCCTCTATCTAGGACTCCCCAAATACCAAATCACTCGCCTGCAAGTCGTTCAAAATATGGCCGCTCGATTAGTGACCGGAAAAAAACCATGGGAATCAATCTCACCTTCACTGAGATCCCTTCATTGGTTGCCAGTAAAAGACAGAATCACTTTCAAGGCACTGTGCCCAATGCATAAGTGTATTCAAGGCAACGCCCCCCAATATCTATGCGAAAAAATAAAACCCTATAACCCCAATCGCATTCTGCGATCCACCAATCAAAACCTACTCCAGATACCCAAAGCCAGATACAAGTCCAAAGGAGATCGAAGATTTGCAGTCCAGGGACCTCGACTGTGGAACGCGCTACCAACCACCATCCGATTGGAGTTAGACCACTTGGCCTTCAGGAGAAAGATTAAAACCCATCTCTTCTGAGGTCAAGAGGTTTCCTTACCCAGAAAATGGATACAGCGCCCAGAGGCGATTCAGTTCGCATGTGTTGCGCTTTACAAGTTTTTCACTCACTCATCCAGGTATTATATATGATACAAGGGGCCAAATGATACAGTACAAATACTGTGCTTTATTACATGCTTTAAAGGAACAGGATCTGTTTCTTTTATTTTTTTAGGGTTACAAACGCTTTAATTTAGAGTTGATATTATGTTACAAGGACTTCCTGGTCACCCCACACATAACACATGCACTATATCTTCAAAGTGGTGCTTTTATTTCAAGTTTTCCTTATGTGGAATATGTATCTGTGCCACATCTCTGATGGTAAATATATTTATCAGAGCCTACGATACAGCAAAGATTAATGTTAGCATTCACCCTCTGAGTAAATGATGAACTCCAGGAAAACAGCTAAATACACAGAAGAAATACACATGTGGGGACTCTTTTACCTGCTTAGTAATTTGTATTTTTGTCTATCCAATCCTGAGATGTATACAGTCCTGCCACACAGCACAGCACTATCTGGCAGGGCAGAAGACCTGTTTTTCTCTGTTGCAGTTAAGTAATATGTATACTAAGCCTGTCAATGGGGAATTAAGGAGAAGCAGCATATTGATGAGTATTGTCATATTGTCACTCTGCTCTCTCCTCTGTTGGCAGGCTTCTTGTTATCACTTCACTAATGCAGTACAATCTGGTTGGCTTCATGTGCTGCTTCTTCTTCTACCAGTCTGCGCTCTGTTGTACAGGACATTGTAAGAGATTGATACCAGGTCAAATTCAGGTAATTGCATTGCCTGCATTAAAAATATACAGTATCTCACAAAAGTGAGTACACCCCTCACATGTTTTAAATATTTTATTATATCTTTTTATGTGACAACACTGAAGAAATTACACTTTGCTACAATGTAAAGTAGTGAGTGTACAGCTTGTATAACAGTGTAAATTTGCTGTCCCCTAAAAATAACTTAACACACAGACAATAATGTCTAAACCGCTGGCAACAAAAGTGAGTACACCCCTAAGTGAAAATGTCCAAATTGGGCCCAATTAGCCATTTTCCCTCTCCGGTGTCATGTGACTCATTAGTGTTACAAGGTCTCGGGTGTGAATCACTCTCACTTTCTCATACTGGTCACTGGAAGTTCAACATGGCACCTCATGGCAAATAACTCTCTGAGGATCTAAAAAAAAGAATTGTTGCTCTACATAAAGATGGCCTAGGAAATAAGAAGATTGCCAAGAACCTGAAACTGAGCTGCAGCATAGTGGCCAAGACCATACAGCGGTTTAACAGGACAGGTTCCATTCATAAGAGTCCGCGCCATGGTTAACCAACAAAGTTGAGTGCTCGTGCTGAGCATCATATCCAGAGGTTGTCTTTGGGAAATAGACGTATGAGTGCTGCCAGCATTGCTGCAGAGGTTGAAGGGGTGGGGGGGTCAGCCTGTCAGTGCTCAGACCATGCGCCTCATACTGCATCAAATTGGTCTGCATGGCTGTCGTCCTAGTAAGATGCCTCTTCTAAAGATGATGCACAAGAAAGCCCACAAACAGTTTGCTGAAGACAAACAGACTAAGGACATGGATTACTGGAACCATGTCTTGTGGTCTGATGAGACCAAGATAAACGTATTTGGTTCAGATGGTGTCAAGTGTGTACTGTATGGTGGCAACCAGGTGAGGAGTACAAAGACAAGTGTGTCTTGCCTACAATCAAGCATGGTGGTGGGGGTGTCGTGGTCTGGAGCTGCATGAGTACTGCCAGCACTGGGGAGCTACAGTTCATTGAGGGAACCATGAATGCCAACATGTACAGTGACATACTGAAGCAGAGCTTGACCCCCTTTCTTTGGAGACTGGGCCACAGGGCAGAATTCCAACATGATCTCAAGGACCCCAAACACACCTCCAAGATGACCGCTGCCATGCTAAAGAAGCTAAGGGTAAAGATGATGGACTGGCCAAGCAAGTCTCCAGACCTAAACCCTATTGAGCATCTGTGGGGCATCCTCAAACTGAAGGTGGAGGAGCGCAAGGTCTCTAACATCCACCAGCATGATGTTGTCATGGAGGAGTGGAAGAGGACACAAGTGGCAACCTGTGAATCTCTGGTGAACTCCTTGCCCAAGAGGGTTAAGGCAGTGCTGGAAAATAATGGTGGTCACTTTAAATATTGACACTTTGGGTCCAATTTGGACATTTTCACTTAGGGTGCGCTCACTTTTTTTGCCAGCAGTTTAGACATTAATGGCTGTGTGTTGAATTATTTTGAGGGGACAGCAAATTTACACTGTTATACAAGCTGCACACTCACTAGTGTAAATTGCAGCAACGTGTAATTTCTTCAGTTTTGTCACATGAAAAGATATAATAAAATATTTTCAAAAATGAGGGGTGTACTCACTTTTGTGAGATACTGTATATTAATTATGAACGTGGTAACACAGCCCATAACCTCTAAGCCTGCAGGTTAAGAGACGACAGGGCCACATAAAATACATACAGTATAAGATTACAGGCTCACAAGGTAATTTACAATATGTCCCTGATAAGATTGTCCAGGTCTTTTGTGACTACTATACTCATCTCCACAACCTTAAAGCATCTTATAACATATGGGGAAAAGCCGTAAGGGTGGAGGCCAACATTGTGAATGTATTGGGGATTCCAGGCAAAATGGTAGATGGAATAAAGTGTTAGGTATGGCTATAGATTTGGAAATCCTTCACTTTATAGCCTGATAGGCCAGCAAACTTTACAATGCTAGCCTGTGAGGTCTGGAGGGTGGTTAGGGGTTCCATAAGAGTTAGTAGTATGTCGTCTGCAAAAGTAGACTATGGATGCTAACCCCTTTAATATCCTGGGTGTTAAAATGCTGGCGGGCACAAGATCTATGCAGAGAACAAACAGTAGGGGAGATAGGGGATATACCTGCCCATTTCTAATCGGGAATGAGGTTGATGTGGCATATGGGAATTTCACATGGGCAGAGCTGGTAGTGTGGAGAGCTAGAATGGCATATAGAAGGGGTCCCTTTGTGTCAATGTATCTAAGCATCGCAAAGAGAAATGGCCAACTAAGGCGATCAAATACCTGTTCAGCATCAATACTAGTGGCCATACCTTCCTCACCTCAGGGGCAGCACAGTGGTGCAGTGAGTAGCACTTTCACCTAGCAGCAAAAGGTTCACTGGTTCGAATCCCAACCACGACACCATCTGCCTGGAGTTTGCATGTTCTCCCTGTGTCTGCGTGGGTTTCCTCCCACACTCCAATGACATGCTGGTAGGTAAATTGGATCTTGTATATATGTATATATGTGTGTATGACTGTGTGTCCCTAGCGTGTCATGATCCTACAGGGTAAAAATTACCAAGCAGATACTGGCTGGAAAAAGCACCCAGAGGCGATTCAGTTTGCATGCGTTGCGCTATACAAGTCATTCATTCACCTCATCTATGAAGTATATCAATAAGATCTTTGGTGCTGCAGGTGTTGTCTCCTGCCAGCAAAATGAGAAGGCCCACCTAGTCCTTGTGAATCAGGGCCAGAAGATTTTGGAGTAGCCAATTTGCCAAAATCTTACCTAATATTTTAAGGTCTGAATTCAAAAAGGCTATGGGCTGATAATTACTACAGTTGGAAGCGTCTTTACCTTTTTGGGAGATTTTTTTATATATGTGTGTGTCATGGAGGCAGAAATAAGCTGGCCATGCAAAAGACCTTTGAATACAGTGTTCGTATGCAGGAGAAAAATCTCTTAGAATATTTTGTAACAAAGATAATGAAGACCAACCAGGGACAGGGATTTATTGCCCAAAATGATCTTAATGGTGTTCTGCATCTCTTCTAAAGTAATCAGAGAATTCAGGAGTATAGTATCTGACCATCATAGGTGTGCGCACATAGGGTGCCTGGCTGCAGAGAAAGGGACTGGGGAATCTCTGTCCTCAGTCCCTTTCTCTGTCTCAATAGTTAGACATCAGGGGTCTATTTAGACCACTGATATTTCACCAAAGCCCCCCAACAGGGCTCCTAAAATAAATATATATATATATATATATATATATATATATATATATTTTTTTTTTTTTTTTTTTTTTATAAATAATAAAAATAATAATAAAAATACGTATCGGCCTAAACTGAGAATTTTTTTTATATTTTTTTTAAATGGGCTATTTATTATAGTAACAAGTAAAAAATATTGACTTTTTTTCAAAATTGTCGCTCTTTTTTTGTTTATGGCGCAAAAAATAAAAACCGCAGAGGTGATCAAATACCACCAAAAGAAAGCTCTATTTGTGGGGAAAAAAGGACGCCAATTTTGTTTGGGAGCCATGTCGCACGACCGCGCAATTGTCAGTTAAAGCGAAGCAGTGCCAGAAGCTGAAATTTCACCTGGTCAGGAAGGGGTATACGTGCCCAGTAAGGAAGTGGTTAAAAGCAGCAGCTCTTTCAGCTTTCTCCCTCCTCATTGGTTGAGAGACAGCAGCAGGAGAAATTGGTTCCTTCTGCTGTCAAATAAAACCAGTGAGAAATGAAGGGAGCGGGGCTGAGCCATGCTCTATGTGTCTTATAAACACACAGAACAGGGCTCAGGAGCAAGCATGTACGAGTATCAACACAAGTAGAAAACTGCGCCAATAAACCACATCAATCCAAAAAATGGCATATTAACCACTTGCCATCCTGCGGCCGACTATTTACGGCCGCAAGGTGGCTCTGATCTGCCGGGAGGCCGTTAATATACGGCCCGCGATCGGCAGTCACAGAGCCAGGGACGTGGAGCTCTGTGTGTAAACACAGAGCTCCACATCATGTTAGGGAGAGGAGACCAATGGTGTGTCCCTTGTACAAAGGGACAACCAATCGGTCACCTCCCCCAGTCAGTCCCCTCCCTCACAGTAAGAATCACTCCCAGGGTACATATTTAACCCCTTGATTCCCCCTAGTGTTAACCCCTTCCCTGCCAGTCACATTTATACAGTAATCAGTGCATTTTTATAGCACTGTTCGCTGTATAAATGTATAAATGTAAATAGTCCCAAAAATTTGTCAAAAGAGTCTGATGTGTCCGCCGTAATATCGCAGTCGTGACAAAAATCGCAGATCAAAGTCATTACTAGTAAAAAAAAAAATAATAAAAAAAATAGTAATAATTCTATCCCCTATTTTGTAGGCGTTATAACGTTTGTGCAAACCAATCTCTATACGCTTATTTTTATCAAAAATATGTAGAAGAATACGTATCGGACTAAACTGAAAAAAAAAAAAAAAAATTTTTTTACATGGGATATTTATTATAGCAAAAAGTTAAAAATATTGTGTTTTTTTCAAAATTTTCGCTCTATTTTTGTTTATAGCGCAAAAAATGAAAACCGCACAGGTGATCAAATACCACCAAAAAAAAAGCTCTATTTGTGGGGAAAAAAGGACGTCAATTTTGTTTGGTAGCCACATCGCACGACCGCGCAATTGTCTTTCAAATCTTGACAGTGCCGAAAGCTGAAATTTCGCCTGGGCAGGAAGGGGGTATATGTGCCCAGTAAGCAAGTGGTTAAATAACATAAAAAAGTATTGCACAAACATTACTTGACATGAGCCCATGAGTTTGATATTGCACAACATTTTTTATTTAGTTTCCACATGAGCCCATATCTTATATCAATAATGTCCAAAAAAAAGATCCATAGGCTGTACACTGAACAAAGCAAAATTGAGTCCTTATATTTAATTAAATTTCTCTGAGCAACACCCCAGTGATTCACACAATTGCAAGTGCCCACCACTTTAATAATTGGCAGTTTACCAGAAGGCAAGCACAAAGAGCCTTCAGCTGTAGCCCAGCCGTGGCCTTTGGCTTGCACGCAGAGTGGAAAAAAAACAGGATTGAACCAGGAAGCGGAATGAACAGCTGGATAACCCCCACCGTATCATAGAAGTCTGTGACCATAGATTGAATAACTCAAGGAAAAAAGAAGAATACGGACCATAGCGTGTGTATGTTTTAATAAATTAAAGTATTGCACTTACATATAGTTGAGTGAAATATTGCATAAAAAGTTGTCGGCCGGCAAATACAGGAGCCCGTCCTCCTCTGAAGCAACGTGGTGACATCAGCACGCTGCTTCAGAGGAGGACGGGCTCCTGTATTTGCCGGCCGACAACTTTTTATGCAATATTTCACTCAACTATATGTAAGTGCAATACTTTAATTTATTAAAACATACACACGCTATGGTCCGTATTCTTCTTTTTTCCTTGAGTTATTCAATCTATGGTCACAGACTTCTATGATACGGTGGGGGTTATCCAGCTGGTCATTCCGCTTCCTGGTTTAATCCTGTTTTTTTCCACTCTGCGTGCAAGCCAAAGGCCGCGGCTGGGCTACAGCTGAATGCTCTTTGTGCTTGCCTTTTGGTAAGTGGCCAGTTTATTACGGTGGTGGGCACTTGCAATTGTGTGAATCACTGGGCTGTTGCTCAGAGAAATTTGTTCGAATATAAGGACTCCATTTTGCTTTGTTCAGTGTACAGCCTATGGATCTTTTTTGTTGGACAATATTGATATAAGATATGGGCTCATGTGGAAAACAAATATAATTTTTTTGTGCAATATCAAACTCATGGGCTTATGTCAAGTAATGTTTGTGCAATACTTTTTTTATGTTACTTTTAATATGCCATTTTTTTGATTGATGTGGTCTATTGGCACAGTTTTCTACCTTTATTTATAATTGTTATGTGTGTATCCCACTTTAAGCTGCTGCCTATTTTTTGCTAACTGTCTATCGCAGTTTTCCTTTTCCCAAGCACGTACGAGTACCCCCCAAGCCAGGAGTGCCAGCGGGGAACCCGAGAAGAGGAGGATCGGGCTTCTCTGTGCAAAACCATTGCACAGATCAGGAATGTATAACATATTTGTTATTTTAATAATAATAATAAAAAAAATACGCATTTACAGTCAGAGCCGGTTCACACTGGGGCGACTTGCAATCCGACTTCATGTCGCCTCATGTCGTCCCAAGTCACGCTGTAGAGAAAAACAATGGAAGTGAATGGGAGCGACTCAAGGCGATCCGACTTCAGAAAAGGTTCCTGTACTACTTCAATCCGACTTGTAGGCGATTTGTACCCATTGATTTCAATGGAAGTCACCTCAGAAGTCGGATCACTGTCTTAACAGAAGCGACTTTCCAGGAAGATCGCGCTGGAAGTCGTGTCGCCCTAGTGTGAACCGACTCTCACTTGATTGTCAAAAGAAAAAGAAGCAACAAAGACAACAAAGTTATTGCAACAAATGAAGAGTAAGGCACAATTTATTTTTTATTTTAGGCTTAGTTACAGTTTAAGCACACATTCTTTTTTTAAGTTAGGGGCCTCATCGGTGTGGCTGACATGGTCAGAATGTAAAATTCCTTGGACAATATCAACAGAATGGGTGATCAAGGTATATGGAGATGACTATGCTGGTAAAATTTAAAAATCATTATGTTATACCTTTTATCGAGTTAGATCACTTTGTTTTGTTTGTTTTTACTTCATATTTTATCAAGTAATACCAAGTGTTAGGTTCGTTATTATTGTTGATCATGACAATGATATCTTGTCTATCAGCTGTACTGCATGTCCCTTCCCAGTAATTACTGTCAGAGAGGGCCAGAGGGGAATCTTTTTGCCCTTGAAAACATACTCCAGCTGCATCAGGAATGTAAAGCTTGAAGGAAACATCAGTATTTGCAGGTAAAATGCCTTCTAACGGCTGCACCAACTCATAGTGCTTGGCCCAGTTAGAGTATGTCAGTGGAAACACTGGCCATCCTACTGCAGGGTTGGTACATATAATGAGATAATTGCATAAGTACGTATACTTACTATTATCATTATTATCAGTCTTGATAAAAATTGATAAAACATAGGTTCCTGCCTGAGGAAGGCAAACATTTATGTCCACTTTGTTCTTTTTCTCTGTTGTAAAAACATGCCTGTTCTCCATTTCAGAGGTCATTTGTACTTCATCAGATTGTAAGGTACAAAAAAAATGTAATTTCTTCTTCAACATAAAATGTATAGTAAAGAACCCATCATCCGTATAAATCACTGGATCTGCATGGGAAGGGTTCACAAGCCCTGCTTTTTCAGTTAGCCTGTTTGGTCCTACAGGATTATGGATGCACTTTGGAATCCTCATGCTGCTGTCAATGTGTTTGCAGTCAATTCTGTATTCTATAACCAACTGCAATTCTTCTTCTTCAGCATCTTCTTTTTGGGCAAAAATATTTAGGACATGCTGACCGGGCTGTTGAGGATAAACATCAAGCTTCATTCCATTGTCTAACAATGTCAGTATACCAGAACGTTCATGCTCATTGATGTTGAAAGTGAATTTCAGATCATTGCAGCTCTCAAAGGCAATAGAGACTTTCCCCGTCACTAAAGATATCACAAAAGTAAGGCAATTAAAAGAATAAGACATGGTAATTCAGAAATCTACACCGTAGGGACAATATGTAATACATTTACACCACTTCTATTAAAACTGGGAAACAGAATATAAATCATGTAAAGAGTTACACAAACTGTTGGCGCTATATAAATCCTTACTAATAATAATAATCACAATAATACACCAGTGTCAGATGAGACATTTTGGGCCAGATTCACAAAAGAGATACAACGGCGTATCTCCTGATACGCCGTTGTATCTCTGTTTTAGGGGCTTCCTAACTATGCGACTGATTCATAGAATCAGTTACGCATAGTTTGCCCTAAGATCCGACAGGTGTAATTGAATTACACTGTCGGATCTTAGGATGCAATACCTCGGCCGCCGTTGGGGGGAGTTTGCGTCGTAAACCAGCGTCGGGTATGCAAATTAGTACTTACGGCGATCCACGGCGTTTTTTCGCGTTCGCTACGTCGCTGCTAGTCTAGTTTCCCGTCGCAAAGTTAGTCGTCGTTTTAGCTGCCCTAACTTTACACAGCCCATGTTAAAGTATGGCCGTCGTTCCCGCGTCGAAATTCTAAAAAAAAATTTCTTGCGTAAGATGTCCGGGAATACGAAAGTACGCTACGCACGCCGCCGTTCGAAAAAATTACGTCACTTTGCGCAAAGCACGGCAGGAAATTCAAAAGTGAGCATGCGCAGTAGGTTCGGCGCGGGAGCGCGCCTAATTTAAATGGCACACGCCCCTTTGAATTACGCGGGCTTACGCCAGAGGCCGCCGGCGTAGGTTTTCATTGCAAGTGCTTTGTGAATCAGGCACTTGCGATGAAAACTTGCGGTGGTGTAACGTATCTACGATACGTTACGCCGCCACACTTCTACGTGAATCTGACCCTTACTACCTACTAGAGAAGGCATCACTAAATGGCGGATCCGGACCCAGCAACAGTCCTTTCCCCACCGCTGGCTCGCCTTCTCACCGCTGCCACTATAATTCTGTCTGCCCCTTTCATAACATTGTCTGACATCCAGGTCTGTTCCTTTCATAACAAAGCGACAACCCCCCCCCCCGTGACACTGTGCTACCTTATTCACACAAGACTGGAAGCCTGGCAGGTCTGGAAAAAGTGAAAAGTGAAAAGTCCCGCCCTTTGCCCAGACCTGCCGTGTTTCCCATCTTGTGTGAATAAGGTAGGACAGTGTGGGGAGGGGGAGGAAGGGGGAGTGTTGCTTTGTTATAAAAGGGACAGGAGTCTGGAACATGGAGGGAGGACTGTGATTGGGGGGGGGACTGTGATTAGGAGGGGTCTGTGATTGAGGGGTTTGTGATTGGGGGTTCTGTGAAAACTGACTTTATTGTTGTATGTTATCACGTTGCATTCTAGGTACGACCAATTAAATGTACAAATGATAAACACCAAATTTTATTATTTTTATTCCTAAAAGTTTGAAGAACTGTTCATAGTGATGTGGCAAATGTAGTGTAGAGTAAACTGCATTTTACAATATTAGAAGTTTTGGCTAGAGATAGACTTTAACAACTAACCTTTAAAGTACAATGAAAGCCACCTGTATGACAGTCTAGACCAGTGGTTCTCAACTCAGGGGTCGAATGATGATTTGCCAGGGGTCACCAAATCCTGAGCTGTTCCTGAAGCCCACGGCCGCCCACTCACCCTCTGGGAGGAGTGGGAGGAGCTGGAGGAGACCCTATCTCCTGATTTCTGTAGAGGTGTCACTGCTACGAGACGCCACAAAGTGAGACACAGTGAAGCCAGAGACACAGTGAGTAACACCACCTGTGATTATAGTTCCCATTAAAAGTCCTAACTACCGTTCTCAGATCAGCAGATGACCTTGATCAAGAGAACCTAAGTTGGCTGATCAGAACTCTCCCACCAGCACTGCCACTGATCGCATCTCCCCCGAAACCGCCCACCACCCACCAAGGAGTGAGAGAAGGATTAAAAATAGAGAATACATGGAAGGGAGAGGAAAAGAGGGGGAGGGACAAAGAAAAAGGAAGAGAAATAACAAGAAAGATGGCTAGAGAGAGGTATGGGGGGAAAAAAACAAGAAATTAGGATAGAGAGAGATAAAAGGCAAAGAAAGGAGAACAAAGAGAACGAGTGGTACATCCTAAAATGTACCATAAGGGGTTTTAATACTGTACGAGTGGAAGGGACTCAGGGAGTGCTAAATGTCCGTGGGTTAGGGGTGCAAATTTCTTGTCTTACCTTGGGTGCTGACAACCCATACCACGAAAATAATTTTACTGTTAGGGGTCCCCACAAATTGGAAAATTTTATCAAGGGGTCACGACATTTGAAAGTTTGAGAACCACTGGTCTAGACAAGTCACAAATCCAGTTATTATTTGATGCAGAAGTCTCAAAGTAAACAAAAAATCTTCCGTTACCTTCCCTGATGGAGGCAAACTCACCTTCATTCATCCTATTATACCCCAACTCCCCAATGCTGCAGCTCACAGTGGGAGGGTTTTGGCAACAGAGTCAGTACATGCTATTTTTGTTAGGAAGGAGATAGCTTGTGCATGTTGTAAGCATATTTTGTAATATCTGCCAGTCTTTTATTGTATTCCTAAAATTGCAATGTAATGGTAATGTTTGTACGTACAGCATTTTTCTTTAGTAAAAGCACAGTAATACACTGCAGAGGTCTGAGCTTCCTTGCTTAAAATGCAAAGAACCTTACAAACAACTCAAAGCAAAACAGTCTGACACCACGTTGTATTAATGATATTTTGTATCCAATAAGATTTATTTTTTTATTAAATGCAAGGCATAATCTATATTTTATGTTGTCAAATATTTGCTGTGCAAATAGAAAGGAGGATGTTAAGTTTTTGTTACCTGTTTCAATAAATCCTGTCTGTGGCTGGTAGGACACCATTCCCAGGCTGTAAAAATCACTATAAACATGTGGAGATCTTTGAAAGATTTCCAAAGGCACTTCTGTTTGAAGTAACTGACATTCTCCCAGCTCAGGGAAATGATCCTCTATGAAGAGGGCAGGATGGGTAAGGAAATAAAATTCATTATAACTAGAAGATAAAAGCAAGAAACAAAAGTTTATCTAAAAAAAGTGAAGCAACACATCTGCTTATTTTTTTTTTTATTACAATATTAATTTACTTACCTAAAATTGAACTTGTTTATTTTCATGTTAACTGTACCAGCTCCCCATGTGCTGTCCAGTAGGTGCCATCGACCTTCCAGATACACCATGTTCCAGGCATGATCTGAATCACCAGAGGTTATCTTTCCTACTTGATATCCGGCACCCTTAGAGTATCCGCTGACTTTCTTACACTGTACCCCAGAAAGACTGCATGCAAAATAAGAGGATTCACTTAAACACATGTCAGAAAATGAAACTCCTATGAATGTATCTACCATTTATGATTATAGGGCTCATTGGGATGACAGATTAGTGCCGTCCGCTGGAAGATACCGTGTTTCCCCCGAAAAATAGTGGATTATAGGATTTTACAAGCAATTTAAACTAGGGATTATTTTCGGGGTAGGGCTTATATTGCAGCCGTCCTGGAAAGTAACGCTAGGTCTTATTTTTGGGGTAGGGCTTACTTTCGGGGAAACACGGTACATGTGGCGGAGCTGTGTGTGCATCCACTTCTACAGGCTGCCTGCACGTAGCTCTGAAATGGATGCACATGCAGCATGGATGGTGGCACTAATCTGTCATTTGAACGATCCCTAACATATAACCAGCATAATGAGTATGGATCCCTTAGCAATCTATCCCATTGTGGCACTAGGCAAGCTATTATATTTGTTAGGCCATCACAATATTCATCCCATACTAGCTGAATGAACCATAAATAAAGATTCCAATTTGGTGTATTTAAATGTTTTAAGTGATAAACTTGGATAGTTATTTAAAAGATTCTGTAACTTATTGGGGTTAAATATATTTAGTAATTTATTTGCTGTCCAGAAATACTATAGATTAATAGGCATTTTATTATAAAATGATAGCTTACAGAAATCATTAGGCTGCTACATAAATCACAAATGCAGATCTAAATCCTAATTGGATTATATTTAGTTTGTTAATATTCTGTGCATCAAAAACTTAAAAACTCGAGTATAAGCAGACCGAATACAAGCCGAGGCACCTAACTTTACCACGAAAAACTGGGGAAAACGTATTGACTCGAATATAAGCATAGGGTGTCAATCTGCATGCCTCACTGTGTACGCCTCACTGTGCCCATGCCTCACTGTGCCCATGCCTCGACTGACATTTAACATGGGAGTCTATGGAAGGGGTGCCCGGCTTTGAAAAATCAGTGCTCCCCAGCCGTAGGTCCCCCCAGACAACAAACGTTGCACACTTGTAGGGGAGAAATGGGGATACATGTGTGCCAAGTTCTGAGTCCAGGGGACCGCCCCAAATTCACCTGAGAAATTACCGTTTAACATCGGAGTCTATGGAAGGGGTGCCACCAGGGGTGGACTGACAACTCATGGGGCCCCCGGGCAATAGAAGATTATGGGGCCCCTGGGCTTACAGATGGCCACAACACAATCACACTCACACACATAGGTTGAACTGGATGGACTGGTGTCTTTTTTCAACCTTACCGACTAAGAAACTATGTAACACGCAAGGGGATGAAGAGGAGACAGAGAGCCACCATTTAAGGGTTGACCATACAGAGGAGCTGGCAGGAAGCAATGTCTAATTTGCATTTGCTATGAGTAATCAGTACTTGTGGGAATTCTAAAGCAATCAGTCAGCAGGAGAGGGGTACCAGACATGGGTGAGAGTGTCCTCTGGTTTGCAAGGGGGTTGGTGTTTTTGCTCTCTCCCTAGCAGTTGGTGCTCTTAGTTTATCCAGGACCAAATCTGTGGCACAGAGAGACTATGGATCTAGTTGGAGGTACTGGAGAGTGTCAGGGGTTAACATGTTCTGCAAGCAGAGGTGCACACTTTGTGCAGGACCTCCACATTGTCACTGGGAGTAAGGTGGCATGTAAAGCTGGGCTGGTGGAGCGGAACACAAGCTCTGCAGTGTCCCCCTCTAAATTCTGCATTTAGGAAGACAAGATGTACAGTGTAATAAGAAAAGTGTCTAACAGTAAAGAGACTCAAGTTTAATATGTATCTGTGAAGGGGGAACGGCTCACTTCTAAGTATGCGGTGCTGCCTTAATGCCGCCTTAATGCTGATTTTCGCATGGACCACGGCTACTGCTTGGTTCCCGGGCAGTAGCAAGCACGTTGACAAAGGGTTCCCATCTACGGGGGGCAGGTAGGCCATGCCCACAGGCCCTTATCAGATAAATCCAATGAGGTTCATCTGACAAGTGACAATGAAGGGGAACAAATAAGGGGGCCTTCATGGCTGCATTGGAACAGGCGCATCCTAGCTACTACCTCCGGTGTAATGCCCGGTGAGCCTCAAGAACACAGCACTAGGAAGTCTCTGCAAACCTCCATATAATCCATCCATTTTATTATTGTATGTGAACAGTCAAAAAATCCAACGCATTTCAGCCATCAGGCCTTAATCATGGCTAGTCATGCGGTATTATCTCCCAACAACCTATCTACAGTCAGTTCTATCGGTGCTATCCCAGGGACATCTAACCAAGCTCTATGCTGATAGACATATTTCTCAAACTTCAAATTACTAGACACTTTTAAACCCCTCCCCTAAATTGGGCAGCTCCTCCGACTTCCAGTGCACAAGTATTAATTCGTGAGCCTGAAACAGGGCTCTTACAATCGTCTCGAGTTCATCCAAAATAATTAAAATACAACTTTTAGGATCTAGGAGGAGGGAAACCTGAAAAACTGAATTAAGTGTATCCACCACCCCTTTCAAGTAGGGATGTAATTTCCACAGGAGGTGGATCCAATTACCATGATCCCGTTTCTTTTTAGTCATATAAATATAAAATATTGCAAATGAATATTTGATTATCTGCTATTTAAAGAGGACGTAAACTTCCATCACTAAATTTTACCTATAGGAAAGCCTATAATAAGGCTTACATATAGGTAGTGTAAATATCTCCTAAACAACTACCGTTTAGGAGATATTTACTGTACATTGCCCCAATGACATGCACTGGTGCATGCGCTCTAAAGGAATGGCCACCCATGCCATTCCTTCAGAGCCCTGTGCCGTGACTGGCAGCTCCCGCATGCATGCATGGGAATGACGTCATCACAGCTCCGGACAGTCAGCGAACCCGGAAGCAAGATGGGTGAAAATGGAAGCAGCCTCCAGTGATGATATTGCATCGCTGGAATGTTTCGTTTTCAGGTAAGTTAACCATGATGTGCTAGTATGCGATGTATACTAACACATTATGACATTACCTTGCAGGAAAGAAAAAAAAACATCCATCGGTTTACAATTGCTTTAATTCTCTTTAGAATACATACCTGAACAAATGGAGGAAAAATCCCCTTGCTCTCTTTAGGCCCCTTTGACACTGGGACGGGGGCGGCCTCTGCGGTAAAGGGCCGCTTTTTTTAGCTGTATTTTACTGTCAATTTCGTGGCGCTATTCGGCCACTAGCGGGGTGCTTTTACCCCCGCTAGTGGCCGAGAAAGGGTTAAAACCACCGCAAAGTGCCTCTGCAGCGGCGCTTTGCCGGCAGTATAGCCACGGTGCCCAATTATTTCAATGGGCAGGAGCGGTGGAGAAGCAGTATACACACCGCTCCAAAGATGCTGCCAGCAGGACTTTTTTTACCGTCCTGCTAGCGCACCGCTTCTGTGTGAAAGCCCTAGGGGCTTTCACACTGGAGAGACAGCAACAGCTGTTTCATGTCACTTTGCAGGTGCTATTTTTAGCATTATAGCGTCTGCAAAGAGACCCAGTGTGAAAGTTTTTTTTTTTCACAGTGTATGAAGCTTCAATTAGACCCCTTTTACACTGGCTCACTTTGCAGGCGCTATAACGCTAAAAGTAGCACCTGGAAAGCGACCTGAAACAGCCGCTGCTGTCTCTCCAGTGTGAAAGTCCCGAGGGTTTTCACACTGGAGCGGTGTGCTAGCAGGACGGTAAAAAAAGTCCTGCTAGCAGCATCTTTGGAGCGGTGAAGGAGAGGTGTGTATACTGCTCCTCCACCGCTCCTGCCCATTGGAATCAATGGGCACCACGGCTATACCGCTGGCTAAGCGCCGCTGCAGAGGTTTTTTGCTGTGGTTTTAACCCTTTCTCGGCTGCTAGTGGGGGGTAAAAGCCCTGCTAGGAGCCGAATAGCGCGGCAAAATGGGCCTTAGAGAAAGACAGCCTACTGCTGTCTTATTAGTAAACAGAGAATGCTCTGTTATTGCACTTTCAAGGAGGTGTATGTGTTAGGCCCCTTTCAGATGTCCGCTCCGCCTGTCCGTTATTACAAGTCCGTTAACGGACTTGTAATACATCCCTATGGTATCGCGTCTGTTAGCGGATGGAGCATCCGCTAGCGTCCGCGTCCGTCGGGATCCGGTTTTCGGACGGAAGAAAACCCTATTTTTCTTCCGTCCGGCGGAACGGAACTGATGCAGACGGACAGACGGTCCGTCTGCATCCGGTTCCCCATAGGGCAGAGCGGAGCCGAGACAGGGCGGTCCCTGCACTGTGTGCGGGGACCGCCCTATCCGCCGACAGCTCAGCGGGGATACCCGCTGAGCCGACGGAGACACACGGAGCGGACCCAGAAACGGTCCGCTCCGTGTGAAAGAGCCTTAAGTAATAAAAAAGTAACACAAATATCACTAATTACTCTTGCAAAAAAATTAAATAAAGTAGAACTATAAACATTTTTTTTTAATTTTGGATAGAGTAAGGGAGGGTTATAACCCATGTCTTTTTTTTTTTTTTTGCCATTTTTGCCTCTTTAGGGAGATTTACCTTCACTGGGGTAGATTCAGAGAGAATTTACACCGCGTAAATTCAAATCTACGCCGGCGTATCTTCTTTCTGTATTCAGAGAGCAAGATACGCCGACATTAGCCTAAGATACGACTGGCATAAGTCTTTTACGCCGTCGTAACTCAGGGTGCATTCTCACGCTGGCCGCTAGGTGGCGCTCCCGTCGTTTTCGGCGTAGATTATGCAAATTACCTATTCACAAACATACGTGCGCCCGGCGGTAGTTTTTTACATCGTTTGCGTAAGTTGTTTTCGGCGTAACGTTCCTCCTGCTATTAGGAAGCGCAGCCAATGTTAAGTATGGACGTCGTTCCCGCTTCGAAATTTGAATTTTTTACGTTGTTTGCGTAAGTCGTTCGCGAATAGGGCTGGACGTAATTTAGTTCACGTCCAAACCAATACGTTGTTGAGGCGTACTTGAGAGAAATGCACACTGGGATATGTACACGTCAATCACGTCAGGTCATAACACATTAGCATAAAACACGCCCCCCTTCCACATTTGAATTACGCGGGCTTACGCCGGCCCCATTTACGCTACGCCGCCGCAACTTACGGAGCAAGTGCTTTGTGAATACTGCACTTGCTCCTGTAAGTTGCGTCGGCGTAGGGTAAATACAATACGCTGCGCCGCCATAACTAGGCGCGCAGGTACCTGAATCTGCCCCACTGTCTGTCCCATAGCCAAAACAGGAAGTGAAACAAAATCTCAGAAAATTAAGGGAATCCTTTGGGGTCACCAGAACTAGTGTCTCCATTGGAATTTGGGGATTTGGGGATTTTCTTTTACTTTCACTTTCGATGATAATGGTAAACTGGACAAATAGGTAAGAGGGTAAATCTCCCTAATGGGGACACAGACAGCAATAAAAATCTAATAGATGTTCTAATCCATTTCCAATCTATTCAAAACAAACAAAAACAAATTTTACCTTTTAGTTATACTTTAAAAAAATAACTAAAAATTATAGTTTTTCTTTAAAGCATATGTCAAGGCAAAAATAAAATAAAATGTATAAAGTACATATCTGTAATACATGCATATGTCCCCAATAATAACTAAGAGAGCTTTAAATCTAAGACAGTTCTAAATTTCAGTATTAACAAGATTACCAAATATTTTAGATATAAGCAGTTATAATAAAAAGCGTTTTTTAATATATCATCTTCAGGTTAGGAGTAACAAAAGTATCATACACATTTTTAGTATAAGCAAAGCAGAATAGATGTCCATGATTTATTTTACCTGCATATATGTTGAAACAATGATGAATATCCAGCGCAGACTGCTTTTCGTGTGCGAAAGACATCACTTGCATTAGAAGACTGGGCGAATCTATTCTTATAACCTTGAACATCATATTCTACAGTACATATACACATAAATAGATATGAAAAAATAGAAACTTCTAATTGTGGCATATAATGAAACAGAAATTAATTTTTTTGGTATAAAAAAAACAGACCATTGGAACCTACTGAAGTATGATTAAAGGTCATAACATGACTTGCCCATGGTACTTGGACTTTGTAAGTGCACCCACTTATTGAGCACCTTAGCCAGAGTCTCAGATCTCCAGTCAATATAACCAATCAGTAAAGATTAAAAAAACACTGCCTCCATGCTATATAGCCTAAACTAAATCAGAACATGTAAACAAGAAAACGTACACATTTTTTGTGCCTCTTCCTTGTTCATTTATTGTATTCTTTCTTTTCCTCTTATTTTGAATTACTACTTATATTTTATTATTAACTGGACCCACCTATGTGGTGACATATCCATATCCAGGCAGCTCTTGTTTTCTCCAAGTCTGTCTTAGTCACACTTATAAGTTCTTTCACGAATTGTTCAAGTGTCCCCTTGTAATCTACCTTAATTAAAGAACGAAAAATGATATTAAATACCAATTTTTTTTATTATTATTATTTTTTTATCAGCTATACACATATAAACTTTACCAATATTCAAAAACACAGTCACTTAAATTTCATTGTAAAAATAGTAAAATAAAGCCAGCGCTCTTTTAGTGAAATTTAAACAGCAGCATGCAATACAGGTAGATATATAGTACACCAATAACAAAAATACAGCGCTAAAATTATAATAAATTGCCCACAAAAATGTGACCATAAACTGAAGTTTGTCAAAATGACAAAAATAAACAGTTCATATTGTTATGAGTGTAAAACATATAAAAGTGCTCTACTTCAGCCTGTCCCCCAATGCTTGGAAACACACCCGTAGTGCCAATCCTTCACCAATGGTAAAAATACACACTCACCAAAGGGATATGCTGTCTAATACTGGAACAGCAATAAGTGATTTGTGTATATGGCATCCAGCATCACCACTTTCGCTCAAAAGATGGCAGGACCAGACTGCTCTATTCCACTCCACCAGTGTATAGAACCAAAGTTATCAGCATGGAGTCTTCCTAAGTTTTTTTAGATCCCCTACTCTCTGGTAACATGACCCCAGTTCTGACAGAGAGGGGTAGGATAAGGGCAAACAAGGACATCTTTGGTGCCTGACTTCCTCCTTATTAACCTTTGATGTCATTGGTTCTTAGGATGCTGGTAGCTGGCCTGCATAGTACTTAAGGCTGTAGTGCTGCACAATAAAGACCTGTGGCTTTATGTAACAAAAAAGGCAGGCTAGATCCACCACCAGCTTGTTGACAATTTTTGGCCAATTTGGGGCAAGTTTTAGAAATTTTGCCAAGGCACCTCTGAAGAACCCAGACTGCACCACAGGGTGCTGCAGCACACTTGTTGAGAAAGGTCAGGGGGAAAGGTTGCAGAAAGGCCTTCAGCATCTGGCACACATTTATTGTTGTGCCAGTTGCCTGGTGCCCATTGCACTCTGTGATTCATCTACCAGTCTTTGTGTCTGAATAGAGGGAGACACCAGCATCTGACACTCCCAGGAGTTTTGAAATGCAAAAGGTTTTCCAGCAAGATTGTCTCTTACAGACAGGGATGGACTGGCCATTGGGACTACAGGGAGTTTCCCGGTGGGCCGATGGCTCAGTGGGCTGGCTTCAGTGACAGCGGCCTGGGAGTTTCTCACTTCTGCCTAATCTTGTACCATAAGGGGGGGGCACCAAACTGATTCTTTGCCCCGGGAGAAATAATGTCTAGCTTCCCCACTGGTACTGCCTATAAGAATATCAGTACCAGCCGTTCCACTCTAATAAAGAAAAGCGGCTAGTGGCTAGTGAAGGGGGAGGGGGGTGCGGGTGGCCGGGGGGGTGCGGGAGTTGTCTGGCCGCTGTGGGAGAGACCTGTCAAAGTGGGCCAGTCTGGATGAAGTCCAGGGCCAAATTTTTGTCCCAGTCCAGCCCTGCTTACAGAGCAGAGGAATCAGCTACGCATGCAGCAGGACAGGTATATATGAATTGCTTTTTTTTTTTTTTTTACAGGGGTCTTGGAATTCTATTAATGCTTCAAAGACCAATTCCAAGTTGCATAAAATCACTCAGGATTCCGAAAGGCCGATAAAGCCTTGTATAATACATTACTGGAGTATTTATCACAGCAACGCCTACATATTACAACCAACTAAATCCTTTATTTTTATTTTATTTTTCAAAAGAAGAGATTAATTATACCATATCTGACAGAAAAAATCTAATTGTACCTTGGAAGCAAAACGATCCAGTTCCTCAAAGTCCTTTAAGTCAATCACCAGAGACTTCAGGTTTGACCTGTCCCAGAGATAATCTAAATGGGAAGAAAAGACAACTGTAAGAGACAAATCACATGCCCCTATAAGATAATAATCACATTTTATTGTTCAGTTTTTACTGAATTGAAATCATTAATAGTATCATCTGTATTGCATACAATATATGCTTTATTAGGGAGAGCATTTTTTTAACAAGTCAATGCTTTATTTATGAATTGCAGTAGTGCAGTAAAATCCACCTAAACGTAATTTTCAGCTAGTCAATGAAAAGCAATGAAATGTTTTGTAGTTGTACAGGAGGAAACAGGCTAAACAGGAGAAAAACAGAGCATTATACATGGGGTGTACATGGTTAACAGTAGTACTGCACTATTACTAGTTTGGCTGAATACAAACTAGCCTGAAATTCATAAGATGATCAGTTTGAGGTAACATAAGTAGGAAGAGGAGAGCCCAGAGAGTAATTGAACAAATGATGTTAAGGCTTAGGGAAGCAAGTGAGAGATCATAGGCATGTGATAAGATGTTGTAGCCACTGATGCCAACTTCTATGACAATATATTATTTTCTTATAAGGGAGGGAGAGGGGTATTGACTTCCAGAAATCAGGTTTGTTTTGAGGTTGAGACAAATCGCATCCAGTTACATGCGATTCATTTTCTCACAGCAAACAAGGTTTCATGTAAGAACACTGTATCTGCCTCCGGATCAGGGAAACAGCCGAGCAGGCACTGCTTGGGGTATAGGGTCAATGGAGAACCCATTTGGTCATGGAGAACCACCACTTGTGCCCAGAACCCCAAGAAAGAGCAATTTAAAAATTATATAAATAAATAAAATGTGGTGTACAGTAAAAAGGATACCAGAGAAAGATGAATTACCGTATTTATACCGGACTGCGACATTGCGGCAGACAGATCGGACACTTTTGACACTTTTCTGGGACCAGTGACATTATTACAGTGATCAGAGCTAAAAATATCCAATGATCACTGTATAAATGACACTGGCAGGGAAGGGGTTAACACTAGAGGGCGATCAAGGGGTTAAGTGTTCCCTAGGGAGGTGTTTCTAACTGTGGGGGGAGTGGACTGACTGGGAGTAAAGAGATATCGCTGTTCCTAATCTCTAGGAACAGACAATCACACTGTACTTCTCTGACAGAACAGGGATCTGCTTTGTTTATAGATCCCCGTTCTGCCTCTCTGTGGAGCGATCGAAGGTGACCTGCAGACATCGTGGCTGCCGACCATCCGCATTGGCTCCGGTGCCACACACACCCGATGTATCTATTACATGAAGCGTCGTACCGGTGCAGTGATTCGCGCAATAGAGCCGCCCTGCTGCAGTATAACTGCGTAGGCTGGTTGACAATTGGTTAATAATGTGCGGTAATTATCATAACAGGGTATATCCCTTTATTTTATTTTTCCCTAAATTAGGATTTATAAACAGAGAAAAAAAACATACATGCAATGCTAATAAATATTCAAATAATTATCAGCACTAACCCACAATATACTTAAAAAGGTGCTGTGATATTTCTGTGAGTAAAAACACTCCAAAACATTCAGTGATAACAGCACACCTAATAATACCTAATAATGTAATTACAATAAAAAACAATGATGATAAATCAAAATCTCATATATTAATGAAGATTTTCCATTAAATATAAATAGTTCATCTATGCTTACTGAAAAAAATTACAGTGTTTCTTTATATTCAAAGCTTTCCTAAAAAGGGTATAGAAACTGTGAGTTATATGCGCAGATGAACTGTTTACTGTATATTGTATGGACACATTATGCACTTTTTGGATGAGACTATGGTTTGTCATCACTTGTTTTTAATTTATAATTGTAATTAAGTTATTATCTATTATTGTGTGCACTATTAACACTTATTGTAATACATACAATGCTACTTTTTATGTTATGTGCCAAAAAAAAAATAAGTCCAGATAAACCATAGAAGGCTTCATGTTTTTCCTTGGCATTTGCACATGGTAATTCTTAAAATCTTATGAAAGTGGTTTGTGACAGAAAGTCAGGGAAATCTGTGGGTATTGTAACAAACGGGACATACATTTCTGCCTTGCTTAGACAATACACTAATCATTATTAGGGGCCGGCTGCGAGAAATAGTCAGATAAGGTCTAAGGGTGTTGAAAGACTCCAGCTGTTCAGAATGAGGCAATTAAGGCCTATATAAGTAGCCCAAGGGATTACCACTAATTGGCTGCATCACTCCTAAGGTTGTGTGAGTAGGAAAGCAGTGCCAGAAGGTCTTCTGTGGAGGTGAAGAGAGGATTGATTTTTCTGTGTGATAAAAATCAAAAGACTATTGTTTTGTGCTGTATGACCAGCACTGTCTACCCAGCAGTAGGTTGTGTTAGAATTCATAGATAGGTTCCTGTGTGGAAGGTAGATGCCCAAAGTGGCTAGGATTTATTTTATGTTTGATTTTGTTTATGCTGTTTGGATGCTTGCAATTGTTTTCCAGCAAGTTGGAAAAATAAACCAAAAACTTTGTTTTCAACCGTCTTCGACTGCCAGTCTGTATAAATTCAGTGTGTGGTGAACCCATCCAAGGGGTCACACACCCCGCTACCGAGCTAACCCCTCACAGGTTCTAAAGTCATACTGTTTTTAACATTTGCATTAATGTAAAAAAACTCCCTACCAACTGTCTCCCCCACCCCATTCCTAAACACTCCACTAGCTCTTCTCACCGCTCCAGAGCTGTCCCAACTGCAGACCCACTCTCCTCTCTTCCTGGTCTCACAAGAGACACTGGAAGAACAGTGAGACATAACTTCCTGCTGCTATCAGTCAATCTCCTGTGAGGAGAGAGTCAGGGCATGGATTACTGGCGCTGTGTGTGTCTATGGGTGCACACTGCCCTGATTGGCGGCACACATGCAAACAGCTTGCTAAGAAGGAGCCACAGTGCTGGAGGGGGGGTCAGCCAAAGAGGATGTAATGGACCGCTCTGGGAAATATTTTTACGCAGAGCATATATGTTTATTTTAATTTAAAAAATGCCTTTAATATCACTTTAGCTGTCACAGTTTAATCTCTGAGAACTCTATAAACAATGCCGACAGTGACTGCAGTGTATTCCTTTTCTCCTAAATTGCTGTAATGTGTATATTACAAAATATAATACTAGCCCAAATAAATGTGCACATGGACATAAGAAGCTGTGAGTTTTTCACCCTGACAGAAAAATGATACACTTTCTATAGATATACTTAAATTTTTACCAAATTTTCCAGAATGTTTGACTTTTGGCTTTTTTCTGTCTTGAAGGCCACTGTCATCCTTCACTTCTTCTGAAAAATGAAAAACACACTTGTAGCTTGGACATTTTGCATGTGATTCCTCTCTCACTTTCCAGAAATACAATTCTTCAACGCAGGGGAGGGCTGGCAGGGGGGGCAGGGTGGAAATCTCCCTCCGGGCTGGTGACACTATGCACAGCCACCAGCCGCCACTATCAAATGCTGTTTTTGCAGAGCAGGAATATGCCTGCTGGAGCTCTGTTAACACAGGTCACGGCCGCTGCTCACCTCCCACTGTGCAGCCGTGCCTGTTTCAGCTCTGAGGTAGATGGCTGCAGAGCTGAGCTATGTCTTGTCTCACACATAGCTCAGCCTAAGCGCACATCAGCGCTGACATCCTCTTCTCTCTCTGCACAGACACGAGGAGAGATAGAGCTCATCTGCCCCTCCTCCTTCTGAGTCTGCCCTGCCCACACTCCCCGGGCATGTGTGGGCACTGGACAGGAAGTTTGAACCCAAAAAAGCATCAGACAGGCTGCCTGCGCCTCAGCCTCCATCCTGGTAAGCTCACCCTCTCTAGTCTCTCCTGCCTCCCAGTGTATAAAAAGGGGTGCTCTGTGGACTTTGTTAAAGGGGAGGGGGCAGGCTTTGGTAAGCAGAGAACCTCTTTACACAATAGTCCACAGCATGCACCCTTAAATCAAGTTTCCCAGAACACCCCTTACATCAGATCTGATGTATATGGGGTCTGTGCGGACTCTGATGTATATGGGGTCTGTGCGGACTCCGATGTATATGGGAGGCTCTGTGTGGACTCTGATGTAAGGGGAGGCTCTGTGCGGACTCTGATGTAAGGGGAGGCTCTGTGCGGACTCTGATGTAAGGGGAAGCTCTGTGGGGACTCTGATGTAAGGGGAGGCTCTGTGGGGACTCTGATGTAAGGGGAGGCTCTGTGGGGACTCTGATGTAAGGGGAGGCTCTGTGGGGACTCTGATGTAAGGGGAGGCGCTGTGCGGACTCTGATGTAAGGGGAGGCGCTGTGCGGACTCTGATGTAAGGGGAGGCGCTGTGCAGACTCTGATGTAAGGGGGCCTCTGTGCGGACTCTGATGTAAGGGGGGCCTCTGTGCGGACTCTGATGTAAGGGGGGCCTCTGTGCGGACTCTGATGTAAGGGGGGCCTCTGTGCGGACTCTGATGTAAGGGGGGCCTCTGTGCGGACTCTGATGTAAGGGGGGCCTCTGTGCGGACTCTGATGTAAGGGGGGCCTCTGTGCAGACTCTGATGTAAGGGGGGCCTCTGTGCGGACTCTGATGTAAGGGGGGCCTCTGTGCGGACTTTGATGTAAGGGGGGCCTCTGTGCAGACTCTGATGTAAGCGGGGCCTCTGTGCGGACTTAGACTGTTTTTCTTGATCCATCACTTTTCCACACTCTATGGGCCACTTGACTGGACTTGCCCCCCAGGCCTAAGGCTACCATCCCTCCCCTGCTTCCACGTGTCTAAGGGGTGCAGTGTATTTATCTTATTTGTTTAAAATGGAAATAGATCGATTCATCTCTATTGACAGAAGTGCCTAATGATTTCTTTCTCTCTTTTAAAGCAGAACTTTACCCATAACAATTGATAAAGAATAAGGGGCCTAATCCACAAAAGGGATACGCCGGCGTATCTACTGTTACGCTGTCGTATCCCTGTTTCTATCTATGGAACTGATCCACAGAATCAGTTTCACATAGATAGGCAGAAGATCCGACATGTGTAAGGGACTTACACTGTCGGATCTTAGGATGCAGTACCGCAGCCACCGCTGGGGGCATTTCTCGTCGAAATGCCGCTTCGGGTATGCAAATTAGCACTTACGGAGATCCACGAAAAGCACGTTGGGAAAATGACGTCGGGAGCATGCGCAGTACGTCCGGCACGGGAGCGCACCTAATTTAAATGGGACTCGCCCCATTAAATTAGGAACGCCTTGCGCCGGACGGATTTAAGTTACACCGCTCAAAATTTCTAGATAAGTGCTTTGTGGATCGGGCACTTAGGTAGAGATTTTGCGGCAGTGTAACTTAAATGGCAAAAGTTACGTTGCGCCGGGTTTTTGTGGATTAGGCCCTTGGTTCTTTATCAAGGATCATTCATTCCACATTATGCTACCAAAATTAGTGTGTGCTGTAAATTGCCTCCAGCATTGCTCCTGTTTCTTCTTGATGGTGGCTGCCATTTTGCTGAAGCCCAAAACCCTCTTCCAGATAGCAAGCAACTGTGCTGAAAGTTTGAAAATGACTTGCACATTGTGACAGCAAAAAATCGGGTTTACACTTTAACTATAAAGTGGAACTTTAGTCAGAATATTAAAATGTTTGTATAGTCAAATGTTTTACTTTTAGCTACAGGTAAAAAAAAATATCTCCTAAACCTGCGCGGGAGTGACGACATCGCGGCTCCAGCCACTCACAGCGCTGGAGCTGCGATACCCAGAAGACACACCGAGGGAAAATGTCATCTCCCCGGCGTGGACCGGCAATGATACCGATGCCTTACAGGTGGCACAAAAAAAAAAAATTTGGACTATACAACCACTTAAAGTGAAATGAGCCTAATAACGTGTTCTCAATAAATGTCTTTTATAATTTAATAACATTTTAATTTATGTTTTCCAAAATAACACCACCAGGTTCTGCCAGTTTGTAAACAATCCCGTTGATTAAATAAATTGAAAAGGACTGTAGTTTAGTAATTGCAAAATACATATGGTTAGTGGGAAACATTTTGAAATGTGTTGTTAGCTATCACTCAAAATAACAGAGTCTCCAAAGTCTATAAAAATCACTTTTTTGCCAGTCTGGAGAACAACTTACCACGTCTATCACGCTTCATCTGTCCGTTTTTCTCATCATTCTCAAAGCCTAAATTAAAAAAGGTTTAATGACAACACAAACAGAAAATGCAAATTACAATAACAATTGCTGGTGTGAAAACTGTCTTTCACCGGGGAGCTTACTGGCAGGTCGCAGGATGTATGAATACCCAATATGTAACATTTTATGAACCTGTCATAGTATCAACAGTGATATATTTCTCCTAAATTACTGTGCATCTTTCACACATCAAATTCACAGTGAGAAAATATTCCTAACTAGTCTGTTCTATGAACTTGAAACTATTTTAAAGCAATCGATTAAATGTTTTTATTTTTATATTGAACACAAGGCCACGTTTAAGATTTAGGCCCTGGTACATTGGGCATCTAGCTCTGGTACATACTCCAGCAATAAGGTGCAGATGTAAGGTACGTTTAGACCACACAGCCCTGCTTCCAGTAGCCTGTCAAACTCTATGAGAAACTGAAAGCTGATCAAGGCTGGACGGTGCACTGAGTGGTCCTTAACTGCTTAGCGACCAGCACACGCACATATACGTCTACACAATGGCACGGGCAGGCAAATGGGCGTCCCTTTAAATTTGCCGCCTGCCACGTGAGTGCGCTCCCGGGTCCTGGGAACTCGATGTTCCCGGGCGGCCCACGATTGTGGTCGGCAAAGGCAGAACAGGGGGATGCCTTTGTAAACAAGGCATTCCCCTGTTCTGCCTAGTGACATGTCACTGATCGAATGTTCCCTGTGATCGGGAAAAGTGATCAGTAAGGTTTCACTGGTAGCTCCTCCCCCTAACAGTTAGAATCACTCCCTAGGACATACTTAACCCCTTCAGCGCCACCTAGTGTTAACCCCTTCACTGTCAGTGTCATATTCACAGTAATCAGTGCATTTTTATAGCACTAATTGCTGTAAAAATGACAATGGTCCCAAAAATGTGTCAAAAGTGTCCGCCAAGAAGTCGCAGTCACGATAAAAATCACAGATCTCCGCCATTACTAGTAAAAAAAATAATAATAATAAAAATGCCATAAAACTATCCCCTATTTTGTAGACGCTCTAACTTTTGCGCAAACCAATCGATATACGATTATTGCCAAAAAAGTATAAGAATACATATCGGCCAAAACTGAGAACACATTCGCTTTTTTAAAAAAAAATTGGGGATATTTATTATAGCATAAAGTACAAAATATTGCTTATTTTTCAAAATTGTCGCTCTATTTTTGTTTAAAGCGCGAAAAATAAAAACCGCAGAGGTGATCAAATACCACCAAAAAAAAGCTCTATTTGTGGGGAAAAAAAAACAAAATCAATTTTGTTTGGGAGCCACGTTGCACGACCGCGCAATAGTCAGTTAAAATGACGCAGTGCCGAATCTCAAAAAGTGCACTGGTCTTTGGCCAGCCAAATGGTCCGGGGCTTAAGTGGTTAAAGCAGAAGTTTTGCTTTAAGGCCTCCTCCCCCCTTCCTCTTCACTGTACTGCCAGCAGTAGGGCTTGATGGGGTGCCTGTACTTTTCAACTGCACCTAAATGCTGGAGGCTCATGCACCAAAGCTAAATGCCCAGTGGGCATGAAGCCTTATGCCGCGTACACACGGGCAAACATGTACGATGAAACCGGTCCGCCGGACCGTTTTCACCGTACATGTCTGCCCGGGGATTTCTGTACGATGGCTGTACTAACCATCGTACAGAAATCCGCGCGTAAACAATACGCGGGGCGTGTCCGCGCCGTCGCCGCGACGATGATGCAGCGACGTGGGCGGCCCTGACAGTTAAATGCTTCCACGCATGCGTCAAAGTCATTCGACGCATGCAAGGGATGGCGGGCGCTCGGACATGTACAGTAGGTCTGTACAGACGACCGAACATGTCCGAGCGGGCAGGATTCCAGCGGGCTGTTTTAAAACAAGTCCAGAAATATTTGCCCGCTGGGAAAAGGCCCGGCGGGCAAATGTTTGCTGGAATCCTGTCCGCTCGGGCCTACACACGACCGAACATGTCTGCTGAAACTGGTCCGCGGACCAGTTTCAGCAGACCTGTTCGGTCGTCTGTACGGGGCCTTAGAGGACACACTGTAAGCATCCAGCATCTTACGCTATATGGCCAAATGTTTGAAAATACATTTACTAATATACCTGTATGTATGAGCATCTCTTCAATTTATAGAGTTTAGGTGTTACCAGTGAAAGATATGGTTAATGCTATTACATGCAAAGGCATTTCTGACAATGATGTGCTTCCATCCTTGTAGCAGTAATTTGGTGAAGGCCCATTTCTTCTCTAGCATGACTGTGCCCCTTTATACCCACTAGGTCCATGAAAACATGCTTTGATGAGTTTGTTGTAGAGGAACTCAAGAGGCCTGCACACAGTGCCCTGTCCTCAAACCTATTAAACAGTTTTGGGATGAATAAGAACACGCATTTCAAGTCAGATCTTGTCCATCATCAGTACCTGACCTAACAATTATGCTTTTGGCAAAATGGGCATATATTCCCACAGACATACTGTAAAATCTTAAGGAAAGTGGAGGCTCGTACAGCCACAATCAGGGCGAAAGTTCATATTAATGCCCATGAATTGTTCTGGAGTGAGATGTCCAAAAAGCTTCTATAGGTGTGATGGTCAAGTGTTCACAAACTTTTAGCTGTATAATGTACCTTCCCTGTGTTCAACTGCATCACATTTTTCAGTACTATAGAGCAAATATCACTAGCAATGCTATAATGTAGACAGAGAACTCAGTGAGAATGAAAGACTGTGAAACATCTGCCTTACAGGTGAAACTCGAAAAAATTTGAATATCGTGCAAAAGTTAATTTATTTCACTAATGCAACTTAAAGGGTGAAACCAATATATGAGATAGACTTGTTACATGCAAAGCAAGATAGTTCAAGCTGTGATTTGTCATAATTTTGATGATTATGGCTTACAGCTCATGAAAACCCCAAATCCACAATCTCAGAAAATGTTAATATTGTGAAAAGGCGCAATATTCTAGGCTCAAAGTGTCCTGCTCGAATCAGCTAATTAAGCCATAACACCTGCAAAGGGTTCCTGAACCTTTAAATGATCTCTCAGTCTGGTTCAGTAGGAATCACAATCATGGGAAAGACTGCTGACCTGACAATTGTGCAGAAAACCATCATTGACACCCTCCATAAAGAGGGAAAGCCTCAAAAGGTAATTGCAAAAGAAGTTGGATGTTCCCAAAGTGCTGTATCAAAGCACATTAATAGAAAGTTATGTGGAAGGGAAAAGTGTGGAAGAAAAAGGTGCACAAGCAGCAGGGATGACCGCAGCCTGGAGAGGATTTTTAGGAAAAGGCCATTCAAAAGTGTGGGGGCTTTCACAAGGAGTGAACTAAGGCTGGAGTCAGTGCATCAAGAGCCACCACACAGACGGCTCCTGGACAAATGTTGTATTCCTCTTGTCAAGACACTCCTGAACAACAACGTCAGAAGCGTCTTACCTGGGCTAAAGAAAAACAGACCTGGTCTGTTGCTCAGTGGTCCAAAGTCCTCTTTTCTGATGAGAGCAAATTTTGCATCTCATTTGGAAACCAAGGACCCAGAGTATGGAAGAAGAATGGAAAGACACACACTGCAAGATGCTTGAAGTCCATTGTGAAGTTTCCACAGTCTGTGTTGATTTGGGGAGCTATGTCATCTGCTGGCATTGGTCCATTGTGCTTCATTAAGTCCGGGGTCACAGCAGCCATCTACCAGGAGATTTTAGAGCACTTCATGCTTCGTTCCGCAGAAGAGCTCTATGGGGATGCTGACTTAACTTTCCAGCAGGACTTGGCACCGCCCACACTGCCAAAAACACCAAAACCTGGTTCAATGACCGTGGGATTACTGTGCTTGATTGGCCAGCAAACTCACCTGACCTGAACCCCATAGAGAATCTGTGGGAAATTTCCAAGAGAAAGATGAGAGACACAAGACCCAACAATGCAGAAAAGCTAAAGACCATTATTGAAGCATCCTGGTCTTCCATAACCCCTCAGCAGTGCCACAGGCTGATAGCTTTCATGCCACGCCGCATTGAGACATTAATTGCTGCAAAAGGGGCCCAAACCAAGTGCTGAGTACATATGCATGCTTATACTTTTGAGAGGTCCGATATTGTTCTATTGTTCTACAATCCTTGTTTTATTGATTGCATGTAATATTCAAATTTTCTGAGATTGTGGATTTGGGGTTTTCATGAGCTGTAAGCCATAATCATCACAATCAGCCCTCAAAATTTCCACTCGCCTACTAGCATTTGGCGAGTGGATTTAAGCTGGGGGCGAGTGATGACAGGGCTGCATGACCAATCTCCCTCCAATCTGTGCCTACACTTAGAGTCCCGATGAGATTGGCGGCCGAAGAGGAAAGGTGCATGCTCGGGAAAAGTAGTCTGGTGAGCCGTGCACAGGCAGAGCAGTGAACAGGTGCTCTACTTACAATTCTCATTAAGCCATGGGACCCAACAGTATGACCTCTCTGAGCCTGCCCCCCTCCCCCGGGCCCCGACCAATGTAGCTGGAGAGCAGAAAGTAATGAGTGAGGTGGAGGATTGCAAAAATTACCACTCTGGTGCAGCGCTCACTGAAAGTTGCCCTGACATGAGAGCGGCAGCCTTCTAGTTTGTGCAGTTTTCTTCTCCTTGTGCTCTATGTAAGTGTCCAACAGTTTAGCCTGAGCACTGTGAACAGACTGGTCTCAATGTGTGCTGTGCGCTGTCAGTGTGCGCTGTGCTATGGTGTCAATGGCTGTGCAGTTGTGTGGATCTCAGCGCTGGATTGTACTCCCTCCCGATGTGCTGCAGCTCCTCTCCTCTCTGCAAGCCTGAATAAAAGGGGGAAGTGGGGACATGCAAGCGTGGAGCCGCACACACAGGCTCCTGATGATGAGATGAATAGGAGAGAGAGAGAGGATGGATGGGAGTTGCAGAGGAGACAGCAAGAGAATGGGGAAGAGACCCAGTTCTAGTGCCCTGTCCCTCTGGTCTGCCCCCAGTGCCCTGTCCCTCTGGTCTGCCCCCAGTGCCCTGTCCCTCTGGTCTGCCCCCAGTGCCCTGTCCCATTTTGTTAAAGTTGTTGTTGGTAATATTTAATTTTGTAACTTGATTCTGCATAAAACATTGTCATTCCATGAGATAATCTACGAGGGCGTGTTTACGGGTGCAATTAGGCGCAGGGCAATGTATGAATTAGGTGGGGCAACTGGTGGCGAGTAACTCTTGAGGCCTGGCTAGTAGCTCAGGACTTGAAATTTTGAGCCCTGATCACAATTATGACAAATCACGGCTTGAACTCTCTTGCTTTGCATGTAATGAGTCTATCTCATATATTAGTATCACCTTTTAAGTTGTATTAGTGAAATAAACAAACTTTTGCACGATATTCAAATTTTTCGAGTTTCACCTGTATATCTCCTGGTTCCTGATCTCTACAGAAATGAGAACCATTGGGAGCTGATATTGAGCATTTCCTATGAAAATCATTTATATTTGTCTTAGAGGGAACCACATCATGGCTGAAACCTTACCAACTTGTTGTCAGTGACACAGATCACTGCTTTTAATTATAATCTAACACATTATCTTCCTTTGAATGCTGCTTACAATGTCAATAACTTTTATGGTTTATTGTGTATTGCAGCTAAACGTAATTATAAAGTATATTATATCAGAGCTGGTCTAACCCACAGCACAGCCTAATTTATTTGCATTTGTAAACAACAAGCTGGCATTTTTGTCTTGCTTGTTCTGTTCATCACCTTTATCTAGGTTGCCTGGTAAATACATTATAGGTAAATACATTATATTGGAGATCTATGACATTAGTAACCTTAGCTCTGTAAAGCATACCTGTTAGCTAATCAATACAAGCAGCAATACACTGGGGCCACACTTCTGTGTTTTTCCCTTTGATGTGTTTTCCATTAAAATCAATGGAAATTCATCAAAACACATGTCAAGAGTAATTATGTGCATTAATGTTCATTGTCACACACAATTAACATGTGTTTCTATGCACTTTGCATTGAATATCATTTCATATCATAATGCATATTGACGAGCATCATGACATGTTAACAAGTCATGAGGAGTGCTGATGTGCATACTAATGCACGTGTTGACATGCATTATTTTCATGATTTTACATGTTTTCGTGAAAACTACACCAAAGGGAAGTGCATAGCTGTGAACCCAGCTTAATGCCAGTACAGTAAGCCATCGCCACCAACCAACCATTTTCCTGATGTAAGGCTTGTTCAAAATGTATTCCGATTGTTTTTTGTGACTTGAACTTTGCTGCTTGTAATGTTAAGGCGCCGTTCACACTCTGGCATTCCGGATCATGGGCGCAAATACTGCAAAACGCGGGACAAGCTTGCGATCCCTGTCACTTTCAAAGTCCTTTCTTGTATTAAGAGATGTATGGACTCCAGAGAGAGAGATATCATTTTGCCCCTGTACAAATCATTAGTAAGACCTCATCTGGAATATGCAGTTTAGTTTTGGGCTCCAGTTCTCAAAAAGGATATCGGAGAACTGGAGAAAGTGCAGAGAAGGGCAACCAAACTGATAAGAGGAATGGAGAACCTCAGATATGAGGAAAGATTAGAGGAACTGAATTTATTCTCTCTTGAGAAGAGGAGAATAAGGGGGGATATGATCAACATGTACAAATATATAAGAGGTCCAAATAGTGAACTTGGTGTTGAGTTATTCACTTTACGGTCAACACTGAGGACAAGTGGGCACTCTTTACGTCTAGAGGAAAAGAGATTTCATCTCAAAATACGGAAAGGTTTCTTCACAGTAAGAGCTGTGAAAATATGGAATAGACTCCCCGCAGAGGTGGTTCTGGCCAGCTCAGTAAATTGCTTTAAGAAAGGCCTGGATTCTTACCTAAATGTACATAATATAACTGGATACTAACATTTATAGGTAAAGTTGATCCGGGGAATATCCGATTGCCTCATGGGGGATCAGGAAGGAATTTTTTCCCCTGCTGTAGCAAATTGGATCATGCTTTGCTGGGATTTTTTGCCTTCCTCTGGATCAACCGTGTGTTCGTGTTCATCCGATCCGCAGACGAAAAAAAAAAATAGGGTTTTCTTCCATCTGCAAAATTGGATCTTTGCGGAGGCGGGTGATTACAGGTGTCAGCGGATGTTTATCCGCTGACAACTGCAATTATATAGGGACCAATGTACTGTATGTCCCTTTTTCATCCGCAAACGGATGAATGAAAAAGCAGACATACAGTCGTGCACGTGTGAAAGGGGCCTTAGGCTCTGTTTTCTATTAGGCAAATGTTTTTTAACTCTTCTGATCAAATTGTATGCCTTAACACAATGGGGTTGATTTACTAAAACTTGAGAGTGCAAAATCTGGTACAGCTCTGCATTCTAGCCTATAAGCTTCTAACTTCAACTTGTTCAATAAAACTTGGATAGAAAACCTGGATGCTGATTGGTTTCTCTGCCGAGCTGCACCAGATTTTGCACTCTCCAGTTTTAGTAAATCAACCCCGATGTGGCATAACTCACATGTACTAACGCACTGCAATGTTGTGAATTGGCTCTGAAGGAGAACAGAGGTTCTCCTGTATCCAGTATCAATTCATTCTAGTTGCCAAAGTAGGAGGATATCTGGAGCAGGTGTAAACTCCCTTAGCTATGTAACCTATGTAAGTAGGCCCTACTGCTGGCCACACACCTGTCAATTTTATTTACAACTTTGCAGCTTTCCATCAGTAGTCAATCCCAACAACCTGTCATCCAGTGTTTCAATGGTTTCCTATCTTTGAAGAACAAAACAAAATCATGGTGATTGATCAAAACCTCTGCAGTGATTGTCAGAAGGTGTTTTAATTGATTCATATGGCAATTTATATGTATTCCCCTGATTCTGGGACAAATTAAGGGGCAGTCAGCTAACTGAAAGCCCCAACTTTTACAAATGTATAGCTAGCGTTAGATATATTGTGCCCCTAAAAAAAGCTGAATTATTTACTTACCAGCATTTTGATGACATTTCACATTCGCTATATCCTCATCATTGTTCTGAAATCCTTAAGTAAAAATACATCATGACGTCAGTTTACTGTAAGTAATGCAAGTGTTCTGTGGCAACATGTATTTGATGTACTCTTATTTACCAACATCAATCAATCTCTGCATATGATCATTATACAGTTTTAAAAAAAACGACACAATAAGCACACTGTATGTGAATAGGCTTTTGTTCACTTTGGCAGGGCTTTTCTTTCCCATGCAAGTCATTGGTAATCCAAAACCCATTTGAAGTTGGTCAGATGCAGGTCAGAAGTAGGAAAACTGCAAGTCGCATGCACATGTCAGTGAATTTTGAATGGCCTCAGAAGAGTCTCAAACTGATGACACAAGCCCAAAGCTCATTGTCATAGGCAGGGCCACTGATAAGGGGGTAGCACCAGTCCTTCTATACAGGGCCCAGGCCAGCAGGGAGGGCCCAGACAGCTGGAGAATTGGATATGGGCAGTAGAGGGGGTGATCCGTAAAATGGTGGGGGGGGGGGCGGGGGGATTACAGTAACTGAACCCCTGGGAGTCTCTCCCTGCAGCAGCTAAAAGCTGGGAGAGAACACCCAAACCTCAGCTCCACTGCTGCCACCTACCGCACCAGGGTGGAAAAACACCCCAGCACTACAGAATGAGCCCACAGCACAGCCAAGCTGAAACAGAGACCCTAATCAATTGGTTGCAATTGGAATCAGAGTCACTTACACTCTGATTACCCCTGGCTGTGGACGTGATATATTTGGATTTTGCAAAAGCGTTCGATACAGTTCCGCACACACGGCTCATGTGTAAGGTAAGGTCTACAGGATTGGATATATCAGTTTGTAAATGGATAGAAAACTGGCTGAAAGACAGAATTCAGAGAGTCGTGGTTAATGATTCTTACTCTGAATGGTCCAATGTTATGAGTGGTGTACCCCAAGGTTCAGTGCTGGGACCCTTACTTTTCAATATATTTATAAATGATATTGGGTCTGAGATCAAAAGTAACATTTCTGTCTTTGCAGATGACACCAAGCTATGCAGTGGAATAACGTCCTTACAGGATGTCTCCAATTTACAAGCCGACCTCAATGCTCTGTCTGATTGGGCGACTAAGTGGCAGATGAGGTTTAATGTAGATAAATGTAAAGTTATGCACTTGGGGGCTAAGAATATGCATGCATCATACATACTAGGGGGAGTACAACTGGGGGGGTCTGTAGTGGAGAAGGATCTGGGGGTTTTAGTTGATCATAAGCTCAATAATGGCATGCAATGCCAAGCTGCGGTTTCCAAAGCGAGCAAAGTCCTTTCTTGTATTAAGAGAGGTATGGACTCCAGAGACAGAGATATAATTTTGCCCCTGTACAAATCATTAGTAAGACCTCATCTGGAATATGCAGTTCAGTTTTGGGCACCAGTTCTCAAAAAGGATATAGGAGAACTGGAGAAAGTGCAGAGAAGAGCAACCAAACTGATAAGAGGCATGGAGGAGCTCAGCTATGAGGAAAGATTAGAGGAACTAAATTTATTCACTCTTGAGAAGAGGAGAATAAGGGGGGATATGATCAACATGTACAAATATATAAGAGGTCCATACAGTGAACTTGGTGTTGAGTTATTCACTTTACGGTCATCACTGAGGACAAGGGGGCACTCTTTACGTCTAGAGGAAAAGAGATTTCACCTCCAAATACGGAAAGGTTTTTTCACAGTAAGAGCTGTGAAAATGTGGAACAGACTCCCTCCAGAGGTGGTTCTGGCCAGCTCAGTAGATTGCTTTAAGAAAGGTCTGGATTCTTTCCTAAATGTACAGAATATAACTGAGTACTAAGATTTGTAGGTATAGTTGATCCAGGGTAAATCCGATTGCCTCTCGGGGGATCAGGAAGGAATTTTTTCCCCTGCTGTAGCAAATTGGATCATGCTCCGCTGGGGTTTTTTGCCTTCCTCTGGATCAACTGTGGGTATGGAGTTGGGTGTATAGGATTTTACTGTGTTTTTTTATTTTGTTTTTTGTGGTTGAACTGGATGGACTTTTTCAACCTGACTAACTATGTAACTATGTAAATTTCAATAGCACAGGTTACCTTAGAAGTAACCAGGCGCTACACACTCCCCCCACTTAAATAGACACTGTCCTCAGTGTCTCCCAAACTGGTGTTCAAGCCTGAACACCTGACCTGAGTCTGCATAACAGTAAAGAAAAAAAGATAGAAGAGATAGAAAAGATATAAAATCTTAAACTATAAATACATTACTTTGTATAAATATTCACAGCGATACATTAAGGCATTATACACTCCTAACTATCTATTCTGCCCCACTCTCCGACAGTTTTGATAAAAGGACGACAACCTGCAAAACAAAAATGGAAGAACACACACAAAAATGTACACATACAGTCACTGAGGGTGAAACGAAGCTGCACCTTTGGTATTAAGGCGAAACCTCTTTTCCTCCCAAAGAGATACATTATATAAAACAACTAAATGCTGAGAATTTCTCAAGTTGCAAGGCTTAAGAGAAGTATAAATACAAATTAGTCTCTGCAGTGGTAGAAATTGCAGAACACTGCCCCTAGTGGTCAGTGCGCTGGTACTACCAGCATAAGGCAGTCCACGCTCAAGTTGAGCAATCAGTAGAAAAAGGGTAATAAAACTTTTTTTTTTTTTTTTCCTAATGCCTTGAAGAAGCCGGCAAGATCCTATCCGTACTAACTTAACATCCCCCCGAAGTCCCGCACAAACAACAAAGTGTGAATCCGGTGGGATGAAACAAAAAAAAGTGGAAAAGGCAACAGTTCTTGTCCGTAACTTCTTTAAAGCCAAAAAAAAACCCTACAAAGGTGGCAACACAGGTATGAGGCCTACTTGTAGAACCGTGGATCCGGCAACATGACAATGTCCCCTTGAGAATTGGTAGTGGTAATAGAGAAGACTTGATCCACTTTTCCGGGAAATGTAAGGACTCTATCATTAAAAATGTACCTGCCAGGGCTCCAGTCTTTCAAGCTACCTTCAAATCTGCTGCCAACACAGATGAACGCGTATTCCGTGTCACGGGCAAGTTTGGGGACATTCAGGCGTTCCCAGACTGCATCCCTGTACCATTCCTCCCTCATCTTTTCAAGCTCGGGCAGGAGGGCTGGAGGCATATATGGGTATTCCCATCCGTAGTCGGTGGCCAATCTCCTCATGAATATGCGCTGCAAACAGGCCAGCTTGGGTAGAGTATGAGGATCTCCAAGGCCTTGTAACGCGATGGCATCAGGAGCTCTCTTCACCACAGACAGAAGAGTAGGCATGGGGTTAGTGACACTAATGCTTGACACTCCAACTCCCCATGTTAATTGTGGGATACTTGCATTTGGTGCGACATGGCCGGAGCGTTTCTTGCGTCTCCGGGACTTGTTGGTTCGGGAACCTTTACCAAGTTGGGATTCAGGAAACTCGGGTTCGAACCATTTGTCGTCCCCATCATCAGACAAAGAATCCAGATCCGAAGACTCACACTCCTCCGCGGGCAAGCAGACACGCCCTCCAACAGGGACATTGGTTGAATCTCTCGTGTATACTGGTAGGCCTCGAAGCAGCCGTGGGAGGCCTGTTCGGGGCCCATGCTAGCCACAGCGTGCCACACTGAGACCGCATTAGTTGGTGTCGCCTCCGGTACAGGATCCACTTTCACACTGGGCACACACTCGTTCTCATCTCCGTCGCTTACCTCCGGTGTTATGGTTGGGGTAGCAGCCGATGGCAGGGTAAGTGTGGATGAGACGGTCACCACCTCCGGATCAATCACTACTATAGTTGAGGAGGGTTCCGGCCATGGGGCCTCCTCCTCCGCGGTCACATTCCCAGCAATCCAGTCCACTTTGTACTCCCGGGGAGATTCGGTTGGCGGATCAACTTGAAATAAGTAGGCCCGGCACCTCCGGGCAAACAGCAAAATCCGGTTTGCCAGCTCTGAACAGCGGTGGCAGGACAGTCCGAGGGCCTCCACGCTACCGCTGGAAAACAGCACGAACCTTCCTTGGGTCCACATTCGGATTCTGGTATCCGTTAAGGAAATTCCAGAAGCAGCAGGCATAGCGTTGACTCCCGGGACAGACATCGTGGGTCTTAGCTTTCCAAACGGCGTCGATGGCACAGACATGTTCACACGACCTTCTTTCATGGGCGGGAAATCACTCTGTCCTTTGATGCCAAACTCAGCCCACGTCTTACGCAGGGGTGGGTAACTCCTCCCACTAAAATACTTTTCTCCACACATGGCAGGAGCACATGGCTTTGTCGCACGTGCGCCTAACGTTAATGGTGACGTTAACTCCTTCCTCACCAAGCACATTTTTGACACACAACAATTCTTTGCATCAATTACTGATTAAACTTCTGAACTTGAGGATATTGAGGTAATAGCCAATCCCGGACGAGCCCCCACATGTAGCGCTCACCCCCGAAGAAGCCGCTGGTTATTGAATGTTATGGCAGTTCTACCTCATGGCTCTTTCCAAATGTCTAGGAATGAATGATGCGCACAGCAGCAGTAAAGGAATGTCCACGAATAAATGTCTTTTTATGTGCACTTTATTACCCAGCTGGGTAAAAACGATCAACAGGTGATGAAAGGGGTAGAGATGAAAAGAAGAGAGGAAGTAGAACAGCTCCTATTAGAACGGTTCTATTGAATAGAACGGGACGCGACTTGTCAGGCGGCTGAGTCGCCTGACGAGTCGCCCCAGTGTGAACCGGCTCTAATAGATTTTTAAATGGGAGTATTCATACAAACAAAAACATACAAACAAAAATTCTTTGTACAGTCGATAGCTGAATGAATGTTGTTCAAAAACTTCACTTGCTTCTAACATTCAATTTTAGAATAAATGAAATTCTGGAACAAAAACCACATATGATGTTAGAAATTCATTTGTTTGACAAAACATTTCTATCCTGCTTCTTCAAATTTTTCCATGACTGTGGTTGAACAAGAAGGTCGATTTAACCCCACTAAAAATTAGGAAAATGAATGAACGTTGTTAAAAATATATTTTTTTGAATGACAATCTATACAGTAGGTGTATGGCCAGCAGTAGCTAATGGTGAGAACCCATAGGGGTTCTTTTAATAGCTTGGACATTGTCAGTAGATAATTTTAAACCTCAACCTACCCAACCATTATGGTATATTTCAGTTTTGAATGGGTGTTGGTGAATAGATGCCAACAAACCATTTTCTTACCTTTGTTAGTGAATGATGAGCTGATATTGTTGTCCTGTCTTCTGGTTTCTGCATCATTTCTGTAACCTGACAGACACATTTCATTATAGAGATGTTGTACAGACAGTGTTGGTACATCAAATATACAGAAACATTGTGCTAATGTACACAGGGGCCTTACATAAAACATACTACAAAATGTTACTGTATACGTTTTATATAAGACATTTTTACAGTAGTTAAAGGAGAATAAATGCTGCCTGGTGTGTCCCTTGTACATAGGGACAATCATCGGTCACCTCCCCCAGTCAGTCCCCTCCCCCCAAAGTAAGAATCACTCCCTAGGGAACACATTAGCCCCTTGATCGCCCCCTAGTGTTAACCCCTTCCCTGCCAGTCACATTTATACAGCAATCAATGCATTTTTATAGAAGGGATCGCTGTATAAATGTGAATGGTCCCAAAAATTTGTCAAAAGTGTCCGATGTGTCCGCCGCAATATCGCAGTCACAATGAAAATCGCTGATCGCCACCATTACTAGTAAAAAAAAATAATAAAAAGGCTATAAATCTATCCCCTATGTTGTACAGTAGCTGCTATAACTTTTGTGCAAACCAATCAATATACACTTATTGCGATTTTTTTTACCACAAATAAGTAGAAGAAGACATATCGGTCTAAACTGAGGAAAACATTTTTTTTTTAAAAAAATGGATATATATTATAGCAAAAAGTAAAAAATATTGTGTTTTTTTCAAACTTGGCCCTCTTCTTTGTTTATAGCGCAAGTACTAAAAACAGCAGAGGTGATCAAATACCACTAAAAGAAAGCTCTACTGTATTTGTGGGGGGAAAATGATAAAAATGTCATTTGGGTACAGTGTTGCATGACTGCGCAATTGTCATTCAAATTGTGACAGTGCTGAAAGCTGAAAAATGGCTTGGGCAGCAAGGGGGTGAAAGTGCCCTGTAGACAAGTGGTTAAGTGGATAATAATCACAGCCTTTTATCCTCTTTATTGAGGTCTGCCAACTTCTAAAAGCTTTTAGCTGCTCTGTTGTGCCAATCATGGAAAACATGGCAATCATTCTCTGTGATGTAGTGTCACTGCCATAAAGAAATTATGGTCCTTTATTAATGTATTAGTTATTATGGTAAGGTTGGCAAGTACAAGTTCTTATGTCTTGATTTTCCATAGGAAAGTGGAGTGACCTTGTTTCATCTGCTTGGATTTATAGTTTATTTGCTGTGTTTTCTGTAAAAATAATGATTAATTTTCTGTGTTTACTGCTGCTTTGTTAATAATTATTTCATACATCTCACCATTGCACAATACAAATGGTATCAGTCAGGCCTGTGCTGTATTTCCTGGTGTAGTTATGATTATGGTCATGCACAGGTTACACAGGATTTCTCAAGTGGGTGGATTTCTCCTTAAAGGTAAAAAATGTTTCCCCTAAATAGCTTCCTTTACCTTAGTGCAGTCTTCCTTCACTTACGTCATCCTTCCATTTTGCTTTTTAATGTCCTTATTTCTTCTGAGAAATCCTCACTTCCTGTCAGGGCCGTTTGAAGGAATTTGGGGGCCCCAAGCAAAATGGACATAGAGGCCCCCCAACCCCCCCTGCACGCACACAAAGCCTACAGGAACCGGTGGGCGGCCTCCTACTGGCGGCTCTGGACTGTGAGGGAGGGAGGAGGAGGGGAGAGGGAGGAGGGGAGAGGGAGGCAGGACACACTCGTGTATTTAGGTTTTGTGCTGCCCTAGGCCTGGTGAAACTCGCGCACCCCTTCCTTTTTAAGACTCGTCCTGTCATTTTCATGGGATGAGGACAGAGGGACAGGGTGGGAGGGGGACAAGGTGGGGTGAGCATAGGGGGACAGGGTGGGGTGAGCACAGGGTGGGATGGGGACAGGGTGGGATGAGCACAGGGTGGGATGAGCACAGGGTGGGATGGGGACAGGTTGGGATGAGCACCAGGTGGGATGAGCACAGGGTGGGATGGGGACAGGGTGGGATGGGGACAGGGTGGGATGAGCACAGGGTGGGATGAGGACAGGGTGGGATGAGGACAGGGTGGGATGGGAACAGGGTGGGATGGGGACAGGGTGGGAAGGGGACAGGGTGGGATGGGGACAGGGTGGGATGAGGACAGGGTGGGATGGGGACAGGGTGGGATGGGGACAGGGTGGGATGGGGACAGGGTGGGAAGGGGACAGGGTGGGATGGGGACAGGGTGGGATGAGCACAGGGTGGGATGGGGACAGGGTGGGATGAGCACAGGGTGGGATGGGGACAGGGTGGGATGGGGACAGGGTGGGATGAGGATGGGGACAGGGTGGGATGGGCACAGGGTGGGATGGGCACAGGGGAACAGAGCATCTTAATTTGGGGGGGGGGGTAGAGGGTGGTATGGGGATATGTGCTGGGGAGTGATTTGAGAGGGAAGATGATATGTGCTAGTGGGGGGGGGGAATCGGACCCCCCCCCCACACACACACACTAGCACATATCATCTTCCCTCTCAAATCACTCCCCAGCACATATCACCATACCACCCTCTCCTCTCCCATCACTTAAATAGTTCACCTCGAATCTGCCTAAGGGGGGCCCCTTACCTCCTGCTTACTGTGCAGAACTCGTGTCTCTCCTCGGCTCCTCCTCCTGGCTGTGTACACATTGAGCCATGAGGGGGGGGAGGAGCCGAAGTGTGACTGTGTAATGTATTGCAGTCAGTGGAGAGAGAGGGACGGCTGCACTGTCCCCGGTGACCGCGCCACTTTGCGGGGGGCGGAGAAACGCCCCCCGCGAGCCCCCCTCCTCCCGCACGGAGAGCCGCACAGCTGAATCCTGGAGTTCAGTGCAACTGCACGCTTCGGCACTGAACTCCAGGATTCAGCTGTGCGGCTCTCCGTGGGGGAGGAGGGGGGCTCGCGGGGAGCCTGTGAACATAGCAGCAGGCAGACAGGCGAGCCAGCTTGGGGGCCCCCCTCTAGCTCGGGGCCCCAAGCAATTGCTTGCCTTGCCTGTCCTGTTGCGACGGGCCTGCTTCCTGTTCTTCTGTCTAACTCCACACTGTAATGCAAGTCTTTCTCCCTGGTGTGGTGAAGGCCTCTTGAGGGGGTGAGCAGGAGTGTCAGGATGCCCCATAACACACAGCTCATGTCTCTATCTGCAAAGTAGAGAGTGTTCTGACTCTCCTGCTCACCCCCTCCCCCCTCAAGGGGCTTTCTCCACACCAGGGAGAAAGCCTTGCATTACTGTGTGTAGTTACAGATGGAAGAACAGGAAGTGAGGATTTCTCAGAAGAAATAAGGACAATTAAAAGAAAAATGGAAGGATGATGTACGTGAAGGAGGACTGCACTAAGGTAAAGGAAGCTATTTAGGGGAAACATTTTTTACCTCTAAGGATCCCACTTGAGAAATCCTGTGTAACCCGTGCATGACCATAATCATAACTACACTTGTCATTTAAAGCGTGACAATGCTGAAAGCTGAAAATTGGCCTGAGCAGGAAGGGGGTGAAAATGCCTGGTATTGAAGTGGTTAAATGTGTTACACGAGTTAAAGCGTGCCGGTGCCACAAGGAGATTGGAGGGAGGGGATTTGTGTTGGAAGGGGGAATTTGGGGGGCGGGAGGGGGTGAGTATTGTTCTAGGAGGGGAAATTAGGGGGGATAAAAATGCTAAATCTTGGGGGGAGGGCATAGTTTGGCACGTTCATCCTGGGCTCTAGATGACCTTGTCCCAGCACTGCTGAAATCTGTGCCTGTCCCACAGCCTGCACTCTCCGCTCTGCTACTGAGGCAATCTGTAGCAGCTGTTCTATATCAGGTACTGTCAAGGGAATTTGGGGGTGGGAGGATAGCTCTGTACTGGGAAAGGAGGGTGATTTGGAGGAATGGAGCAGTCAATTTTCTTCATGAACTGACCAGTGACATATCTACTCACGAACCCTGTAAATAGCACACTCCTGAACTCTTCACTCTGTATGCAGGGCACTCCTGAACTTTACACTCTGTATGCAGGGCACTTTTAAACTTTATATACCGTATGTCATGCACTCTTTAACTCTGCACTCTGTACACAGGACATTCCTGAACTTTACACTCTGTATGTCGTGCACTCCTGAACTCTGCACTCTTTACATGGTGCACTCCTGATCTTTGCAATCTGTATGCAAGGCACTCCTGAACTCTGCACATAGCACACTCCTGAACTCTGCACTCTTTATGCAAGGCATTCCTGAACGCTGAACTCTGTACGCAGGGCACTCCTGAACTTTGCACACTGTATGTCATGCACTCCTGAACTCTGAACTCTGTATATAGCACACACCTGAACTCTGCTCTCTGCATGTAGCATACTCCTGAACTCTGCACTCTGTATGCATGGCACTTCTGAACTCTGCACTCTGTATGCAAGGCACTCCTGAACTCTGTATATAACACACTCCTGTACTCTGCACTCTCTATACAAGGTACTCCTGCACGTCTAAACTCTAAACTCTGCACTCTGTACATAGAGCACTCCTGAACTCTGCACACTGTATGCAGAACACTCCTGAACTCTGCACTCTCCTGGTATTTCATCTTTCAATTGGCTGTAATAAGTTCTGACATGATTAATTTCATAATATCTGTTTTAAAACTATGATAGTAATCCCAGCTTAATAGGTTACCTGTCCTATCCATATTTCTTATTCAATAATAATGACATCTGCAGACCACCCTATCATTTCAATAAAAAATAAGTTACTCTGGAAGTAGGTGATGAAAGTGGGGATATGCAGGCATAATCAGATAATGCACCTCAGCAGCACTTTGTGAGAAGGAAGCTCACTCTAATGAAACAAAGCAGAAAGGAAGGGCCAGTTTGGAACACAGGTACCCGGAAGTGATGTCACTTCTGGGTACTTGCATTTCACACTGGCCCTGAGAGCGCGGCTTCACTTCTTGGACTGATAATACACAGCTCTCCATGGCTCGCCGGCTGGTCCACCATCTGCAGTGGTCACAAACCCCATAAAGTATCCCGCTGGACGCTACATTACTTGTGATAAGCTGTGATGAGCTTTTATACCACATACATCTTGTAAATGTTTTTAACAGTTTTTGGTCGTTAAAAGTTTTTAATACTGCACTGAGAAGCGCTTTCCTTTCTGCTTTCTTCACTGAAGTAGCGTTGACTGCTACAATGCTGGCTGTGATCCTCTGGGTCCTGTGCCAAGCAGCTGCCCAACTGTACAATGACAACAGGAAGTTACTCAGTTTAGCTACCATTCACAGAATGTCTTGCATATTTCTTTTTAGTGAATACAAGACATTCTCTGATTGGACAGGGTGGAGAGGAGGGGAAGTGACAATATGATCTCTACTTCATCCATTCAGAGAATGCTTTGTATTAATTGAAAAAAATGTAAGGCATTATGTCAATGGCAGCAGGTCCCAGAAGATTTTGGTGGTCACTGTAGTAGTGGTGGCTACCACAGTGATTGTCAGTTTCCAAAGTTGTCCCTCAAGTATGAGACGTACATTCTTACATTGGACCAAGCTGGCACAATGTAACTATGCAATTAGGATCATATGTGGACTTCAGCTTTAAAATAGGATATAGCTCCACTTTAACTTCTCTTTAAAACTCCCATTCCTAAAGGATGTAATGTATTTATCTTACTATAACGCGCTTATCGCGCTCCCCCGAACTTGAGGGGAAATTCCTGAAAAAAAAAAAATACTTACAGTTTGGATGCCCCTCGTCGGTGTCTTGCCCGTCGTCCATCGCGTCCTGCCCGTCGTCCATCGGCGGCCTCGTCCGGTCCGGCATCCTTCTGCGGCCATCGTGGTGTCCTCCCCGCTGTGTTTGAACCACTGCGCCGACGTATACCGAGCGCAGTACACTCGTGTATAGTCGGGCAGGCTCGGCTCCCTTTCGCGTAAAGGACGTACAGGACGCACAGGACGTGACCGCCAGAGGAGCCGAGCCTGCCCGACTATACCCGAGTGTACTGCGCTCGGTATAAACACAGCGCGGGAAGCGGGTATCGGCGTATATCGCGCACCCACGATTTTGCCCTGATTTTCAGGGCAAAAAAGTGCGCGATATACGCCGATAAATACAGTAACTCTTCAATCAGTGCATCTATTTGAAGTAGAATTCAGACTATTTGTTTAGTGAGGGAGGATTAGAACCTCTGTTAGATTTATGCCTTGTACACACGACTGGTTTTCTCATCGGGAAAAAGTCCACCGGGGATCCTGACGGGAAAAAATAGAACATGTTCTCTTTTTTTGTCCCTCAGTTTTCCTGTCGGGAAAACTGCGATGGAGCATACACACGGCCCGGATTCCCAGCCAAAAGCTCTCATGGCAGTTTTCCTGCCAGGAAAACCGGTCATGTGTACGAGGCATAACAGTTATGTTTTTTTCCCTGATCTGGAGAGTTACTTTTACTTCTTGTTCTAGTAACTACTGTCACTGAGACAGAAAATGTAAAGTGACATCTAAATGTATTGTTGTCACTGGAAAATGAGTAGATGGAAATCCTATGACACTTGTCAAAGGTATAATTTCATCTCACTTCCAGCTGCAAGTCTAGGACAAGAAGTGACAGAGGTACTAACCCTTCCCCCATAGGTATGCGAACAGGGTGTGCCAGCAGTGCCTGGGCACACCCTAATCACTCTTTGTGGTGCATATTTTCCCTGTTTAGATCCCTGACACTTCACCAAATTAAAGAAAATATAAAAACATATAGGGCCAGATTCACAGTGGACTTACGACGGCGTATCTCCACGTACGTCGTCGTAAATCCGAATGTGAGCCATCGTATCTATGCGCCTGATTCTTAGAATCAGTTACGCATAGATTTGGCCAAGATACGAGCGGCGTAAGTCTCCTACGCCGTCGTATCTTGGGTGCATATTTACGCTGGCCGCAAGGGGCGCTTCCGTAGATTTACGCGTTGAATATGTAAATTAGGTAGATACGCCAATTCACAAACGTACTTGTGCTCGCTACACCGTTTACGTTAGGCTTACATCCGGCGTAAAGTTACCCCTGCTATATGAGGCGCAGCCAATGCAAAGTATGGACGTCGGCAAGCGTATCTTTTTACGTCGTTTACGTAAGTCGTACGTGAATGGGGCTGTGCGTAGGTTACGTTCACGTCACAGGCATTGGGCCTGGCGTATCTTATGGAGTAAATTTGACGTGATACTGAGCATGCGCGCGCATGCGCCATTCGTTAGGCGCGTCATTTACATGGGGTCACGATTCATTTACATACAACACGCCCCCTACCAGCCTATTTTGAATTAGGCGGGATTACGCCGGCCAATTTACGCTACGCCGTCGCAACTTGATTAAGTGCTTTGTGAATAAGGATGAGCTCCGGTGTGTTCGCATAGAACACGTGCAGAGCCCACCAGGAAGTCGGCACCAGCGCTGCGCTAATCACAGCCAGGTAGACATTTCCCGATCTCTGCAGCCGAGCATCGGACAATGTCTGCCTGGCTGTGATTAGCGCAGCACGGGTGCCGACTTCCTGGTGGGCTCTGCACGTGTTCTATGCGAACACGCCGGAGCTCATCCTTATTTGTGAATACTGCACTTGCCTGTCCAAGTTGCGGAGGCGTAGCGTAAATAGTATACGCTACGCCCGCACAAAGATACGGCCAGATACGTGAATCTGGCCCTTAGTTTTTCCTCCTAAAAAATGAAAAAAAATAAATAAATTGTTAGAAATAATAAAAAATAAATTTACACTGTGCACTGCCCTACTGACATATATATCAGTATATATACAGATGCACACACACATATGTGTTTCAGCGTTGGGGTGCACATCCTAATGCAATAGGCTGTGCACACCTATGCCTTCCCCCATTATTCAAAACTAGTAAAAACATTTTAGCTGGACATCTACCCTGAGCCATGTAATGAACAGGGAGATCTGGTATCCTGCCATGTAAAAAAAATAGATTTTGGGCAACATTAAAATGCTGCCTGTGCCATAATTTGCATAAAACAATAAGAGGGAAACTTGGTTAGTTGAGCTTAATCCTCTGTATGATCAAGTCACAGTATATAATCTATCACTCTCATAAGAGCTGTGCCTTTTAGACATAATACCAATAGTCTATTGCTCTCAGCGGCCTTAGAGGTATTAAAAGCAATGAAGAATTTTAGAAGCCCAAGAAAGCATTAATCTATCTAGCTGACACAGCTATAAGTCAAAGCTTGATTGACGCTTATGAGCAGGTGTATTAGATGTCAGTGAGTAAAACACTATTAGCAAGCTCTCTTTCCAGATTAGTTACCTCTTACAGGAGGTTTCTCTTCTTCAAAGTCACGGGAGGGTATATCTGCACATTGGCGTTATTAATCTCAGCTTAGCTTTGCTTTGAAGCAGTTTCCATAAAAATGTGAACAAAGCCAGATAGACAAAATTTTTAGTGATTCTAGTTTTAGCTGCATGTGCCTTGCATATAAGAAACACTTGTGTCCTACGGGGAACACTGGTGTCATACGAGGAACACTGGTGTCATACGAGGAACACTGGTGTCATACGAGGAACACTGGTGTCATACGAGGAACACTGGTGTCATACGGGGAACACTGGTGTCATACGAGGAACACTGGTGTCAAACAATGCAGGTACATTTAATACTTATGAATCGCAATCTTACTAATACCAATCTTACCAACCATGACCCATTTCCTTGCTTCCCTTTACCTCCAAACTCCTTAAACGCCTGGTCTGCAACTGCCTGAGCTACCACCTCACTGAGAATAAGCTTCATGATCCACTTGACTTCAGTATGGATATTGCCCGCAACACTCCACAGAAACTGCTCTCCTAAAACTCACAAATGATTTACTAATAGCTAACAACAATAGTCACTAGGCATGGTCCCGATGTTCAAGTCGAGTTTAACAAGGGGGCCCCCAGATCCTGCCCCCCCCCCAAGTTTACTGCGATGTAAATCCACCGTCAATCATGCCGCCCAACAGACCCGAAAAATAGAAAAAGCTCCGCCTGGAAGGGTGGCCTCTCAGCGACTGATGTCTCTTCACTTTGACAGCCGTTATATAGGCAAGTGTGGGGCCACCCGGGGACGTAACCGAGTGACCCACCCTTTTCTGATTTCATGTGATAAGACAGCAGTCGCCGTGAGGCCTCCCATCGAGGCCGAGATTTTTTATGTTTTTCTATTTTTCAGGTCCGACGGGCAGCGTCATTGACATTACAGGACACACAAAAACTGCCTCTTGTGGTTTTTACTTTTTTGACACTTTTTTGGTGAATGGGTATGATATACCCGATACCCATTCACATGGGGGTGGAATCTGGGGGTCCCCTTGTTAAAGGGGGCTTCCATATTCCAATAAGACCCCCACGACATGACAACCACCGCCCAGGGTTGTTGGAAGAGGCCCTTATCCCCATCAACATGGGGACAAGGTGCTTTGGGGTGCCCCCCAAACCCCCCCTTACAATGTTGAGGGCAAATGGCCTGGTATGGTTCAGGAGGGGGGGCACTCACTCACCCCCCCCCTTTCCTGGCCTCCCAGGCTGCTTGCTCAGATAAGGGTTTGGTATAGATTTTGGTGGGGCCCCACGCCAATATTGTTTTTATTTTGACCACATGCCTTTTTTTTTTTTTTCATTTTTGTATATTCTATATTGCTGGGAGCTGGCAATACATTACAGCCGCGAGAAAGTTTAAATGACATTATTTCCTTAAGAAATTTCATTATTGTGGCATGTTCTATACATTGTACAGATGCACCACTTTACAGGCAGACTAAGGGGACTCCCCCGGCACAATATTCAAAGGAAAATTTAATTTTTATTGTTTCACTGTAAGCTTTATTAAAATCACTGCTTGAAAATTATTGTTTTCTCCCTGAGACTGAATCATTTTTTTTCTACGCTGGAATCACCATTGAGGTATTTGTAAATATTATATATATATATATATATATATATATATATATATATATATATATATATATATATATATATATTTAGGGCTTGTAGTCATTCCTTGTAATTGAGGAGGCCCTCCAGTCCCCTTATTAATTGTGTTGCCCTTCTTTGGACTCTCTCCAGCTCCAGCAAATCCCTTCTGAGGACTGGTGACCAGAACTGGATATAATACTCCAGATACGGCCTAACCAGAGTTTTATAAAGTGACAGGATATAGTATATGCTAATATACTTCCGGCTTTGGTAGCTACAGCTTGACATTGCATGCAATTGCTCAGTCTGTCTTCTACTAGGACCCCCAGATCTTTCTCTGTCCTTGATTCCCCTATCTAAGGACAAACCTTGGTCCATGCCTGCAAACCTCAGCTTGTAGATTAAGCGTTTATGGGTAACTGTATTGAATGCTTTTGCAAAATCCAGATACACCACATCCACAGGCCTCCCCCTATCTAGATGGCAGCTCACTTTCTCGTATAATGTTAACAGATTGGTCTGGCAGGAATGACCTTTCATAAACCCATGCTGATTACTACTAAGAATACTGTTTTTCTCAGCTCCATAGAGAGCCAGTCAAAATCTCCAGCTATTGCAAAATGGATGCAGAGATTTCAACTTCCAATTCTCAATGGTGTGAATCCAGCCTTATACTATCAGCTAGGAGGGATATCTGCTTTAGATTAGCAATTACCTGGACTCTAAGGTTTTATGATGGCTATTAGAGGGAGACTGGGATGTATATCATGCTAGGTCCTGTTCATAGGTGTGCCCAGCCTAATGCATTAGGGTGTGCACCCCAAAGCTCAAACACATATGTGTGTGTGCATGTGTATACATATTGACAATGCCAGTAGAGCAATGGACGATGTCAGGAGTTTTTTATTATTTGATTTATTTTATTTTCTACAATTAATTTTTTAATACAATTTATTTAGGAGCCCCTTCGGGCTTGGTCTAAACAGGGGGAATCTGTCCCATACAGGGTGATTAGGGTGTGCCCAGGCACACCTGGCACACCCTGTGCGCACGCCTATGGTCCTGTTAATGGGGTTTACAATGGCTAATCCCAATTCACTCACTGGGAAATACAAACCTTTGTAGATATTTATTGTAAACAGACATGGAAATGATAAGCAATCTCTGACATACTGCAGTGTTCTATTCCCAACCTCCTATTACGATATTCAATTCGATATTTACAGATTTACCTAATAACAGGTCTGGGTAAGTATGTTTATGGCCCTGCTTGAAGAGTTGTGCATTTCTGAATCATGGTCTGGGAGGGGCACTGTGTGCTATGCAGTTAAAGTGGAGGTTCACCCAAAAAAAAAATTTTTAACATTAGATTGAGGCTCGTTTTGTCAAGAGGAATCGGGTGGTTTTTTTTACAATCGAAGCAGTACTTACCGTTTTAGAGATACATCTTCTCCGAGGCTTCCGGGTATGGGCTGCGCGACTGGGCATTCCTACTTGATTGACAGGCTTCCGTCAGGCTTCCGACGGTCGCATACATCGCGTCACGATTTTCCGAAAGAAGCCGAACGTCGGTGCGCAGGCGCCGTATAGAGCCGCACCGACGTTCGGCTTCTTTCGGCTACTCGTGACACGATATATGCGACCGTCGGAAGCCTGTCGGAAGCCTGTCAATCAAATAGGAACGCCCAGTCCCGAAGACCATACCCGGAAGCGGCGGAGAAGATCTATCTCTAAAACGGTAAGTACTGCTTCGATTTAAAAAAAAACACCCAATTCCCCTTCACAAAACGAGCCTCAATCTAATGTTAAAATTTTTTTTCAGATGAACTCCCGCTTTAAGCTGCTCTTGTGTTTCCTATTCTAAAAAAAACATTGTTCCTAGCGCATGATGTCCAAACAACACGGGTGCTCTGTATCTTCTCACAGATTTTGGGGTGTCTAGTTCGCATTATCATCACAGCGTTAATTTACGAAAGGCAAATAAGCTGTTAACTTTGCCGAGTAAAGTTTCCTTAGTTTAGCAAATGAAAAAAATTATGTGGTAAAGAATACCCAATCATATGCAAAATATAAAAAAAAACTGTTTTTTGCTTGCACCTGATTGGATACTGGAAGTCAGCATATCTTCACCCCATTCACTAAGCTAAGCAAGTTGCAAATACTCTTGAAAGTATACAGCATATTTGTCATCAGTAAATGAACCCCAATATCTGATGTGGTATTCTTAGAATCATATAGATCACAAAAATGTTATTCTTAAAATATGCATACCTTTGTTATGAAATGATAACCTGATGCTTGTATCTTGTGGAACATTCCCTGCATTTTCTGTATAACCTATTATATAAGCAATCATAGCAGTGTTATACTGTTATCCTAAAATATATAATCATAATAATAAACTGCATTTATAAAAACAAGCAAAAACAAAAGTATCTGCATTGCCACAAGAAGCTAATAATTTTCAAGTGTAATTTTTCTTATATGAGTTGGAAAGAACCTGGTTTAAAGCAATGATCCCAAGACTGATGGACCACATCAAGCCAAGGCTCGGAATCAGTAAGCTACCTTTGCTTACAGTGTATGTCTAGTTCTTACACTGGAAAAATCTTTCTTTCCTGACACAGAGAATCTTAACAAGCCTGTATCCAATCATATTCCAACTATAATTTTTTATTGCGGCATACCAGAATAAAGAGTAGACATCAAATCTGACGTGTTTCAACCACTCCTGGCCATAGACATAGTAAGATAACTGTGTATCAAATTCCAGACACCTTAGGCCCCGTACACACGATAGAATCCATCCGCTGAAAAATCCCAGCAAATGGGTTTCAGCGGATAGATCCTATGGTGTGTACACTCCAGCGGATCTGTTTCCGCGGATATTTCTCCCCTGGGATGGATTCCAGCAGATCGAATATTTGCTGACATGCCAAACAAATCCATCTGCTGGAATCCATCCCAACGGATGGATCCGCTGGTCTGTATAGACTCACCGGATCCATCCGTCCGAAGGGATCCCCCGCATGCGTCGTAATGATTCGACGCATGCGTGGAATTCCTTTTATGACAGGGTCGCGCACGTTGCCGCATCATAATCGCGGCGACGGCGCGACACGTCATCGCCAGAGGATTTCGGCGCGGATTTCAATGCGATGGTGAGTACACTCCATCGCATTAAAATCTGCTGAAATCCTCGAGAGGATTTATCCGCGGAAACGGTCCGCTGGACCGTATCCGCGGATAAATCCTCCCGTGTGTATGGGGCCTTAGTTCTGCCTCATTACAGTCTATTCTGTCTCCACAGCATTGTTATGCAAAGGTCATTACCAATTCACTTTTCATCCTCTTCCCTTTCCCAAGACATCTACACCCATTATTTTCCAAATGCTCTTCATCTACTCTACTCTAGATAAAGAGGCTGGGCAAATGAACCCCTTGAATGTTTTTCTCCCTTCCATTGGTATTAAAAAAGATTTATACCCTTTACTTGGTGTTTGAACCAGATAAGACATACCTATGGTAACGATGGGGCCTAGCATTAACTGGACCATAGACATAGTGAGGCCCCGTACACACGACCGAGTTTCTCGGCAGAATTCAGCCAGAAACTCGATCGGAGCTGGATTCTGCCGAGAAACTCGGTCGTGTGTACACTTTTCAGCGAGGAAGCCGCCGAGGAACTCGTCGGGCCAAATAGAGAACATGTTCTCTATTTCCTCGTTGTTCAATGAGGAAAGTTGGCCCGCCGAGATCCTCGGCGGCTTCAACACTGAACTCGACGAGGAACTCAATGTGTTTGGCACGTCGAGTTCCTCGGACGTGTGTACGGGGCCTAAGATAACTGTGTATCAAATTCCAGACACCTTGGTTCTGCCTCATTACAGTCTATTCTGTCTCCACAGCATTGTTATACAATAGTCATTACCAATTCGCTTCTCATCCTCTTTCCTTCCAAATACATCTACACCCATTATTTTCCAAATGCTCTTCATCTAATCTAGATAAAGGGGCTGGGAAAATGGACCTTGAATACTATTTTTCCCTCCGTTGGTATTACTAAAATTGTTTATACCCTTTAGGCCCCTTTCACACGGGCGAACCGTTCAGGTTCGCCTGTCAGTTTTTCCGGCGGACCTGAACAGGCGCTCCATGTAAGTCTATGGAGCGACAGATGTCAGCGGTGACATGTCCACTGACATCCGATCCGGTCTGATCCAGATCTGATCGGGTGAGACCTGATGAAGACAGACATGCTGTCTGTTTTTGTCCAATCTCTCCATAGGAAACAGCTCAACCAGCCCCTGCCCGCTCAGTGAGCAAAGAGGGACCTGTCATCCGCCGGTTCAGCGGAGATCAACAGAGAGATCTCCTGCTGATCTGGCGGACTCTGTGGCAACGGATTCCGCCTCGTGTGAATGAGGCCTTACTTGGTGTTTGTACCAGATAAGACACACCTTTGGCAAGGAATGGGGCCTAGCATTAATGCATTGTGGCGCACTCCATTCCTCCATTCGCTAAAAGTGGATCAGTGTATTAAAACATGTTAAAGTTTAAGTCTAGGCAATTAAAAAAAAAATACTTACATTTCTGCAATAGATGTAAATTAACCTATTATGCATCTCTTTAAAAATGATGCAAGTTTTGAAAAATACCTGTTGATCTGCAAAACATTCAGTGAACTCAACTTCTTGTAGTGAAGTGCCTCTAAAGCAGTGTTGTCAACCCTGCCGGACTTCTTCTCTGCTAGAATACAGAACTTTCCCCTCTCCTTATCTCCATAAAAGGAAACTGTTCTCTAGTTCAGCATAATGCCCCGTACACACCATCACTTTATGTGATGAAAAAAAACGACATTTTCTGTGAAGTAAAAAATGACGTTTTTGAAACTTCAATTTTCAAAGACGAAGTTGCCTACACACCATCGTTTTTCTCACAATGTTCTAGCAAAGCGAGGTTACGTTCACCACGTTTTCCATTGAAGCTTGCTTCATAAGTAGCTTCTGGGCATGCGCGGGTGAAAAAACATCGTTTTAAACGACGTTTTTTACTACACACGGTCAATTTCTGTGAAGTAAAAGTTGACGTTTTGAAAAACGACACATAAATTTGAAGCATGCTTCAATTTTTTTGGGTCGTTTTTTAGAAGACATAAAACGACGTTTTCCCCCACACACGGTCAATTAAAGTGACGTTTTTAAAAACGTCATTTTTTTTCATCACATAAAGTGATGATGTGTACGCGGCATCAGATAGCTGAGCAGTGCTGACAAGCCCTATTCGGTTTTCAGTGCAGCACAGGTTGAGTTCACAGGAAGTTCTAAGCTCACTGGATTTCTGACAGATGAGAAGGTATTTTTTCTATGTGCAGCATTGGTAAAGGGGTAGAACATGGGAAAATGTGCATGCATTGCAGAAAACTACTGCATTTGTTGTTTTACATATTTTTGCTCAGACGTACACTTTAAGGGTTCAAGAGTAAATTATTAAGCTAATGCAACACAGTGCATGTTAAAATGTAATACACACATAGGTATGAATGGGCCTGTACATCGCAATGCATAGTAAGAAGACAAGAAATAATCACTCACCAGAATTGTGATTTCCTTCCTCCAAATCTTTCTCCTTCTTACTTTTTCTGAAGCCTGAGAATACAGCACGTCAAACAGGATAGCTAATATAATACTTAAAATTAACATTTAGATTATGATAGTAGTTATAATGGTAGTAAAATGTTTTTAAATTTTTCAATCTAAGGCTAACACTTAATATTTGTGCTAACATGTTGCATTTTATATACTGATTTCAATATACACTCACCGGCCACTTCATCAGGTACACCTGTTTAATTTCTTGGTAACACAAATTGCTAATCAGCCAAGTTCAAACCGAGCATCAGAATGGGAAAGAAAGGGGATTGAGCCCAGGTTCACACTGGGTACGATTTCCTTCGAAATGTGAAATCGCATCTCAAATGCCGCCAATTGTCGGCAATGACACTGTCCTAATCGGTGCGACGCCGCATCTGCGGCGCTGCACCGATTTCAAAAAGTAGTTCCTGTACTACTTTTTGCGATTTCGGGCCGCGATTTACATTGACATCTGTGCAGAAACCTGCACAGATGTCTCTTAAATCGCGGCTGAAATCGGGACTGCCGGCGGGAGTGAAATCGTGCGAGTTCAGCTGAACTTGCACGGCTTCACTCCCGCAGCCCAGTGTGAACCAGGGCTCCAGTGTCCTTGAACGTGGCATGGTTCATGGTGTCAGCCGGGAAGTTCTGAGTATTTTAAAAACTGCTGATCTACTGGGCTTTTCAAGCACAACCATTTCTAGGGTTTGCAGAGAATGGTCAGAAAAAGATATCCAGTGAGCAGCAGTTGTGTGGATGAAAATGCCTTGTTGATGTCACAGGTCAGAGGAGAATGGGCTGACTGGTTCCAGATGATAGAAAGACAAAAGTAACTCAAAAAACCAATCGTTATAACCAAGGTATGCAGAATACCATCTCTGAACGCACAACACATCTAACCTTGAAGCAATGGGCTACAGCAGTAGAAGACCACACCGGTTGTCACTCCTGTCAGCGAAAAACTGGAAATTGAGGCTACAATTCGCACAGGCTCACCAAAATTGAACAATAAAAGATTGGAAAAACGTTGACTGGTCTGATGAGTCTCGATTTCAGCTGCAACATTCAGATGGAAGGGCCAGAATTTGGCATAAACAACATGAAAGCATGGATCCATCCTGCCTTGTATCAACAGTTCAGGCTGGTGGTGTTGGTGTAATAATGCGGGGGATATTTTCTTGGCACACCTTGGGCTACTTAGTACCAAATTAGAATCGTTTGAACACCACAGCCTACCTGACTATTGTTTCTGACCATGTTTATCCCTTTATGACTGTACCCCTTCTGATGGCTACTTCCGGCAGGATAATGCACCATATCACAAAGCTCAAATGGTTTATTGAATATGACAATGAGTTCACTGTACTTCAATGGCCTCCATAGTCACCAGATCCCAATCCAATAGAGCACCTTTGGGATGTTGTGGAATGGGAGACTCACATCATGGATGTGCAGCTGACAAATCTGCAACAACTGAGTGATGCTATCATGTCAATATGGACTAAAATCTGAGGAATGCTTCCAACACCTTGTTGAATTTATGCCATGAAGAATTAAGGCAGTTCTGAAGGCAAAATGGGATACAACCAGGAACTAGCAAGGTGTACCTAATAAAGTGGCAGGTGAGTGTATATTTACACACATATACAGTGCCTTGCAAAAGTATTTACCCCACTTGGCTTTTTACCTATTTTGTTCATTACAGCCTTTAGTTCAAAACATTTTTTTTTATCTGAATTATATGTGATGGATGAGAACATAATAGTCTAAGTTGGTGAAGTAAAATTAGAAAAATATATACATAAAACAATTTTTCAGAAATAAAAAACAGATAATTGGCATGTGCGTATGTATCCACCCCCTTTGTTATGAAGCCCATAAAAAGCTCTGGTACAACCAATTACCTTCAGAAGTCACATAATTAGTGAAATGATGTCCACCTGTGTGCAATCTAAGTGTCACATGATCTGTCATTACATATACACATCTTTTGAAAGGCCCCAGAACCTGCAACACCTAAGCAAGAGGCACCACTAACCAAACACTGCCATGAAGACCAAGGAACTCTCCAAACAAGTGAGGGACAATGTTGAGAAGTACAAGTCAGGGTTAGGTTATAAAAAAATATCCAAATCTTTGATAATCCCTAGGAGCACCATCAGATCTATCATAGCCAAATGGAAAGAGCATGGCACAACAGCAAACCTGCCAAGAGATGGCCGCACACCAAAACTCACGGACTGGGCAAGAAGGGCATTAATCAGAGAGGCAGCACAGAGACCTAAGCAGTGGCGGCTGGTGCTCCATTTTTTTGGGGGGCGCAAACAAAACCCCAGTCAACCCCCCCCCCCCCCCGTCCGCGCTACTCGCAGACAATGGGACCTGCAGATAGACAGAGAGACAGATATTCCGATAGATAGATAGATAGATAGATAGATAGATAATTAGATAGATAGATAGATAGATAGATAGATAGATAGATAGATAGACAGACAGACAGACAGATAAAGCTATAGATAGAGAGATAGAGCTGTAAATAGATAGAGAGATAGATAGATAGATAGATAGATAGATAGATAGATAGATAAACAGACAGATAGATAGACAGACAGATAGATAGATAATTAGATAGAGAGATAGATAGATAATTAGACAGACAGGTAGATATATATATATATATATATATATATATATATATATATATATATATATATATATATATATATATATATAAATATATATATATATATATATATATATATATATATATAATTAGATAGATAAATAGATAATTAGGCAGATAGCTATAGATAGATAGATAGATAGATAGATAGATAGATAGATAGACAGACAGACAGACAGACAGATAGAGCTATAGATAGAGAGATAGAGCTGTAAATAGATAGAGAGATAGATAGATATATAATTAGACAGATAGATAAACAGACAGATAGATAGACAGACAGATAGATAGACAGACAGATATATAAAGATAGATAGATAATTAGATAGAGAGATAGATAGATAATTAGACAGACAGGTAGATATAGATAGATAATTAGATAGCTATAGATAGATAGATAGATGGATAGATAGATGGACAATCAGACAGAGGTAGCTAATAGATAGATAGATAGATAGATAGATAGATAGATAGATAGATAGATAGATAGATAGATAGATAGATAGATAGATAGATAGATAGATAGATAGATAGATAGATAGAGCTATAGATAGAGAGATAGAGCTGTAAATAGATAGAGAGATAGATAGATAGATAATTAGATAGATAGATAGATAAACAGACAGATAGATATAGATAGATAATTAGATAGAGAGATAGATAGATAATTAGACAGACAGGTAGATATATATATAGATAATTAGATAGATAAACAGATAATTAGGCAGATAGCTATAGATAGATAGATAGATAGATAGATAGATAGATAGATAGATAGATAGATAGATAGATAGATAGAGCTATAGATAGAGAGATAGATAGATAATTAGATAGATAGATAAACAGACAGATAGATATAGATAATTAGATAGATAGATAATTAGATAGATAGACAAACAGACAGATAGATATAGATAATTAGATAGATAGATAATTAGACAGACAGGTAGATATATATAGATAATTAGATAGATAAACAGATAATTAGGCAGATAGCTATAGATAGATAGATGGATAGATAGATGGATAGATAGATGGATAATCAGACAGAGGTAGCTAATAGATAGATAGATAGATAGATAGATAGATAGATAGATAGATAGATAGATAGACAGACAGATAAAGCTATAGATAGAGAGATAGAGCTGTAAATAGATAGATAGATAGATAGATAGATAGATAGATAGATAGATAGATAGATAGATAGATAGATAAACAGACAGATAGATAGACAGACAGATAGATATAGATAGATAATTAGATAGAGAGATAGCTAGATAATTAGACAGACAGGTAGATATAGATAGATAATTAGATAGATAAATAGATAATTAGGCAGATAGCGATAGATAGATAGATAGATAGATAGATAGATAGATAGATAGATAGATAGATAATTACACAGAGGTAGCTAATAGATAGATAGATAGGATAGATAGATAGAGCTACAGATAGAGCTATAGATAGAGAGATAGATATATAGATAGATAGATAGATAGATAGATAGATAGATAGATAGAGCTATAGATAGATAATTAGATAGATAAATAGATAATTAGGCAGATAGCTATAGATAGATGGATAGATAGATAGATGGATAATTAGACAGAGGTAGCTAATAGATAGATAGATAGATAGATAGATAGATAGATATATAGATAGATAGATAGATAGATAGATAGATAGATAGATAGATAGATAGATAGATAGATAGATAATTAGACAGAGGTAGCTGATAGATAGGTAGATAGATAGATAGATAGATAGAGAGAGGGAGAGAGGGGGGGGGGACAGTCAGATAGATAGACAGACAGAGATAAGAGATTTGTAAAGCACAGCTGCAGGACGCAGGCACTCTAAGCCCTCACACACAGACAGGAGATGTGAAGCACGGCACCCTCCCCCTCCCTCCTGTCCTCTCTCAGTCCGATCACAGTACAGGCTGAGCATACAGCACAAGGTGCTGGACATGATGGGGTGGACAGGGACACTGGACAGGACAGACAATGAGACAAATAAAGTGTTTTAATAAGTTACTTACCTTAGAGTCCTCCTGGAGCCAAAAGCGAAAGTAACACTGCCCTGGGGAAAGCACCGCCCATTTCCTTCTGCAGTGAGGAAGCAGCAGGACCCAATTAGAGAGGAGAGTGGAGACACTGGAGAGTGATTGGCTCGTGGCGCACAGCACATAGCCACAGAGCTTAAAAAAAAACTGCAAATGAAGCGTCATGCCTGCTGCATTGGCATGACGCTTCAATGATGCTATAGCAGTGAACTGAGTCTGTGACCGGCGCCCACCCTGAACATGCACTGTCTTAAAGGACCTTTTTTTTTTTCTTAAAGGGCCCAAAAAAAATTTTTTTTTCATTTTTTTTTTTTTTTACTGGCTTTGGGGGGAGGGGGGGCGGCGCCCATGCGCCCCCTATGGACGGGCCGCCACTGGACCTAAGGTAACCATGGAGGAGCTGCAGAGTTCCACAGCAGAGACTGTAGTATCTGTACATAGGACAACAATAAGCTGTACACTCTATAGACTTGGGCTTTATGGCAGAGTGGCCAGAAGAAAGCCATTACTTTCAGCAAAAAACAAAATGGCACGTTTTGAGTTTGCGAAAAGGCATGTGGGAGACTTCCAAAATGTATGGAGGAAGGTGCTTTGGTCTGATGAGACTAAAATTGAACTTTTTGGCCATCAAAGAAAACGCTATGTTTGGCGCAAACCCAACACATCACATCACCCAAAGAACACAATCCCCTCAGTGAAACATGGTGGTGACAGCATCATGCTCTGGGGATGTTTTTCAGCAGTTGGGACTGGGAAACTGGTCAGGATTGAGGGAAAGATGGATGGTGCTAAATACAAGGATTTTCTTGAGCAGCCTTTACCACTCTGTGTGTGATTTGAGGCTAGGACGTGGTTCACCTTCCAGCAGGACAATGATCCCAAACACACTGCTAAAGCAACACTTGAGTGGTTTAAGGGGAAACATGTAAATGTGTTGGAATGGCCTAGTCAAAGCCCAGACCTCAATCCAATAGAAAATCTGTGGTCAGACTTAAAGATTGCTGTTCACAAGCGCAAACCATCCAACTTGAAGGAGCTGGAGCAGTTTTGAAAGAAGGAATGGGCAAAAATCCCAGTGGTAATATGTGGCAAGCTCATAGAGACTTATCCAAAGCGACTTGGAGTGGGGTGAATAGTTATGCACCTTGACTTTTCCTGTTATTTTGTCCTATTTGTTGTTTGCTTCACAATAAAAAAAAAAAAAAAACATCTTCAGAGTTGCGGGCATGTTCTGTAAATTAAATGATGCAAATCCTCAAACAATCCATGCTAATTCCAGGTTGTGAGGCAACAAAACATGAAAAATGCCAAGGGGGTAAATACTTTTGGAAGGCCCTGTGTGTGTGTGTGTGTGTGTGTGTGTGTGTGTGTGTGTGTGTGTGTGTGTGTGTGTATATATATATATAAGGGAAGTTCTCAACCTCCTGACCTTATCTAATATATATAAAAAAAAAAGTTGCAAATTTGTTTTTACTAGAAACTGTTTTTCTACACTCCTCCTTAACAGTTCAGTCCTTCTAATAAGAATTTAACAAAATGTCACTTTCTAAAAAAAAAAATCCACGTACAATGGCACTATAAAGGGGAAGTTTCATGCGGATAACGCCACCCTTGAGGCTGTTTTAGCCGATTTCCTGTTAGTAAAAGACGATTCTCTCTTTTTTCTTTCTGTTACAGCGTGATGAATGTGCTTCTGAGCATGCGCAGGTTTTTAACGTCGTTTTAGCCCACACAGGATCATTTTTTACAACCCGAAAAACGACATTGTTTAAAACGTCGTTAAAAAATGCGGCATGTTCGGGAAAAAAAATTGTCGTTTTTCAGAACACGAAAAATCATGTGAAGCCCATACACGATCATTTTAAATGAAATTTTTGTAAAAACTTTTTTTTAATGCCGAAAAATTATCGTGTGTACGCGGCTTAAGACCTAGTATACCCATTCAGAAAATCGGACAAAAAATATTGCTTTCAAAGCGATCATACGATGATCTGATTGTTGGTACACAGCTTTCGAGAGCCAATCACGACAGTTCATCTGAAATCATCCGTAGGGACAAACGCGAAAATGTTTCTTGTACGATACCAGATCGTACAATTTTCATTTAATCAGTACAGTATTTGTCCGAAAAAAAATCAGAAGAACAAATCCACAAATGCTCGGGAAAGAATGAATACATTACAATACAATATAACACATTACATCACTTCCGAAGATGTGTTCTATCATACGAGAATTTTCACAAGTCAAGCAACCTCTTCATTTTCGATATGAGACTAGCGTGAAAAAAAAAATGAAAGATCAGTTGTCCGATATTCTTGTCGCGTGTACGAGACTTTAGTCTGGTTAGGACAAGTAAAACACAATGGGCCAGATTCAGGTAGAATTACGTTACGCCGCGGCGGCGTAACGTATCCCATTTACGTTACACCGCCGCAGGTTTACAGCGTAAGTGCCTGATTCACAAAGCTCTTACCTGTAAACTTGCGGCGGTGTAATGTAAATCCGCTCGGCGCAAGCCCGTCTAATTCAAATTGGGGGGGGACCATTTAAATTAGGCGCGTTCCCGCGCCGAACGTTCTGCGCATGCTCCGTTAGGAAATTTCCCGACGTGCTTTGCGCGAAATTACGGCTCCCCTACGTTTTTTTTGAACAGCGACGTGCGTTACGTCGTTTCGTATTCCCGGACGTCTTACGCAAAAAAACAAAAATTGAAATTCGACGCGGGAACGACGGCCATACTTTAAAATGGCTGTTCTAAAGATAAGCCATGATAAAGCAGGCGGAAGTTTGCAACGGGAAAAAACGACTAGCGACGACGTAAGAGATTGCGAAGAATGCGCGTATCTTCATGGATCGCCGTAAGTAGTCATTTGCATATTCTACGCCGACCGCAATGGAATCGCCACCTAGCGGCCGGCCTAGAATTGCATCCTAAGATCCGATGGTGTAAGTCAATTACACCTGTTGGATCTTAGGGCTATCTATGCGTAACTGATTCTATGAATCAGCCGCATAGTTAGGACGGGCGGATCACAGAGATACGACGGCGTATCAGGAGATACGCCGTCGTATCTCTTTTGTGAATCTGGCCCTATATTCTAAGCAAGGTTAGTAGCAGTAAAACACAACAATGCTCTGTAAAAGGTCTAATTCTACCACAAGATTCGTATGAAAGTGCCAAAACTTTGTGCCTACAGCCTCTAATGATGAAAATCTGAATTACATATAAAAAAAATAGTACTTACATAGACAGTAGATACACAGGTAGAACGGCAGCAGAGGGAAACAAAAGATTCCAAGTAATAAGTTCTGCCACGGCTTGAGACGTTGATGAAGTGCCATGGTGTTTGTCACCCAACTGTAACTCTAGGTTCTCCCGTCTAACTATCTATATTCTTACTAACAGTTTAAACCATAGTTCAGGTTTATGTATAGATATGATATCCTTGAAACACTGCGCAGATACAAAACCAATAAAATGACCTTTGGATAAAGTGTTTACTTCCCAGACATCATCTTTTACAGCTCCAGTACTGATAACCCCAATGCAAGATAAAATGTTGAGTAATATTGTAAAAGTTTACAATATCAGCATTTCCTTATAACAAAAAAAAAAAAAAAATATGCAATCTTAAAAAAATATGCAATCTTCCCCAGAAGAGACTATAAATGGTTGTTGTAACGGAACCCCAAATGGGACAGGGGTTAAATCCGTTCACGATATTCCATTCCATCCAAGACAGCTTATCGACACTCCAACCAACAGGACCCAATCCATCCCATTTCCCAGAATAAGACGAGACACAGCTCTGTGCTTTCTGGTTTCAAAATGAAGAATGCTTTAATGGTGTCTTCTCAGCTTTTTATGCAGTTACAAGCAGGTGACCGTAATCAAAGGGACACTGAAATCTCCACCCCCCTTCACACCATGGGGCTTCAATCACATACTTTTATCAATAGAATTCACACAAAATACCATCACACAATGAGTTCCCTTCAATCCACATCTTTAGACAGACGTTCTGTCTCCGACAGACAGGTAGTCACACCTGGGCATCAATAGGCTTTAAACCGTGTTATCACACGATGGAAAGGTCTAGGAGCAGACCTGAATTAACACCTTTACACAATGGACAATGAAATGTCTAGGAGTAGATGCAATTAACACCTTTCAAAAGAATGTGTCCCCACATTGAATAAGCCGGCAATTTGTGATATCTCAAGACATCCTGCAACCATGAATTATTATTAATGTCCCCTGTCCTGTAATTTAGGATATAATTTCTCAGTCACCCTATGGCCCTATCGGACATAAGATGACCCTAGACATAAGACTCCTTGGTGACGCCGGTACAGGAGTACCCCTCATCCTTACAAAGTCTCTGTTTGTCCCGGGTCATTCTGTTACAGTTGTGCTGATACATTTTGCACAGGCATGATCATGTTGTCACTGTTGTTACCGCCAAGGCACCCACCATTAAAAATGCCATGCAGCCATCTATGCAATGCATGCATGTAGACAGGTAATGGGTGCAAAGGTGCTGCAAGAGCATAACAGGGTAAACAAAAAAGGTGAAAGTAGTATTCTATTTTAATAAACAGCAATTCTTTATGGTGCACAGTTCTTTAGCACATGCAATGTCACTTAGGCCGGGTACTCACGACCAAACATGTATGGTGAAAGCGGTCCGTCGGACCGTTTTCACCATACATGTCTGCCAGAGGGCTTCTGTACGATGGTTGTACACACCATCGTACAGAAGTCCGCGCGTAAACAATACGCGGGGCGTGTCCGCGGTGTCGCCGCGTCGATGACGCGGTGTCGCCGCGACAATGACGCGGCGACGTGGGCGGCCCGCCTTTAAAATGCTACCACGCATGCGTCGAAGTCATTCGACGCATGCGAGGGACGGCGGGCGCCTGGACATGTACGGTAGGTCTGTACTGACGACCGTACATGTCCGAGCGGGCAGAATTCCAGCGGACTGTTTTAAAACAAGTCCAGGAATATTTGTCTGCTGGGAAAAGGCCCGGCGGGCAAATGTTTGCTAGAATTCGGCCCGCTCGCGCCCACACACGACCAAACATGTCTGCTGAAACTGGCCTGCGGGCCAGTTTCAGCAGACATGTTTGCTCGTGAGTATGGGGCCTAAGGGTTTACATCTAATTTACCTAAACGCATTACACCATAGCCATTGGTTTCAAGTCCTGCTTTCGTTTTTTAATTGATAAGGAACATACCCTGTAACCATTAACCACTTGCCCACCGCGCCATAGACATTTTACTGCTACAGCGTGGTGGAGTTATTCTGGGAGGACGTCCCTGGGACGTCCTCCCAGAATCCTGCACTCGGGGCGCGCTCCCGGAATCATCTGTGAGCGCCGGGTCTAGAAGACCGGGCGCATCACAGATCGCGGTAAATTGCCGCTGATAGCGGCCGTTTACCATGTGATCGCTCCGTCAAATGACAGAGCGATCACTTGTAAACAAATCCTCCCTCTCCTCTCTGTACCGTTCGGTACAGTGTGAGAGGAGGGGGGGGGGAGCGGGTGTCAGCAGCAGCACTGACGGCTGGATCTGTGACAACTGCAGTCACAGATCCAGCCATCCATCCATCCCAGCTCAGCTATCCCTGCGCAATACTCTGCAATACCCCAATACTCTGCAATACCCTGCGCAATACTCTGCAATACCCCAATACTCTGCAATACCCTGCGCGATACTCTGCAATACCCCAATACTCTGCAATACCCCAGTACTCTGCAATACCCCAATACTCTGCACGATACGCTGCAATACCCCAATACTCTGCAATACCCCACGCGATACTCTGCAATACCCCAATACTCTGCAATACCCTGCGCAATACTCTGCAATACCCCAATATTCTGCAATACCCTGCGCGATACTCTGCAATACCCCAATATTCTGCAATACCCTGCGCGATACTCTGCAATACCCCAATACTCTGCAATACCCCAGTACTCTGCAATACCCCAATACTCTGCACGATACGCTGCAATACCCCAATACTCTGCAATACCCCGCGCGATACTCTGCAATACCCTGCGCGATACTCTGCAATACCCCAATACTCTGCAATACCCTGCGCGATACTCTGCAATACCCCAATACTCTGCAATACCCTGCGCGATACTCTGCAATACCCCAATACTCTGCAATACCCCAGTACTCTGCAATACCCCAATACTCTGCACGATACGCTGCAATAACCCAATACTCTGCAATACCCCGCGCGATACTCTGCAATACCCCAATACTCTGCAATACCCTGCGCAATACTCTACAATACCCCAATATTCTGCAATACCCTGCGCGATACTCTGCAATACCCCAATATTCTGCAATACCCTGCGCGATACTCTGCAATACCCCAATACTCTGCAATACCCCAGTACTCTGCAATACCCCAATACTCTGCACGATACGCTGCAATACCCCAATACTCTGCAATACCCCGCGCGATACTCTGCAATACCCTGCGCGATACTCTGCAATACCCCGCGCGATACTCTGCAATACCCTGCGCGATACTCTGCAATACCCCAATACTCTGCAATACCCTGCGCGATACTCTGCAATACCCCAATACTCTGCAATACCCTGCGCGATACTCTGCAATACCCCAATACTCTGCAATACCCTGCGCGATACTCTGCAATACCCCAATACCCTGCGTGATACTCTGCAATACCCCAATACTCTGCAATACCCTGCGCGATACTCTGCAATACCCCAATACCCTGCGTGATACTCTGCAATACCCCAATACTCTGCAATACCCTGCGCGATACTCTGCAATACCCCAATACTCTGCAATACCCCAATACTCTGCAATACCCTGCGCGATACTCTGCAATACCCCAATACTCTGCAATACCCCAATACTCTGCAATACCCTGCGCGATACTCTGCAATACCCCAATACTCTGCAATACCCCCCCTACTCTGCAATACCCCAATACTCTGCAATCCCCAAATACTCTGCAATACCCAAATACTCTGCAATACCCATTTTTTTAAAGCGCCCCTGTCCCCGTGTGCTCGCATGCAGAAGCGAACGCATACGTAAGTCCCGCCCACATATGAAAACGGTGTTCAAGCTACACATGTGAGGTATCTCTGCGAACGTTAGAGCGAGAGCAATCATTTTGGCCCTAGACCTCCTCTATAACTAAAAACATGTAACCAATAAAAGTAATTAAAGCGTCGCCAATGGGGATTTTTAAGTAGCGAAGTTTGGCGCCATTCCATGAGTGTGCGCAATTTTGAAGTGTGACATGTTAGGCATCTATTTACTCGGCGTAACTTCATCTTTCACATTATGAAAAAAAATTGGGCTAACTTTACTGTTTTTTTTTTTTTTAAGCACAAAACATTTTTTTTAAAAACCACGCGTTCAAAAAATGTCTGCGAAAAAAACATGCGAGATAAAAAGTTGTAACGGCCGCCATTGTATTCTCTAGGGTCTTTGCTAAAAAAGCATATATAATGTTTTCGGGTTCTATGTAATTTTCTAGCAAATAAATTATGATTGTAGGAGAGAAATGTCAAAATTGGCCTGGGTGCTTTAGAACGCCTGATGGTGCTCCCTGCATATTTGGCCTCTGTATGTGGCCACGCTGTGTAAAAGTCGCACACATGTGGTATCACCATACTCGGGAGGAATAGCAGAATGTGTTCTGGGGTGTAATTTGTGGTATGCATATGCTGTGTGTGAGAAATAACCTGCTAATATGACAGAAACTAGATTTTTTTTTTTTTTACAGAATTTTCAGTCGTTTTTCTTTTATAGCGCAACAAATAAAAAACCCAGAGATGATCAAATACCACCAAAAGAAAGCTCTATTTGTGTGAAAAAAAGGACAAAAATTTCAAATGGGTACAATGTTGTATGACTGAGTAATTGTCATTCAAATTGTGAGAGCACCGAAAGCTGAAAATTGGTCTGGTGAGGAAGGGGGTTTAAGTGCCCAGTGGTCAAGAGGTTAAATTTGCTTCTCCAATATGTATGTGCACCCACCATCAACTGCTATGGCCATTGTTAGTCACATTGCAGCAGGAAAACTAGAATATGATCTGTGATCTCCCTTCAACTGCCATTTGTAATGCAAAATGTATTCAAAAGAAGGAAACATGGACACATATGTAGCGTTGAAATACAAAATGAACGTTTATTAATCTTTAAAATTCACATTATTGACATGACATGTTAAAAACAAAACATGTAGCCAAATTCAGAGAGACTTACGCCGACGTATCAGTAGATACGCCGTCGTAAGTCTGAAAATGCGCCGTCGTATCTATGCGCTCATTCTTAAAATGAGCTACGCCTGAATGTTGCCAAGATACGACCGACGTAAGTCTCCTACGCCGTCGTATCTTGGGTGCATATTTACGCTGGCCTCTAGGGGGCGCTTACGTTGATTTACGCGTCTAATATGTAAATGAGTAAGATACGCCGATTCATGAACGTACGTATGCCCGTCGCAGTAAGCTACGCCGTTTATTTAAGGCGTAAAGATAAACCTCCAAAAGATGGCGCAGCCCATGCAAAGGTATGGACCTCGGGAGTGCCGTTGGATTTTACGTCGTTTACGTAAGTCGTACGTGAATGGGGCTGGGCGTAAGTTAGGATCACGTTGTACGCATTGAGCCGTCGCATCGTAGGGAGTATTTGCAACGTGATTCTGAGCATGCGCACGCATGCGCCGTACGAACGGCCCTTCATTTTCATGGGGTCACAGTTAATTTAAATCTAGCACGCCCACTACCTGCCTACTTTGAATTAGGCGGGGTTACGCCAGCCCATTTTCGCTACGATGACGTAACTTACGGAGCAAGTGCTTTGTGAATACTGGCCTTGCCTCACTATGTTACGTTGGCGTAGTGCAAATGGGATGCACTACGCCGGCCAAAAGATACGCCGATCTCTCTGAATCTGGCTAATGGTGTTTGGTCTAAACCAGTGGTCATCAACCCTGTCCTCAGGGCCCACTAACAAGCCAGGTTTGCAAGATAACTTGAAATACATCACAGATGATATCATTTGCTTCTCAATACATAAAACCTGGCCCGTCAGTGGGCCCTGAGGACAGTGTTGATGACCACTGGTCTAAACGACACCCACGCCATCTAACACAACCAACTATTACCACAGTGGAACAGATCTGTCAATAATGATTCAAAATGAGATGATGTCAAATGGTAGGAGCAGCTGGTTGGTAGTAGAGACATAGTGGGGTAGATTCAGTTAGATTTGCGCAGTTTTTACGTAGGCACAGGGCACTGTTTTTGCCCTGCGCCCCCACAAATTATCTGCGCTACCCTCGATTCACGGAGCAGTAGCTCCGTAAATTGCGTGGGCGCTCCGGCAAAATGCCCGGCGTAAGCGCGCGCAATTTAAATGATCCCATAGGGGGCGTGGATCATTTAAATTAGGCGCGTTCCCGCACCGAGTGTAGTGCGCATGCTCCGTCGGGAAACTTTCCCGACGTGCATTGCGGTAAATGACGTCGCAAGGACGTCATTTGCTTCAAAGTGAACGTGAATGGCGTCCAGCGCCATTCACGATTCACTTACGCAAACAACGTAAATTTCAAATTTCGCGACGCGGGAACGACGGGTATACGTAGCATTGGCTGCCCCTGCTAATAGCAGGGACAGCCTTACGCAAAAACCGACGTACGCAAACGACGTAAACTGCGTACGCAGGGCTCGCGTAGGGTTGTGAATCGGCATTAGTATGCAATTTGCATACTATACGCTGACCACAACGGGAACGCCACCTAGCGGCCTGCGTAAGAATGCAGCTTAAGATATGACGGCATAAGGAGCCTTATGCCAGTCATTTCTTAGGCTGCAGTCGGCGTAACAAGGTTCCTGAATAAGGAGCATTCGTAATGCCGGCGCAGGTAAGCAATTGCGCTGCGTAACTATGGTTACGCAGACGCAATTGCTCTTTGAATCTACCCCAGTGAAGAAAACTCTATACGTTATGCACCCTTAAGTGCTTCCTCAGGAGCTTGCAGTGGTGCATAGTATACAAAACAATATACGCAGGCAAACCTGGCGGGATCATTCACCATTGAACGGTTTCTCATGCCTTAAGAAATATAGACCTCGAAAGGTCCTTATAACTTGTGTGGGATGGGGTAATAACCATATCATCAACAGCCAAACTAGGGAACTTTGAACCAGGCTTTAGTACCATACACACGGAAAGGGGAAGCCCAATATGGCTATTCCTATGTAAAGTCCACTTTAAGTGTAGGGGGCCAGTAGAGCTCCAACAGTGTTAAGGCCTGGGCCAGTAAATGTAACGAAGACCCACCGTCCATATCTCTCCGGACTGAGAGAATCTGTCTCTTAATCTGCGTATATTGTTTTGTATACTATGCACCACTGCAATCTCCTGAAGAAGCACGTAACATGTAGAGTTTTCTTCACTACATCTCTACCACCAACCAGCTACCCCTTCCATTTGACATCATCTCATTTTGAATCATTATTGATCGATCTGTTCCACTGTGGTAATAGTTGGTTGTGTTAGGTGGTGTGAGGGTTGTTTAGACCAAACACCATGTTTTGTTTTTAAAATGTCATGTCAATAATGTGAATTTTAAAGATTAATAAAAGTTCATTTTGTATTTCAACGCTACAGATGTGCCTCTAAGGTCGATATTTCCTTACTTTTGAATACATTTTGCAATATATTTAGGATGTTGACTAACTCATACCTGTCTGTATCCACAACGCCATCTTGTGGTGATGCATTTAAATTTAAATGCCATTTGTAATGAGCAACATGATCTATCATCACCTGAAGCACTTGTGACTTTTATCGCTTCAAATGTCTCTGCGCATTCGGAATTTCATAAGTAACTGAATATTTGCATTAATGGATATACAGTACATAAAACATATCTAGAAATTATTTTGGCTTAGACAAACATTTTCTCACATTGCCTCCTCTATGTAATTATAATATCTTAGGAAGTTGCCAACACAAGTTTTTTTTTTTTTAAGTAGTATCATCAAATATAAGGTATCTATTGTGCATCATTTGTAACACTGTATTAATAATGCAATATCCATGAACTCACTTATCCACTATGAACTTGCCCTTAGCAGAAGCCTAAACAACAACTAATAGCATATTACATGTATGGCTTTAGCACATGTTATACAATATGTCCAGCAGCTAGAATGGGCCTGTCTATATGGAGATAACCATGGCATAGGCTGATCATTTTCACATATAGTGAAAAATTTGAAGCCAAGTATTGCCCATATTAATACCAGAGATAATTGTAGAATATTGGTTGTGGAAATCTGCAATTCATGTATTTACAGAAAGCAAGTTCTAATATGAATATGTCTGGTAACATGGCAGCTCCCTGGTAAGTAAATGCTAAGGCCATCATACAGTATGTTGTTACGTTCCTTACTAATGCATATATAAAAGACAAGTATATATTAGATTTTATATTTGTATTACAATCTTGCTTGCTGGCGCCTGTTCTCTGCATCATTTTGAAAATGTTACTTTAAGCTGCATTGCCATGTGGGCTGGGGGTAAGATAAACGTTTCGGATCACCTTGCTATAGTTGGTTTGCCAAACATGACTGCAATACCAATACCACGCATGCCTGTTACCATGTCACTAGGAATGTAGGGGGCAGAAATGTACATTTTCAGCTTTCAGTAGACATGTGCATTCGTTTTCGTCTGAATGCATTTTCGTCCGAATTTCAGGTATTTTCGTTATCGTTTTAACAAACGAAAAGGAATGCACAGAATACGAAAGCCGAAAGATCCGACATAAACAAATGCTTTATTTTCGTTTTCGTTGGTCGAATGTGCCTAACCTTAACTCTATTAGTTCAAGATTATTCTACATAGAGAGAAAAGATTCGACATTATAGAAAGAAAAGATTCGACATAGAGAGAAAAGATTGCTGCTGGAATTCGGTGGGGGAAGTAAAATAAAAATAATGATGATGATGAATGTTATTGGCTGATTGTAACCAAAAAGAGGAGCAGTAAAATAGCTAGAACTAACTTGACAATTCAACATGAACGACGAAGATTCGACAAAGCATCGAAAACATACAAACGTCGAATCTGTCATTGAAGGCTTATGGTGTCTGTTGACAGGGCTGGCGCTAGCGCAAGGCAACATGGGAACTTGCCTTACAGGGGGGGGGGCCTGTACTAATGGATGGGGGGAGCCTGTACTGATAAATGGGGGGGGGGGAGTCTGTACTAATGGATGGGGGGGTCTGTACTAATGGAGGGGGGGAGTCTGTACTAATGGAGGGGGGTCTGTACTAATGGAGGGGGGCTTGTACTAATGGAGGGGGGTGGTTTGTCCTTGGGAGGCCTGTACTAAAGGAGGGGGGTGGTTTGTCCTGAGGGGGGTCTTTACTAATGTAGGGGGGTGGTTTGTCCTGGGGGTCTGTACTAATGGAAGGGGTCTTCTTTCCCCCTCCCTCTCCCTCTCCTTGCGCTGCTGTACTAGTGAGCAGCGCTTGCCAGCACAGCCGCTCACTATGTTTCTTGCCCTGCCTTCATATCGCCAGGGAAGAAATAGAATAAAAAAGGAGCAGAGAAGAGGATTGTGGGACATATAGTCCCGAGGACTGGCAGCCCCACTGTAACACAGAAACGGCAGCCCACACAGCATGCACAGCTGAATGAGAGAGAGAGCCAAGAGCCCGGGAAAGCTTTCAGGGAAGTGCACCCAGGACTCCAGAGGGAGAGGACAGTGCTGAGAGAACACCACAAAGAGAGAACCCCGCTGCCCTGCGCCACCAGAGGGAAAGCCACACAGCCTGGTGCCATCACTGCCGGAGAGAGGAATTGAGTCATTGCCAGAACACAGATCTGGACTCTACCCAGCGGAGTATCCATGGGCAATTCAGAGTGAGCCGACTCCTGATCAGAGGAACCATTGTTGCTGTATCGCTGGGTCAAGTGAGAGGGCCAATCGGCCATTATCTCCTGTAGTATGTCTGCAGTCTCTGACCATCTCCTGTGCTATGTCTGCAGTCTCTGACAATCTCTTGTATCATGTCTTTAGTATGTCTAGGGGCTCTTTGTAACAGACTCTCTAACAGAAGCCCTCTCTGTGTGCATTAGAGAGACCCCCCTCCAGGTCTCATTAATGTACGCTCCTCCTGTATTTTCTTTATTGTTAAAAGATCATGGGAGGATCCCAGGGTAACAAAGACTTCTTAGGAGAGCATCTCTGTGTTTGGGTCGTTGCCATAGAAACATGTGTAAAGGGGAGGAGTTTGTAAGATGACCACGCCCATGTGGGTGGTGCCAGAAATATTTCTGCACCCAGGCGTCTGTGACCCTATGATCGGCCCTGGAAAACTGAGAGGGTCACCGGCACAGACGACCGCCCGATCGTAGAGTGTTTGTGTCTGTGGGCTCAGGGCTGTCGCTGCGGGTGGTAGTACCAGGGCCAGTGTGTGTTTGTGACAGACAATCTCTGTCTCGTCCGCCTTGGCTATGTGTCGGCGGCGGTGAAGAGTAGAGGAGGAGGAAGGGAGGGGAGCGCTGCAGCCACACTGGCAGTGTGTGTGTGATAGGTTCTCTCTCATGTCACGCTGCCCCGGCAGCCCCTCCTCTCTTCTCGTCCATCCCCATTTGCTTGTGACATCATCTGGGATAGACGAGAAGAGAGGAGAGGCTGCCGGGGCAGCGTGACATGAGAGAGAACTTATCACAGATGCCTCCTGCATACTGGCTGCCAGGAAAACGCTGTGCCCCAATGTGCTCCAATATGCCCCGATGTGTGCCAATATGCCCTGATGTGCGCCAAGTGCCCGTGTTCTGATATGCCATGTGTCCTGATGTCCCGAGCGCTGATGTCCTGTGCCCCAGTCTGCTGTGCCTCAATGTCATGTGCCCTGATGTGCTGTGCCCTGATGTACTGTGCCCTGATGTGCTGTGCCCTTTACCCTGATGTGGCCTGGTGTGCTGTATCCTGATGTGCTATGCCCTGATGTTCACTGTGCCCTCATGTGCCCTGATGTGCTGTGCCCTGTGCCCTGATGTGCACTGTACCCTGATGTGTTGTGCCCTGTGCGTGCGCACCGGGGTGGGGGGCGGGGGCAAAATGCACTTTCACCTAAGTTGGCAAAAATCCTTGTACCGGCCCTGTCTGTTGATAGTTCTAAGAAGATTCGATGGAGCAGCTAAACTGTACGATGCTGCAATCATACATTTCTGGTCAAATGCTCGGCCCATAGGCTATAGAAAAATTCTAATGTTGGTTGACTAGTAATAATAATTAATAAATATAATTATTACTAGTCATACAACATTAGAATTCTACTATAGCTTGTAGGCGGAACATTCGACTGGAAAAGTATGATTGCAGCGTCGTACAGTTTCGCTGCTCTGTCGAATCTTCTTTGAACATTCGACAGACACCAAAGCCTTTAATGGCAGATTCAACCTTAATTCGTTCGGATTTTCGGATGAATGCAATTTCCAACGAAAAACAAAATAAATGAAAACTAATTTTGGGAGTAACTAAATAAATTTATTTTTCTGAATTTTTTCAATATTCAAAATATTTCAGTGTGCACATGTCTAGCTTTCAGTCTTATCGCACTTTAAATTACAATTGCGCGGTCATGCAACACTGTATCCAACTGAAATTGTTATCATTTTTTTTTAAACAGATAGAGTTTTCTTTTGGGGTATTTAATCTCCATTGGGTTTTTTTTGCTAAACAAACAAAAAATATAAACATTTTGAAAAAATATATATATTTTTCTTTGTTTATGTTACAAACTTTGAAAAGAAGGAATTATTCTTCTTCACCAATATGCGCTAATGAGACTGCACTGATGGGAACTGATAGGCTTTACTGTTGGACACTTATGAAGCGGCACTGATATATCAGGTCATGAATAATCATAGCACTGATGATCAGTGCCCTGATTATCAGTGCAAATGTGCCCTGTCACAGGATAGCTGGCTATCGGCTTTCCTGTCCTTCAAAAGCGACAGTGCTGAGGAAAGATGATGCCAATAAACGCCATTTGTTTACCTGTAATCAGCTGTGATTGTACACAGCTGATCACCAGGTAAAGGGCCACTGTGATTGGCCCTTTACCTCGATCTGTGATTAGCTTCAGGACATAAAACACAAAGAGGCAAGTACAGAAAAGGGTTGTAATTTCTACTAAAAATATAATGGTCATAACAAATTATTTGTTTATTTTAAAGTGATTGTAAATGCTCAGTTTTTTTTAATTAAAATAACAAACATGTTATACTTACCTGGTCTGTGCAATCCTCCCCTTGTTGGGTCCTTCTCCAGCACTCCTGGCTCCTCCCCACCTCCCCCGAATGCCCCCATAGCAAACCACTTGGTATGGGGGCACTCATGCAGGCTTGCTCCCAATCCAGCTCTGTGTGTCCATTGACACACAGACCATAGCTTGGCCCCGCCTCCTCCTCACTGGCCGTGATTGACTGCAGGAGGAGCCAATGGCTCCCACTGCTGTCTCTGAGCCCATGAAGAAAGAGAGCCAATGAGAGCTAGTTACTATGCAAGAAAACAGAAAAAAAAGGTCGCTGGTGGTGCGCATGCTCGCCCCAGACCCAAAAGTGTCAGATCACGTACTAGGTACGTGATCTGATGCAGCAGTGCCACCTTGCCGCCATATAAGTAAGTTATATGGGCATCAAGTGGTTATAGAGTTGTGAATCCAATTCTTGTGTGCCTGCTGAGGTTTACAGAATGGTATACTGGTGTCAGTGGGATTTAAAGGTCTACACGGAGAACAAGAAAGAAATTAATATTCTTTATTCCTATAGCTGTATTGTTGCTTGGGGCTGGTGATGGGCCCAAAAATGTTGATAAAAAGAAAAATATCTTACAGAAAAGCAGTGTCCATTATACATTTCCTTCCTTTGAATAGAATGCCTCTTTATCTCTACTTTTCTGAAAATAATGAGATATTGCACAGCAAAGGAGAGTAATAATTCACATGGCAGCTGCAAGGTAATTAGGTTTGTGACTGTGCATTTTCTTATGAAGCTTAGCTGACATTCTAGTATTAATACTCAGGGCAGCCATCACAAATTTTGGGGCCCCTTACACAGTTTTAGGCAAGGCCCCCCTGGAGCAGAGAACCAGGGGGGGGGGGGGGTGCTGACAAAAAAACAAGTGTAATCTCTTCTCTCTTGACGCGATATAATAAGCCATCGGGCCCCTTACAGGTGTAATGCAAAAAAATATTAAAATTAAAAAAATAAAAAACAAAACAGGAGGGGGGCCAGCCGGGCCCCTGGAGACCATCGGGCCCCTTACAGGTGTAATGCCTGTACCCCCCTGATGGCGGCCCTGTTAATACTAAATGTTCAAAAAATGGGTCAGCTTTTGGTAGCATATAATATGCTATTGCAGTGTATCAGTGGAAATAAAGACAGAACAGTTTTCAATCTAAAGGCATTCAGTATAGTGATATACAGTTGCAATAAAAAGTATGTGAACCCTTTTGGAATGATTTGGATTTCTGCACAAATTGGTGATAAAATGTGATCTGATCTTCATCTAAGTCACAACAATAGACAATCACAGTCTGCTCAAACTAATAACACACAAAGAATTAAATGTTACCATGTTTTTATTGAACACACCATGTAAACATTCACAGTGCAGATGGAAAAAGTATGTGAACCCTTGGATTTAATAACTGGTTGAACCTCCTTTGGCAGCAATAACTTCAACTAAACGTTTTCCTGTAGTTGCAGATCAGACGTGCACAACGGTCAGGAGTAATTATTGACCATCAGGGCCATCTTTTCCATTGGGCACGCTGGGCAGTTGCCCGGGGGCCCCGCTTGCCTGGGGGGCCCCACCGGCTGCCCAGCAAAAAATTATGGAGAGTGACGGGTTAGAACTGCCCATGCCCAGTTCGCGGAAATCACAGAGATCCGATCCTCCACGAGTGTGGGGGGTTGCTGATATAAGGGGGGAGTGAATGCAAAAATGTAAGGGGGCACTGATATAAAGGTTCCCCCTCCTATATTAGTGACCCCCCTTACCTTAGTGTATTTAATCTAAGGAAGGTGGTCTCTGGTCACCAGAGTACCCCCCACATCAGAGTCTGCAGGATTCCCCCTTACAATGCAAGGGGGAACTCAGTCTGCGGACCCTGATGTAAGTGGGAAAGAGAAAGCAGTGGACTCTGATATAAGGTTGTCTCTGGTCACCAGAGCCCCCCTCCACATCAGAGTTCCCTCCTTAGATCATGATCTGCAGCGTTCCCCTTTACATAAGAGTTCCCTTTCACTGTAAGGGGGAATCCTGCAGACTCTGATGTAAGAGGAAACTCTGTGCTGGCTGGGTTATAGTAACCTGACCTTCATGTCAATGAAGACATTTTTTTTTGTTTACTTTTGTTTAACTTAAACACATTTCTAATAGCACTAGCTATATGTTTATAGTTTAAATACTGACATTTGCATTGTTGGGCACTGAAAACTGTAATTTTAGGTACTTTTTTTGCACTGGCAGTAAAAAATGTTGTTCTGCCAGTAAATGTTATGATTTTTGTCAGTAATTCTCGTGCGTAATTGTGTAGACAGGGCCCCAGTGCACTGTATTGCCCGGGGGCCTATAATGCTCTTAAGATGACACTGTTGACCATTCCTCTTTACAGAACTGTTTCATTTCAGCAATATTCTTGGGGTGTCTGGTGTGAATCACTTTCTTGAGGTCATGCCACAACTGGCTCTTTCTTTCTTTCTTTCTTTCTTTCATCACAGTACCAATGATGATGGCACCATCAAAGTATATTTAGAGGTTAAATGAGATATCTCTGCTCAGAAGCATGTCACATCCAGTTAGCTATTTGTATAGTAGACAATGGCCCGGATTCAGAGAGCAATTGCGCCTGCGTAACCATAGTTATGCAGCGCAATTGCTGACTTGCGCCGGCGTTACGAATGCTCCTGATTCAGGAACATCGTAACGCCGACTGCAGCCTAAAATCTGCGTGGCATAAGGCTCTTATGCCACGCATATTTTAGGCTGCATTCTTGCGATGGCCGCTAGGGGGCGCTCCCATTGTGCTCAGTGTATAGTATGCAAATTGCATACTAACACCGATTCACAATGTTGCGCGAGCCCTGCCTACGCAAGTTACGTTGTTTCCGTACGGCGTGTTTAGCGTAAGGCTGCCCCTTCTAATAGTAGGGGCAGCCAATGCGAAAGGATACCCGTCGTTCCCGCGTCGCCAAATTTGAATTTCACGTCGTTTGCGTAAGTGATTCGTGAATGTCGCTGGACGCCATTCACGTTCACTTGGAAGCAAATGACGTCCTTGTGATGTCATTTGCCGCAATGCACGTCGGGAAAGTTTCCCGACGGAGCATGCACTCTACGCTCGGCGCGGGAGCGCGCCTAATTTAAATGATTCCCGCCCCCTACGGGATCATTTACATTAGGCGCCCTTACGCAGGGCAATTTTAAAGAGCGCACACGCAATTTACGGAGCTACTGCTCCGTGAATCGCGCGCAGCGCAGATAATTTGCGGGGGCGCAGGGCAAAAACGCTGCCCTGTGCCTCCGTAAAAAAGGGGCAAATCTCTTTGAATCCGGGCCATTGCTTATAATTTTGTTGACTTTTTTGGTGATATAATTTTTTTTTTGTTAAAAGACAAACAACAACAAAACTTGGAATATACAAGTCTTGTTCTTGTTGCCTCTGAATGGTGGTGTTTGCACTGGCAGAGTCAGCCCATGTCAGCTTGGTGCACATAGCATGACAAATTAGTGACAGGGGTGATACTAATGATCACCTTTTTGATTATAAGAACAGTTAGAAGTGGGCGAGCAGGAGAGTCAGGACGCTCTCTACGTTGCAGATAGAGAAAGGAGCTGTGTGTTAGTGGGCGTCCTGACTCTCCTGCTTGCCCCCTCCCCCCTCAAGGGAGGGGGCGAGCACGACACTCCACACCAGGGAGAAAACCTTGCATTACTGTGTGGAGTTACAGACAGAAGAACAGGAAGTGAGGATTTCTTAGAAGAAATAAGGAAATGTAAAAGAAAAATCGAAGGATGAGGTAGGTGAAGGAGGACTGCACTAAGGTAAAGGAAGCTATTTAGGGAAAACATGTTTTATCTTTACAACCCCTTTAAGGCACAAACCACTTGGGGACCACACACACACAGTTTTAATATGGTTGACATCTGAACCATAGTTAGGAAAGATCCCACTGGTTTCCTTGTTTTTTCTGCACCAGACCTGCCTTATGATATGCAGATAAGAATGGCCACAGACAGGTCTTGTTTTTTTTCACATGCTTATGATTGTTGGAACCTTGGGGACCCTATAATGCATAAGTGGTTTTTATTTTCTAAAATTGCATTGGGGGTTCATTTAGATACAGAAGGTTCATTTACTAAAGGCACTCATCCAATTATGTGCAAGCAAATGTACAGTTTTTATTTTTTATTCTGTATTTTTTTGAAAAGTGAATCTTCACCACATATTTTTCACCATATACTGTTGCTAGATTAACAAAACATGTAAAAGTTCACAGCAAACATTTCATACTTACCTGTAGGGATGAGCAAACTGGTTAAACTTCAGTACGCTGGATATTTGGTGAACCCAGTGGAAAGTCCATGAACCCCAAACACAGTGCTAAACATTATTATAGAACTTTTTTTATAGTTAATTTGCAAGCTTTTGTTAAAAAGGGTCTGGATCCTTGTGGAGGACCAGGTACTAGACCCAGCAGAGAAATTCCTTTTTATCAAAGGGTCATTTCAGAGTAAGACACCTTCCAGTGGGCCTCCTATAGTCTATACCCAATGTAGAGAGGCCTTGGACCCTCCTGTCTCTGGATTTTATTGTGAAGTTACGCAAGTCCCAGGGCAACACAGTTATTCTTATGATGGTTGACCGGTTCTCAAAAATTTCACATTGTATTCCACTAAAGAAGTTGCCCACATCCAAACAACTGGCATCCATTTTTGCTTGAGAGATTATCATCTCTGAAAGGAGAGGTCAGTTTGTCTCCAGGTTTTGGGGAGCTTGTTGTGCACAGTTGGGAATTCAGCTTTCCTTTTCCTCTACATATCACCCGCAGTCCAATGGGGCCACAGAACGAGCCAAGCCTTGGAGTAGTTTATACGTTGTTATATTTCAGACCACCACATCCTTTTTCCATCGGATTTTCCGATCGTGTGTAGCCCCATCTGAGTTTTTTAATCAGAAATTCCGATGAATTCCATCAGAGTTTAGATATAGAACATGTTCTATTTTTTTCCGATGGAATTACAATGTGATTTGGCCGGGCAAAAGCCTTATCATGTGTACGCGGCATTAGCCACTGCAGATTTCATTACCCCACTTGGAGCTGGGCTTGTTTATGTGTTGTTGCGAAGTGGAAATGTTGACACTTGGCTCTAAAGTAGGGCTGGGTGGATATCTGTACTAAAGCAACAGGTTTTACATAAAATAGTCTTGTCTGTCTGTTTTAGGACAGCCCAGACACCTCACTTGGCTACCCAGGTTGATATTGAGTAATATTTTGTTTAAAGTTCTTCATCCACATCTTTGCTTGTAGACACTTTTTATCACTTTACAAAGTGACTTTCCTTCATGCACTGCTTTCTGCAGTAGATGACTTTAAATATTTGTCTCAGCCATCTGTCTTAAGACATTCCCCATAGCTCTTATGGGTAGAAATGCTGAAAGCAGAAGCTAATTACAACAGCTGAGACACCGATGACATATCAGATCCATGTTCTAACATTGCTGGACTTCACCATCACTCTATCTGCTACCATAAAATGTAAGGCTATCCATACTAGTACATACCTGAGTGTGGTGTACTCTGATAAACTGGCTTTACCCACAGACTCATTTTGTTATGAAACTCTATAGCTGTACATAAGAATTCACCTAGACCTAGCTAAAAGCTGTACATAAGAATTCACCTAGACCTAGCTAAAAGCTGTACATAAGAATTCACCTAGACCTAGCTAAAACGAAACTGAAGATACAGGGAATCATTGTAAAGACCCCTTTTTGCTTCTCCCAATATCTACAGTGGTTTAAATATAAAACAAAAATGATAGCAACCTGAATGTGCCCTTAACTTTTCTCAAGTTGAAAAGTTATACCGTAATTTTGCAGCTAAATACTTCTGTAAGTGTTTTATGGTCCCTTTCTCTGGGATTAAATGTGGAATGCAGAACAGACATGCCCTGGCTGAGCTAACATCTATACATAATTCATAGCATCTGTTGGGAATAAATTCAGTTGATATTGATTACGCCACTAAAAGTAGACGATCACTGGCATCATTTTAGGACTAAAATCCCTGATCTTGCAGCGGGAACTGATGTACATTACTTCTTTTTAGGAAGGTGCATTTCAAGCCTGGTCATTAGTGTTCATGTTATAGATTTTATTACCCAACTTCAAACCTGGCTTTGGCCAATTATGGCTCTCCGTTATTTGCAAGCTGTGATTGGCCAAGCATGTGGGTCATAGTGCATGCTTGGCCAATCATCAGCCAGCAATGCACTGCAATGCCGCAGTGAATTATGGGCCGTGACTGGTAACGTTCGTATTTCGACGAACGGTCGAACATACGATGTTCGAGTCGAACGTGAGTTCGACTCGAACACGAAGCTCATCTCTAGTCTAAATCAATTGCAGAGTCCTATTAAGTGAACCTGTTGATTTAGCCTCAGTGGCTAAGCACAGCTTTACTTTAACCAGAAAAGAATCAGTCTCACTCACCACATGGATATATAATAAGTACTTAATGTCAAATCTCTGAGATGATGCACTTACTGAAGATGACATTTTATCTCTTTTAAATTAATCTGTTCTGCTGTATAAATGTCAGCCTACAAGTAAATGGGATACTGGAGTGAGCAACTGAAGGATTTCCTGTGTCTATAAAATCCTTTCTTACTCTCTGCCCTGTGCCAAATCCATTAAATAGAAATAAGAGTGAGATCAGACTTAAGGGTTCCTTATAATAAACCGCCTTTTGCTCATCTTCCCCTTTTAAGGGCAGTCATTAGTGGTAGCAAAGCACAGCAGCTCACAGGCTGGAGAGGCTCTGGAGAGTGGAAGCAGGTGGGGGTGTTTATGCTGAGAGGAAACTGATAGATCTTGACCTATGCTTGTGCCATCTGGAATGAAGATATCAGGTCATGCGTTCTACAGTGAGAGAACAGTAACTGAACCTAGAGGAAAGTCACACTTTCTGGTCTGTCATCTGTGCGGGGGCAGGAAGAGATGAGAGCTGTGTATGCGGATCCCTGAGGTGCTAATCCCCATGTCAGCAACATGAGAGCACATGGATGGGAAGCTTTACCTGACCTCAGCAGTTGGACTCAGAAGAGAAAAGCTCTGATGATGAGCCTTCTGGAGAAGATGTGACTAATGAGCTTTTCTTCTTCCAAAAAAATATATGAACCCAAAGGTCTCATTGCTATTGCCATTACCTGTATGCAAGAGAATCCACTGGTCGAAAAAAATCTGCCAACATCCATAATATGCCATCAGCAACTAGATGCAGAGATACTAGTACTAATGCACTACAGGGATCCACCAACTTGGTCATGGAACCTCTATAACAATTGTAAATATATTAATGATAAAATATTAAAAAAAAAAAAAAGGTAAAAAATTTTAATAATAAAATAAGTACCACAAAAAGCTTCAGAGCGCCTACAATAATAAAATAACACAAGCATTTTTTTAACTTCAACCTCTGAGAGATTTTCCCAAACTGAATTTGTGCAGACTCCTGCTGAATCAGCAAAAAATCATGCCATGGGTGGCACTGCCAGCACCACCTGACTCGACAAAGGTACATTTTTCAATTGACTTATTTCATAGGAGTCAGGTAAAATATTCTCGGCCCAACAGCACCAGCATCCAATTCTACATGTAGAAATTATATATTTCATAACATAATACATAGAATTTGAATGCACTACTGCTAATAAAGATACTACTATGGTAATAACATTGAATTTGATGACATTTAATAAACTCACAAACCAATAACACAAGCACAATTGGCTGTCAGCTGAACCTTGAAGGACTCCTTTCTGGGTCTGATATCGTAGGGAACACCTGACAGGGGACTGAATGGTTGAAGGAATAGGCTGCATGAGATAAATTTGCCACGTACAGTCAGCTTTAGAGCCGGTTCACACAGGGGCGACTCGTCAATTGACTCAGCCGCCTTACAAGTCGCGTCCCGTTCTGTTCAATGGAACTGTTCTAATAGGAGCGACTCAAGTCGCTCCGACTTAGAAAAAGGTTCTTGTACAACTTTGGGGGCGACTTGCATTGACTTCAATACAGTAGTCATTTTGCAAGTCGCTTCTGCAGTCGTCTTGAGATCGCCTTGCCGATTCGCCCCCAAAGTCATGCCGCCCTTGTGTGAACCAGCTCTTATAGTCACACTAGACTCAAAGGGCCAGATCCACAGCCAGGCGGCGCAACTTTTCCCATTTAAGTTACACCGCCGCAAATTTCCCAAGTTAGTGCCCGATCCACAAAGCACTTACCTGGAAATTTGCAGCGGTGTAACTTAAATCCGTCCGGCGCAAGGCGTGCCCAATCTATTGGGGCGAGTCCCTTTTAAATTAGGCGCGCTCCCGCGCCGGACGTACTGCGCATGCTCCGTCGGGTAAATTACCCGACGTGCATTGCGCTAACTGACGTCGCACCGACGTCATTTGCTTAGACGTTAACATAAATGGCGTCCAGCGCCATTCACGGACGTCTTACGCAAACGACATTGAGGTTTAAATTTCGACGCGGGAACGACGGCCATACTTACCATGGCTTAGTCAAATAGGACTCAGCCCTAGTTTTACGCGACGTAACTCGACGGAAACGACGTAGATTTAGATCGACGGGCCGTTCGGGACGTTCGGGGATCGCTGTAAGTCTTAATTTGCATATTCTACGCCGGCCGTAATGGCCTCGCCACATAGCGGCCGGCCTAGAATTGCATCCTTAAGATCCGACAGTGTAATTAAATTACACCTGTCGGATCTTAGGGCTAGCTATGCGTAACTGATTCTAAGAATCAGTCGCATAGTTAGAAACAGAGATACGACGGCGTATCAGTAGATACGCCGTCGTATCTCGTTTGAGGATCTGGCCCAAAGAACCCAAAGGTTAAGGAAACAAATATGTATGTATTATTTTTAACTTAATCCAAGTTGTGATAAGATAAGAAATTTGATGTTAGAACAATAAGATTGATTTTAGTTTTCTTTTCTCTTCCTGTGCATTCTCTCAAATTTTTTTGTGTGCTAAAGAAAATTAAATTGTTTTTAAAATGAAGGCTTGCAAAAATAAAATTCTACATGTAGCAATGATATATTTCATAACATAATACATATAATTTGAATGCACTACTGCTAATAAAGATACTACTATGGTAATAACATTGAATTTGATGACATTTAATAAACTCACAAACCAATAACACAAGCACAATTGGCTGTCAGCTGAACCTTTAAGGACTCCTTTCTGGGTCTGATATCGTAGTGAACACCTGACAGGGGACTGAAAACTGAGAACCTTCACACAAACCAAGAACTCCGTATCCAATTATGTATCAATTCAGAAAGTTGTACGACAGAGGCCTGGAAAAAGGCCTGCTTCACGAATTTACGAATCACAGATCTTTAACTTCAGAAAATAAAAGTACCCCTAACGTAAGGTGACCAGATTTTTAAAATGAAATCCGGGGACATATTTTTTTTTTTTTACTAGTAATGGCGGCAATTAGTGACTCTCTGCCCGTCGCCGCCCGCCTCACAGCCTGTCAAGTCTCACTCTCCGGGCTACTATTGGATGGGGTGCGGAGGAAGATCCCTCCACCAGGGAAGGCAAGGAGATAGGCAGGCGGCTGGCCGGGACTTGAGCCAAGGCAGAAGAACATGCAAATGGAGCAGAAGAAATATTTCCTCCGCTCCGACCAGCACATGATCATCAGAAAGGGGCACAGATAATGGAAAAAAATACACCCCCTAGGCTAGTAGGAGCGGAGTGTAGGTGTGTAATTCAGAATGTTTTATTTTATTTTGCGCTGTATGTCTTTGAAATTGCCTCAGCCCCTGTTCAAATCCAATCCGGGGACAAAACCGGGGATAGGCTTGGTCCAGGGACAGTGTCCTCAATCCGGGGACTGTCCCCTGAAACCGGGGATGTCTGGTCACCCTACCCTAATACCCCGCTTATTGGAAATATATTTACACCTAACCTTTTATTGCTCTCAGTATTGTCTTGTGTCTTCTGCTTGTGCCCAGATAAGGATTCTGTCTGCTTTGGAAAGCTTACCTCTAGAAAGTTCTCCAAAGTGTAACATCATATGTGAAAAACTATTAACAGATCATTAAATGCAGAGAAATATTTATTGAAACCTTGTCAAAATCATCAGCCAACATCAACCTGATCTACGATTTGGCACACAATTTACATTCATTCCATTTTTTAAAAGTGTGTCAGAGTGGCAGTATTAGACATACTGTATAATAGACCAGTTTGACGCATGGACACAATAATATGGACTGGAGTGGGCAATGTGTTTTGGGATTACTGTAACAAGAAAGATTTTTTTTAAAGCCATTAAACACACATGGATTTACATGAGTAGAGCTTGCAGGCACTAAAAATTGGTAGCCTAAATAACGTTTCATCTGCTTAACCCATGTCTGTAACCAAAGTCACTGGGCTAGATTCAGGTGGCTATTACGGCGGCGTAACTCCAGATATGCCGCTGTAATTTCAAATCTGCGCCGGCGTATTGTTACGCCGATTCTCAAAGGCAGATACGCTCAAAAAATAGGCTTCCTCCGCCGACGTAACTTGAATGCGGCGGCGTATAATTGTGTGCAATATTACGATACGCTGCGCCACCGTAAGAACAAGCGCAGGTACGTGAATCTAGCCCCCTGTCTGTATTTACTGATCCAGTTACATAACAGAATAAGGGCCCTATCACACGTGCGGACCGTATGTCCATATTTCATCCATCTGTTTTCCCTATGGGATAGTGGGTGTCCGCTGACACCCGATCTCATCGGTCCCCGCTATGGTCCGTTTATGCAGGCAGAGGAAAATCCTATTTTTCCATCCGTCTGCGTAGCGGATTGGTTCGTGTTCATCCGATCCCCCCATAGAGGAGAGCAGAGATCTGACAGGGACCGCCCTGTCATCTGCCGGCTCAGCGGGGATCAACGGAGCGATACCCACTGAGCAAGCAGATGAGAAATGTACGGATCCTTACGGGATGCGTGAGTGTGAAAGGGCCCTAAGACGTACTTCATGATAAATAAGTAAGTTCCATTGCAAATGTAAGCAAAAAAATGATACTTGGACAAGGCTAATGCTGTCTTTTAACTATGTTCCTTATTCCGTACTCCTCTAGGGTTGGAAGCACAGTGGTGTAGTAGTTACTGTACTTTCCGGTGTATAAGGTCACCAGGCGTATAAGACGACCCCCTTATTTTACTGTTTTTGTACAGTTTTTGCCTATACTCACTGTATAAGACGACCCCCCTTCCGAGGCTTTATATTTTCTATATTTCCTTCTTGCTGGAGCCATACCGCACTGAGCCAATTACGTCAATCGATGTATTCTATTAATGAATACAAAGCCTGCTCGTAGTGGCAGAGGCTGTAACATCATCAGCCCGTGCCTCTCTGACTTTATGTAGCCTGTTCGGATTGGCAGAGGTTGTTACTCCAATCTGAGCAGACTCTGTATTCAATAATAGAATACATCCCTCGCCGGGATTGGCTCAGTGGTGTATACTGTATGTAGCCAAAGTACCCGGCGTATAAGACGACCCCTGCTTTTTGGCCGTTTTTTTAAGTGTTAAAGGTCATCTTAATCTTATACACTGGAAAATACAGTATCACTTCCACCTAACAGCACACTGGTTGACAGTTCAAATCCCACCCATAACACTACCTACCTGGAGTTTGCATGTTGTTCCTGTGCCAGCATTAGTTGCAGTTGGCAATGAAATCACTGGTGTTAGCAACCTGGGGAGAAGTGACTTCACTCCCCTGGTCATGGCTCCTAGATTTATGGACTATCACAGTAAAGGTCACATGCTCCTACCTGTCTGGAAGTATATTGTCACTGACTGCTGGGGAGAAAGGAATGACGACAAGAGAGCACAGGTAATGTGAGTATAGGGGGGTTTGGGGAGGACCCTTTGCAGATACACTGGCCCCTTTCCCTATATGGGATGTAGCGCTACCCCCGAAGGAGTCGCTGTTTTTTTCAGGATCTACTCTCTTTTGGCTTAGCTCACCCCTATTTAATCAGCTTGAACCCTCCCTTGACACATCAGAAGTTTGGTGAATGAGATATTGTGACCTCTGCTGGGCTGGGGTCACAATAGCAGGCACACAATGCAACAACAATATGGCAATAAGTTACCTGAGGTTATGGACGATCCCTCCAGACGAGAAAATACACTCCACACAATGGGTCTAGTCAAATGTATATATAGCGATTTACTATATATATATATATATATATATATATATATATATATATATATATATATATATATATATATATATATATATATTATAGAAAGACATAAGGAACTCAATAACTTCAGACATAGAGTTTTTGACATAAACACTATTGATAACAGTAACTCGGTCTGATCCGCAAGGGCCCTTGCTGGAATCAGTGATGAACGTGGATATGAAATAATAATCTAAACCTAAAGGTGGTACCACCCTTCTAAACTCAAGGTCAGTCTAGGCTCGCGAGCGCCCCTAGCGGGCAGTCCTGCAGGTTAGTCAATTTTCACGTAGCGGCCGGTTGGTGCACGTCAGAGTTTGTAATCCACTGGCAGTAGTCAGAGGAAAAGGTTTTTTCACAACAAAATGTCTATGGTAGTAGAATATTGCGAGGTTGTTCGCTCGTCTGTATAGATTACTTCCGTGAAAACGCCGAAAGCGTTTAACTAGGCCTCTAAATTTCAGCTACGGGCCAACACATGTCCGTGGCCTAGAAACTGGGCTGAATGTCTATGACAACCAGGGAAAGTCAAAACTGAGCAGGTGCTCTCTCACCCAACAGGCCGGCCCACCTGATCCTTTCCTCAGAAGAAAGGTGCGTTGGCCAGATGTCACTCCACGACACACCGGATCCCGGACGAGGGTGCTCCACTGCTACGCTTGTCAGCTGGGCTGCCTCTCCGATCTCTGGAACACAAGCTGGTACGCTTAGGTCTTGCTTCCGTCTGGATGGTGGATCTCCCGGTCAAGCTAGGACCAGGCTTCCGGCCTAACAGTGGAGTTCACTCTGTCCACCGTTCCGCGTAGGAGAGAAAGCTGGTCCCCAGAGAGAGAAAAAGCGAAACTCCCCACCCTTATGTAACCTCCTCCAATCCCCTGAGCGAAGACGTCACATCCTTCTAGATGGCAAAGCTTTGCGGGAAATGTAGTCTGTTTCTCCGAAGAGTCTATGGAGTCCGTGTCTCCTGCTACTAGTAGCCCCGCAACGCATAACTTCCTGACAATTGTTCAACCTATGTACAATCTTGAATACAAGTCCAGCGGGGATGACCTGTCTTTAAACTCTAACAGGGGAAGGCCTGCTACAGGGAAGTAAGACTTTGCAAAGAAATTTTCTCCAGAGCTTAGTAAATGTGGAATGTAGAAAATGATGCAAGTCTGCAAAGCTTCAATTCAGTCACTAAGTTCCGGGGAAAATTCTCTTACAAAGTGCAATTTCCATTGGAAAGTGGACAGTATGTTTTCAGTAAATCAACCCCAATATCTCTTGAAAACAAAAATCTAATTAAATGACAAATCCACTAACTGGATTTCTACAATACCTTAAAATGGCTGTAAACCCTTACATATACTCAGTGAAGTGACTGGCCTTGTGTGATACACATAGATAAAACAGATCCTCCTACATAAGTTGCACCTATTTAACTGCAGCCATTTCTTTTATGCAGCCTCCTAAAATAAACAATTTACACAGCATCTCTCAGCTCTGAAAAGCAGGGGGCTGGGATCCAAAGTCACACACTACAGAGCTCAGTGAGTCCTGATTGGAGGGAAATGACACACACCTCTACTCACAGTATATTGGAAACATACCAGTGGCGGCTGGTGAAGTTTTAGGATGGGGGGGCGCCAGACCCCGCTCTTCCCTTTTGACCCCTCCCACTGGTGGAAATGGGCGTGGTTCAGCAAAATAGTGGGAGAGAGAGAGAGAGAGAGAGAGAGAGAGATTCTAGAAAGTTTAACATTCAGCAGATAAAGATACTTCAATCATCCCGGCACCATGGTTGTTATGGTGTCAGGATGATTGAAGCACATTATTTCTATTATTACATTGTAATAAAAAATGAAATCATTCAACTCACCATAATGCAGAATCAGTGGGAGCCCCGAGCGTGTCGCCTGCCATCAGGTGCCCACAGCGGAGTCCCTCCTTACATACAGCCCTGTGTCACATCAAATGCAGCCTTTCTCCCCCCCATCAAATGCAGCCTGTCCCATATGAAATGCAGCCTGTCCGCCCCATATCAAATGCAGCCTGTCCCATATCAAATGCAGCCTGTCCCATATCAAATGCAGCCTGTCCCATATCAAATGCAGCCTGTCCCATATCAAATGCAGCCTGTCCCATATCAAATGCAGCCTTACATTACAGTTAATAAGCGGGGGGGGGGGGGGTGGTTGGGGCCAGTGCTGCCGAACGAGAGACAAATAGATCACTTAGCTCAGCTGTGTGTGTTGTCCTCCAGGCTCCTTGTGTCTTCTTCCACTGGTCTGCTCCGTCCTCATACTTCAGAGAGAAAACAGGAAGTGATGTCTTCAATTTTCTCCTGCCTTGGTGTAGCTTCAGCCAATCAGGTTACCAATAACAAGAATTCGGGAACCTGATTGGCTGAAACGGCCATCAGTCTTATTTAAGGGACAAAGTGGGCTGCGTTCCTTAGATAGACTTCCGAGAGTCGGAGGGCTGTACTTGGAAAGCCAATCAGAGCCAGTGGCTCTGATAGGCACTTCCTCTTGGCCAACCAGCTGCCGTTATTCATGTAATCGGCGCCCTAAGTTCCGGTTATATGAATAGAGTCCAGAGGCAGCTGGCAACAATAATAACATACATTCATGAATACATGAATGTATGTTATTTGCGAGAGAGGGTGGCGCTGCAGCGCCCTCTATAGACGGCTGCCACAACTGCAGTAAAAGTTAAAGTAAAATGACAGAAGTAAAATAAAAATTCTTAAAGGGCCCGTTTTTTTTTTTTTTTTTTTTCGTGACTACGGGGGGGGGGGGGGGGCGGCGCCCGGGCGCCCCCTATGGACGGGCCGCCATTTACATCTATTGATGTCAATCACAGGCTGTCTGCTGAAGCTCTCCTCTCCCATCACCAATTAACTCTTGGAGAGACAAGTACACAGTATAGAAGGATATGCTTTGGTCATATTTTATGTCTGAGGTTTACAACCACTTTAAACATTTTTGTACAGTACTCAAGGATTTGTTCTATAACCTATGTTGCCTAGGACCTCTTCCTTTTTTTACCTTTCTTTTGCATCGAGGTGGGGGAATGTGTGCCCACATTGATTATGCTTATGTTTTTATTGCTGCTGTCAAATAACTATTATATACAGTATACCATAATATCTGGCCACAGCTTTTGGATGTGCAAAAGGTTACAAATAGCAGGCAATAGGTACAACGTGTGTATGTGAAATGTCTGCTATGACATCTGGCTATTAGTAAGGACACCACTGGGCCCTTTACACTTACGTGTTTGTGGTAGCAACACTTGAGATGCCTACATAACCAGCGTTCCTGATTGCCCGGCTATGTACAGATCCCTTTTAGACTGTGAGTCATTTCCACAATGCAGCAATACTGGGGGGGAGAAAAAGACCTGTGCAGGCACTGAACTCCGTCAGAAAGTTGCAATCATGCCAAAGATAAACAAAAATTCTGGAGACAGCTTATTTCTCTCTATGGTAGATGCTAAGGTGCATGCAAGATACACATTTATTATTATCAGTGGGATTTATTTACTACCATCTTTATTTAAATATCAATTCAAAATCATAGTTGGTACATGTAAAGTTGGATGTTTTTTCCGACCAGAATTCCGCTCAAGCTTGTCTTGCATACACAAAAGTTCTCTGAACTTTTGAGCGTTAAGAACGCAGTGACATACAACACTACGACGAGGCAAGAAAAAATAAGTTCAATGCTTCCATGCATGCGTCAAATTGTTTCTGAGCATGCATGGTTTTTTTTTTTCCCCGTTGAATTCCATACAGACGAACAGTTTTTCCTCAAGGAATTTTGTCCTTCGTGAAAAAAGAGAACCTGCTCTCTATTTTTTTACGGCAGTTTTTCCGTTTGAAAATATCAGATGGAGCATACACACGGTCGGTTATTCCCGACAAAAAGCTCTCATCAGACTTTTTTCGACGGGAAAACCGATTGTGTGTACTGGGCATAAGAGAAATAAAGGGGTTTGGGGACTTTATATGAAGCAGGAAGCAAAGGGGTACCTGCCTCCACCCCTGTCATTGATTGATAAGAAAAAAAGAGTGAGAAGTGGGATTTTATATGAAACACACAGCAGCAAATAAAGAAGTCAAGTGACTGGGAAATTATGTTTATTAATATTATATAATCTCTTATAGGACATTTTGGGCATGAAACCTCTAAACAATAAACTTTTGATCACTTTCCTTGCCAAAAAGATTTTATTAAAGCGGGAGTTCACCCGAAAAACAATTTTTAACATTAGATTGAGGCTCATTTTGTCAGGGGGAATCGGGTGTTTTTTTTAAAATCGAAGCAGTACTTACCGTTTTAGAGAGCGATCTTCTCCGCCGCTTCCGGGTATGGTCTTCGGGACTGGGCGTTCCTATTTGATTGACAGGCTTCCGACGGTCGCATACATCGCGTCACGAGTAGCCGAAAGAAGCCGAACGTCGGTGCGGCTCTATACGGCGCCTGCGCACCGACGTTCGGCTACTTTCGGAAAATCGTGACGCGATGTATGCGACCGTCGGAAGCCTGTCAATCAAATAGGAACGCCCAGTCCCGCAGCCCATACCCGGAAGCCACGGAGAAGATCTATCTCTAAAACGGTAAGTACTGCTTCGATTTTTAAAAAAACACCCGATTCCCCTTGACAAAATGAGCCTCAATCTAATGTTAAAAATTAGATTAAGTAAATAAATAATAATAATAAGTTTAACATACATTTGAATGAATATATGTTGACATAAGGTTGTATTTTGAGAAACAACAGAGTCATTACCATATATATGTGTATAAAGTGCACTGACATCTAGTGAGAGTTCTCAGTATTGCAGCCAATAATCCCATCATCCCAATATGCAGTTTAGTACGTCCCATGAATAGGTAAGAATATAAAACATATAAGAATTTATGATAAATAAGCATGAATATTAAAAAAAGAGATTTTACAACTGATACAATCTGTCAGTAGAGTTCCAAGTGTTCCTACCATAATAGTTACAGATATATTGTGGATGAAATACCACGTCGATAAACATTGAGCAAACAAGACAAATGCCCTTCATTTCAATGGCCCCTGTTCACACCTGAGCGTTCTGTCACCTTAAGCAAAATGCCCGTTGCTCCAAAAAGTACACAAGCTTCTCTTTTGGCAGATTACAGGCGTTTTACTGCTTTTACATTGGTGACCTTTTAACCTTGAAAACACCTGTACAAAAATGCTGCAATACCCTGCAAAAACACCAGAAAAAACTTCTGTAAAATAGCAACACCTAGATGTGAACAGAGCCTAACAGAGCAAGTTTCATACCCATTACTATATCATTTTGTCCTGATCTCTTTCAATTGATATCTATTGACTTGCGTGGATATTTGTTGATACTTATTTGCCGTTTTCTTATGATTTATTTTCCGTTTTGATTATTTGTGTACACATTAATTTATGATTTGAACTCATTGGGGGTTATTTACGAAACGCAAATCCACTTTGCACTACAAGTGTAAAGTGCACTTGAGATTGCACTGAAAGTGCACTTGGAAGTGCAGTCGCAGTAGATCTCAGAGGGACATGCAAGGGGAAAAAAAAACAGCATTTTAGCTTGCACATGATTGGATAATAAAATCAGCAGAGCTTACCCTCCTTTCAGATCTACCCCTTGGGTCTAGAGCGACTGCACTTCCAAGTGCACTTTGCACTTGTAGTTTGCACTTGTCATGCAAAGTGGATTTGCCTTTTGTAAAAAAAAAACACTGTGTCCATAGGTTCATCAGGAGATAGTCAGACACTCACTTTGCTGCAGGATGGGTGCATTTCCATAGGGCATGCACTTACATAGCTGAGTCTCAGACATCTCCTTGGTTATGATTAAGCACAAAATGCACGTGTGAAACGCGTTAACATTTTTTCCTGACTTGTTGTCTGGCATAGTGACAACATGTGTGCAGCTGATTTTCCTTTTACCCTAGAGAGGTAATGCAAGGTAACTCTTGTGCTCTCTATTGAGGGGTGGGTGTGTTGGTTTTGGCCTTGTATGCATGTCGGGGTGCCTTTGAAAAGTAATTGCAATGCAGTGCAGCACGCATAAACTGCTTGTTAATGCGCATAAAGCTGCACATTTGCTTACAAACACATGTGCACAACTACAACTGTGCCCTATAAAAATTATATGTGTCTGAATTTTCCAGCAGAAAGAAGAAACTCAACTTCAAGGGCCCTGTGATAGTTGCACCCCTGACATATGAACCAATCAGAAACCAGCTTAGTACACTAAACTGCTGACAGCGAATCATTGGTTTCTAAACATCACTGTTTTTGTACTTGTTTAATAAATGTTTTTTCCATGATTACCAATAACATCATATATTTGTATTGATATACAAAGCGTACAGCTTCCCAATGGGTGGGCATGTGCCAATGGCAATCTATAAACACCAGCTTGTGTGAGTGACTGCAGGTCTGCAGATTTTTCCCTGCAGAGTTTTACAGTGGATTTACAAGTGATATCGAGGTGTATATATAAAGAGAAAGAGATAAACCCCGTGTCTCTGTGCTCAGCGGTAATAGCGTGGAATCCTTTTACTTAACGTTCCTAAGGTCCAGTTACAGGCTCATTCCAGCCCTCCTCCTGTGTCGATTTCTCTTTATGGAAGTTTGGCAGTTCAGCATCAAATGTTTTGGCTAGGAGATCAGATCCATGACAGAGCTAGTGCAGAGGTCAGGCTCTGTCCTGAATTACTAAGATGACCCTTTTTATACAGACATGGTCAAATGTTTGCAAATATTGCTGCAAAGTGTAAAAGGTGCCAAGTACACAGATAGTAAGCTGCCAAATGCCCTAGAATGTGGCACAAGCTTATCGCTGCTCCCATAGCCCCGGCACCCCTCTGGTAGTGAACGCGTTAACACCATGAACCCGATCTATCTGATAATGAATCTCCTTAGGGGCCTCGGCATAGCAGGTCTGAAAGTATTGTGTTTATGTGTCAGAATTCAGAAAAGAAATAGTCGGACTCTGAGATGGTGAAGAATTTTTATTCAAATATTTTGTTTAAAGCTGTTCTTGGAAGGGTATTAATTAAATTATCAGATTTAAGGCTTATTTAGAGGATTACCATGGATGTTGACACAAACACGGCAGATCCATTTAATATATGAGCATGGCTATAAAATCCTCAAGTAGATGCTTTATATGCAGTACTGGGACATCTTTTAGATTGTAAACTCTAACGAGCAGGGCCCTCCGATTCCTTACGTATTGCATTGTATTGTAACTGTACCATTTGCCCTAACGCTGTAAAGCGCTGCACAAACTGTTGGTGCTATATAAATCATTTATTATAATAATAATAGAGAAGCAATCCTAAGGTAAGTGTCGCCTGAAGTAATATTGAAAATGTTCCTTAAAATGGAGCTCCACCCTAAAGTGGAACTTCCGCTCATCGGATTCCTCCCCCCTCCGGTGCCACAATTGGCACCTTTCGGGAGGGAGGGGGGACAGGATACCTGTCTTTGACAGGTATCCTTTCCCACTTCTGGGAGGCCGGCCGCGGCCGTGACACGGCAGTGATGTCACCGTGGGGCTCCCTCCTCCCCTGGCCGCTGGGCTAATAGGAGAGAGGAGCGGGGCCTCGCGCATGCGCAGTAGGGTTCCTGGTGTGAAGTAGTGTACACAAAAAAAAACAAGCTTCAGCGCTACATTTAGCCTTTCTCTTAAGGTATTGAACATGATAACTTGCAATGAAATTATCATGTTATCACGCTAAAGAGAAACATTGAGGCTTTGGATGGACTTTAACCCCCCTGGCGGTATTCCCGAGTCTGACTCGGGGTGAGATTTTTGTGCTACGATCGGTAAACCCTGAGTCAGACTCGGGCTCGCCTCGCTGAATCCACAGGCTTGGTTTACTTACCTTGTCCCTGGATCCAGCGATGCCACCGCGCTGTGTGAGCGAGCGGGACCTCGCTTGATTCATACAGTGCCTCTGTGTGCCGCCGATCTCCGTTCCCTGCGACGTTATGACGCACGGGGGCAAATTCAAAAAGGTAAACAAACACCTTACATACAGTATACTGTAATCTTATAGATTACAGTACTGTATGTAAAAAATACACACCCCCCTTGTCCCTAGTGGTCTGCCCAGTGCCCTACATGTACTTTTATATAATAAAAACTGTTCTTTCTGCCTGCAAACTGTAGATTGTCCATAGCAACCAAAAGTGTCCCTTTATGTCAAAAATGGTTTTCGAGCAACTAGAAAACAGCGATAATATATTATAATCACTTGCAGAATTGTGCGATAGCGATTTGTGGGGAAATTCGTCATAAAAAAATAAAAGTAATGACAGCGACAATTCTGCAACTGAGCAAATTTCAGTGATTTTGATTTGATTACATTATTGAATAATTTTTATTATAATTATATTATTATTTGTTATAATTATTTATAATTATTTATTATATTATAATTTATAATTTTGTTTTTTAAAAAAATTCATACCCGGATGCCTACTAGACTCTTGTTTGGTCAGATTTAAGTGAGTTATTCCTAAGAATTACAGGCCTACAGTATAAAACGCCAAATTTCCATGCAAATAATGGTACCGCTTTCAGCACCTTTTTTCTGAAAAAATCATACCGCCAGGGAGGTTAATCTGCTCTCCAGCCACAACATCCATTTAATAAATTCTTCAATAACCACAAAAGATATAAACCACAGTGTGTGCATTACATTCTCTTGAAAGCCTGGTTATTAACTTGTAAAAGTGGTAATGACATCATCACTGTACTATACACATCCTGTGCAGGGAGGGAAACTATGGGGGGGACCCAGTAGGCACACTACAGGCACACCCCCTACAGGGGGTTAGGCCTCCACGCTAGTTTCTGCTATATAGACCCTTGCTATTTTCAGTATTTGGATGGATCTGGCCAGCTCCTGTGCCAGGTTATTTAGTGGATGGCTCAATAAAAGTGCTGAGTCAAAGTTTAGTGGACAAAGGACGCAGCTAGCACCAGAGAATATTATGCCCAACTCCCCTCGTCGTATGTAAATGTATATGGGTGCAGTGGTAAACAGATTTTAACATAATATAGAGTACCATTAATCCGTGTAAAGACCTCAGTGCAAATAAAAAAAATATTATATCAAGCTAAATTCACAAAAAAAAAAAAAAAAAACGATACACAAATATGAGACCAATCAACTGTCTATATATCAATGTGTATAATAAGTCCACCAATTCCTGAACATATGGCGCATACATTTCTACTTAACTTCATTCAGTGCGAATTACACTGTGAAAATCCACTGTGCCAAAACCACCATAAGTACTCCACACTCCCCGAAATGTGGCTGCAGTTATAAGCAGCAACAGCACTCTATGTAATCACCCAGGTGAAAAAAGCTCTCTCATGGAAGCAGTCCCTTTTAAATGGATCCACTGACCAAATCTTCACTGTCCAGGGTGCATGAATATAGAGTGCGTTGTATGGGATAGATGCTCACCAAATGGAGCCAGATATAACTTCCATACTGCCTGCACATGGGGGGTGCGCTCTGTGATAAGCGAGTCCATGAGACTCAGCTGATCACAGATCGGAGTAAGGGGCCGATCCAGTTGATCACGTGATGTAAACAGAAGCCGTCTTGTGTAAATGGGACATCGGTCCAACACGCAGAGAGCCACTGCCACCTCATCAGTGCCCACCAGTGCTACCTACCAGTTCCCACCAGTGCTACCTATCAATGCCCACTAGTGCCACTCTCAGTGTCCATCAATGCCACCTATCAGTGCCACCCATCAGTGCCACCCATCAGTGCCCATCAGTGCCACCTATCAGTGCAGCCTTATGAGTGCCACCTATGGCCCATCAGTGCTGTCTTATCAGTGACCATCAGTGCAGCCTATCAGTGCCCATTATTGCAGTATCATCAGTGCACAGCAATGAAGGAGAAAAATTACCTGTTTGCAAAATGTTATAACAAACTATGAAAACAGTTTGTTTGTTTTTTCAAAATTTTGTTTAGCAAAAAAATAAAAACCCCAGTAGTGATTAAATACCACCAAAAGAAAGCTTTATTTGTGTGAATAAAATGATAAAAATATAATTTGGGTACAGCATTGTATGACCACGCAATTGTCATTCAAAGAGTGAAAGGCCCGGATTCACATACATTGGCGCATATTTATGCCGGCGTATCGAATATACGCTACACCGACGCAGCGCAGAGAGGCAAGTACAGTATTCACAAGCCTTTGCTCCCAAATCTACGCTGGGTTTCGAAAGTGTAAGTCGTTGTAAGTGGAAGTGGGCGTGAGCCATGAAAATGAGGCGTGACCCCATGCAAATGATGGGCTGAATAACGAATAACGAACGACGCATGCGCCGTCCCGTGGACGCATCCCAGTGCGCATGCTCAGAATCACGTCAGAACGAATGCCTAAGATACCACGGATCACTGCCTACGGCGTGAATGTAACCTACGCCCAGCCATATTCACGTACAATGTAGACAACATAAAATACGACGGCTTGAGTTCCCTTGTCCATACCTTTGCATGGGTTGCGCTTCATATATGGGGAATAACTTTACGCCAGACGTACGACTTACGCAAACCGCGTATATTATGCACCGGGTGCAAGTACGTTCGTGAATCGACGTATCTCCCTCATTTCCATATTTGAATAGGAAATCAATGGGAGTGACAGATGCGTCCAGCGTAAATATGTGCCCACGATACGCTGGCGTAGGCAAGTTACGTCGGTCGGATGAAGCCTATTTTTAGGCGTATCTCAGTTTGTGGGCACGGCGCATGGATACGACGGCGCATGGATACGACGGCGCATATTTACACTTACGCGGCGTATCTCGAGATACGTCTGCGTAAGTGCTTTGTGAACCCGGGCCAAAGTGTTGAAAACTGAAAAATGGCCTGGGCCGGAAGGGGGTTTATGTGCCAAGTGGTTAAAATCTGCACATGCAGTACAAAACATAGGTTAAAGCCAAACAAAAAATCATCAGCACTTACAAATGTGGCTGCCATACAGAGTCTATGTGACGTCAGCATTCTAAGCTACACCCAAAGCTCTGGAAAAAAAAGAAAACAAAGTCAGCCTCCACCTCTAAGGATGGGTCAGTTGCATACTGTAAAAAATACTGTGTGTGGTTACAACACCTGAAGGAAATCTTTCCAGGCTCTAGTCCTTCATGCCTGTTCCTTAAAAAAGCCTAAGGAGCAAATTTATATTGTAACTCTTGAAATACCAAAGGCCAATCTTTTACCATAAGGGAAGCAAAAGTTGCAGCACATTGTTAAACCCCCTGCAAGCTTTAACCCTAATTCTGGACATTTAGCAGTTCTGGGACTTTTTTGGAAATTTTTGATCCAAGAGCAATTGTCAGGAATTAAACTGCATCAATCTGTCAATTACTTTTTCAATAATTTTTCAGTTTCAAATGGACAAAAAGCAAGATAAAACTCAATTGGAAGTGCTGTCTGGCTGGTAGTAAAGTCATTTTTGATTTTACAAATTCTAAAACAGTGGATGGCAGATTGTTGCGATCCGCATTAACGCAACGCAAATATTTTGTTTTCATTAACAACTGAAGAAAAGTATCAAAAATTGCTAAAAATAAATAAATGATAATTCTAAATTATTAGAAATAAATGAGCTTTATCCCTCTCTCGCTCTTTTTTTTTTTGTATTCTTTTTATTCTCCTTCCCTATTCCTCCCCCTTCTTTTTTTTTTTGGTAAAAAAAAAAAAAAATGTGCTCTATAAGCAGAGATACTATTATTTAAATAATATATTTGCTGTTTGTTTGAGTTGTTTCTTTTTCTTTTTGTACGAGCTAAAATGCCTAATTACACACAATATATATATATATATATTGTCGTTGTTTTTTTTGTATTTGTGTTTGAAACGGCAATAAAAAGTAATTTAAATAAAAAATAAATAAAAAATAAATGAGCTAAAGTGGGACCTTGGTACCCTAATAGATATTAATATACATCACCTACTACCGCTAATGAAGCGTCACTGAATCTCTGTACATTGGATAAAATATACCTCCTCCCAAATCAAGCAACTAGGGATCAGTGAGGTGGACATAATAGATTATGATAGATTATGACTGTAATGTATAAATCACACTAATCGTCATGTCCCTGATCAGTCATTGCAAACTCAGGATCTGCAGGCAGCATACACATTTGGGGTGGTGACACCTGGTGGGAAAAGATCAAGCTGCAGACTACAGTGGGGATCGAAAGTTTGGGCACCCCAGGTAAAAATTTGAATTAATGTGCATAATGAAGCCAAGAAAAGATGGAAAAATCTCCAAAAGGCATCAAATTACAGATTAAACATTCTTATAATATGTCAAAAAAAGTTAGATTTTATTTCCATCATTTAGCCTAGGTTCACACTGCTGCGAATTCAAAATCGCGGTAAAATGCGCGATTTTACCGCAATTTCGCGATTTTGCCGCGATTTTGCCGCGATTTCGGCCGCAATTTAATTTAAATCGCAAAAAGTAGTACAGGAACTACTTTTTGAAATCGCAGATGCGGCGTCGCACTGATTAGGACAGTGCCATTGCCGCCGATTTGAGATGCGATTTGACATGTCAAATCGCATCTCAAATCGTTCCAAATCGTACCCAGTGTGAACCAGGGCTCACACTTTCAAAATGACAGAAAACAAAAAAATGGTGTCTGCAAAAGTTTGGGCACCCTGCAGAGTTAATATCTTGTACTGCTCCCTTTGGCAAGTATCACCGCTTGTAAACGCTTTTTGTGGCCAGCCAAGAGTCTTTCAATTCTTGTTTGAGGTATCTTTGCCCATTCTTCCTTACAAAAGTCTTCCAGTTCTTTGAGATCTCTGGGCTGTCTGTCACGCATTGCTCTTTTAAGGTCTATCCATAGATTTTCAATTATGTTGAGGTCAGGAGATTGTGAAGGCCATGGCAAAACCTTCAGTTTACGCCTCTTGATGTAATCCCCCGTGGATTTTGAGGTATGTTTAGGATCATTATCCATTTGTAGAAGCCATCCTCTCTTTAACTTCAGCTTTTTTACAGATGGCATCAAGTTACCATCCAAAATTTGCTGAAATTTTATTGAATCCATTTTTCCTTCTACTCGTGAAATGTTCCCTGTGCCACTGGCTGCAATACAACCAGAAGCATGATTGATCCACCCCCATACTTAACAGTTGGACAGAGGTTCTTTTCATTAAATTCTGTGCCCTTTCTTCTCCAAACGTACCTTTGCTCATTCCGGCCAAAAAGTTCTATTTTAACCTCATTGGTCCACAGAACTTATTTCCAAAATGCATCAGGCTTGTCTATATGTTCATTTGCAAAGTTCAAATGCTGATTTTTGTGGTGAGGACGTAGAAGAGGTTTTCTTCTGATGACTCTTCCATGAAGACCATATTTGTACAAGTATCTCTTTATAGTGGAATAGTGTACCACAACTCCAGTGTCTGCCAGATCTTTCTGGAGGGATCGTGCAGTCAAACGTGGGTTTTGAATTGCTTTTCTCACAATCCTGCGAGCTGTTCTGTCTGATATTTTTCTTGGTCTTCCAGATCTTGCTTTAACTTCCACTGTTCCTGATGACTGCCATTTCTTAATTACATTCCGAACAGAGGATATTGACATCTGAAAACGCTTTGCTATCTTCTTATAGCCTTCTCCAGCTTTGTGAGCGTCAACTATTTTCAGTTTCAGTTTTCTAGGCAACTGCTTAGAAGAACCCATGGTGCTGATTGTTGGGGCAAGGTCAGATGAGTCTGGGCATTTAAAACCTTTGAGATTGACATCACCTGGTCTTCCCAGACGATGATTGAGAACAATCCATGACACTGGCAGGTCTCAGCTTTGCAAAGAGGGCAGTACATGCTATAAATTCTGCAGGGTGCCCAAACTTTTTCCCAGAAATCTCAAAGAACTGGAAGACTTTTGTAAGGAAGAATGGGCAAAGATACCTGAAACAAGAATTGAAAGACTCTTGGCTGTCTACAAAAAGCGTTTACAAGCTGTGATACTTGCCAAAGGGGGCAGTACAAGATATTAACTCTGCAGGGTGCCCAAACTTTTGCAGACGCCATTTTTTTGTTTTCTGTAATTTTGAAAGTGTAAATGATGGAAATAAAATCTAACTTTTTTTGACATATTATAAGAATGTCTAATCTGTAATTTGATGCCTTTTGGAGATTTTTCCATCTTTCCTTGGCTTCGTTATGCACATTAATACAAATTTTTACCTGGGGTGCCCAAACTTTCGATCCCCACTGTAAAACATTTAAAAAAAAATGTCATAATAACGAAGTATTCTATAGGCAGAGCAGAGATTTATAAACATAACGGTGAATAAGCCTAGGTTAACACTTGTGCGGTGCGGGTAATGCCGCAATCCATACACATTTCCTACACCGCATTCAAATTGCCCTGCCTTTGCGATCTGCTGCGGGTCTCAGTGTAATCTGAATGACACCCCAAACACAGGTCACAAACACAATACGTCTGTTGGCACCGGATTGCATGGCACAAAATAAATGGGCTCAAATTACATCGCATGTGAATTAAACCGTTGTGGTTCCTGAGCGATTCACATGCAGTTCATAGTGTGAACCGAGGCTAGGAAGCCTCCCTTCCAATCATTCACAGATTCTTGCCCCACAGCCAAACATATACAAGGGGCATGTTTATGTGTGGCTATGGGCAGGATTATGTCTAGTAGCACAGTCGATTGGCATTGGAACGGTCAACAGTGTTTCTGTTATCTTTTCTCGGTTTATGCTTTTCCAACCTCCAGGGGAGTGGAAAGTATTAACTATTGACATGATCGCTATTTGTTCACATTGTGTGAGTACATTTGGTTGCCTTTATTGCTAATAAATGAATTCAAACATAAAGCACTAGATCTGGTTTTATTGCTTTGAGGGATATGTAGATGTAAGCTCTAATGCCGCGTACACACGATCGGTTTGTCTGATGGACCGTTTTCATCAGACTAACCGATCGTGTGTGGGCCCCATCGGTTATTTATCCATCGGTTAAAAAACTAGGAACTTGTTTTAAAATCATCTGATGGTTAACTAACCGATAGAAAAAAACGATCGTCTGTGGGCACGTCCATCGGTTAAAAATCCACGCATGCTCAGAATCAAGTCGACGCATGCTCGGAAGCATTGAACTTTTTTTTTTCTCAGCACGTCGTTGTGTTTTACGTCACTGCGTTCTAAAACGATCGTTTTTTTTAACTGATGGTGTGTAGGCACGACTGATGAAAGTCAGCTTCATCGGATATCTGATAAAAAAATACATCAGACCGTTTTCATCGGATGAACCGATCGTGTGTACAGGGCAAAAGGAGCAGGGCCCTCTGATCCCTCCTGTATTGAATTGTATTGTAATGTTGTCGTACCTCCACCTTTCCTTTTCGAACGACTTCTTTCGAACATACTTTACATTCTCCAGGGTCCCCAGGTTTTATTTCATCGCTTTATGTCTCTCTTAATAGTAGGTCATCTTTATCGACCCTTTCCTATGTGACACAATGGGAGCGAGACCTTGGATCTGGTATTGAGGGGGATGACTGGAGCAAAGCCTGGACGTCAATTGCAAAATGTTCGTTTAACACTTCCACCCTAGTGGCCGCTTATAAAGTGCTCCTGCAGTGGTAATGGGTCGCGGCTAGACTGACCCATGCTTATCCTGGCAGCAGTGATAGATGCTTTCGGAATTGTGGTCAACGTGGGGAGGTCCTACATATATGGTGGTCTTGCCCACGCTTGATCGGCTTCTTGTCCAGGGTCTTTGGCCTATTGCAGACATTATTTCATATGACAATCCGTAAGGATGCCCGACTGGCTCTCTTACATTGCCCTTTACCGGGCCAATTTGCGCCCCAACAGAAATTGGCCACGTACCTTTTTATTTCTGCCAAGAGGGCCATTGCCCAGGCCTGGAAGACTCCATCTGTTGCTTTCCAGGGGATGAGAACCAGAATGACGGCTATGATGATTGATGAGCAGATGTCCAGTATATTAAAGGATTCAAATGCAAAATTTTTGAACGTCTGGAAACCGTGGATAAGTTATTCCCTTCCATCCTTGCCCCGACTAGTTATGGTCAGCTTTAAGAAACCTTGCTTCGACGGGTCCCGTGTCCGTGATACTCGCCCTCTTCTGGGGCTCTTTTTCTCTAGTTTCTCTTTCTTACTCTTTATCTTTTTTCCCTGTTTGCTTTCTCTCTCATTGGTTTCTGATATGAAGGCCAACAATGTAGACTGCTGTACTCAGGGGTACAGAATAACATTTGTGTCTATGACACAGGCCTAATTTTCAACCTGGTCCTCCATGGCCTGGGTTATAGTTTGTTGTGTTGTTCATTACGCGTTCATGCGCTACTTCCTTATTTCTCTGTTCAATGTCGCCCCTGCATGGGCAAACCGTCTTGTTACAATTTTTGAAAATCCAATAAAATATTGAAATTTTGATACAGAATTGTATTGTAATGATGCTGTCTTCTCTGATGTTGTAAAGCGCTGCGCAAACTGTTAGCGCTATATAAATCAATGGTCCTGTTATCCTGGAGAATTGGATGTGTATGTCATCATCTTTGCAAGACATTTCATTCTGAACACTGGAAGTCTGTATCAATATTTAAATGTCTTATGTGCTCTTTTTATTGGCCTTTGGGCTACAGAGCAGGTCTATCAGACAGGCATTTCAATGGCAAACTATGGGGAAATATTTTAAGTCATTCGCATCAACATCTTTTTTTTATAAATAGACCCCATAGAGTTAGGAGGGGTTATGTAACAGAGGGTAACTATCAGAGGCTCTGTGGCTGTGGGTGACATCACCTCTATGCGGTGTCCCAAAGCTCTTGGGTTGGCCTCAGCATCTTTAGAACCTCGTCAAAGCTGTGCGAAATAAAACAAATTACTGTTTATAGCTATAAGGAACACATCAATATACACACATTTGCAAAATCAGATATTCAAAAATCAAAATATATGTATTGTAATTATTTTTTGTGCATTTTTGATGGCAAATAAATCAACAATAAGAAACAAAATCACTGCCAACAGGAAAAAAAAAAAAAACTACAAAAAGAGCCACAGGCCAAAGCCCACAGAAAGTTATTTCAGAATTGAATAAAGAACTATGGGCCAGATTCACAGTAGAAATACGCTGGCGTATCTACTGATACTCCGGCGTATTTTCAAATTTGCCGCGTCGTATCTTTAGTTTGAATTCTCAAACCAAGATACGACGGCTTTAGGCTTCGATCCGACAGGCGTACGGCTTCGTACGCCTTCGGATCGTAGGTGTAATACTTCGGCGCCCGCTGGGTGGAGTTTGCGTCGTTTTCCACGTCGGGTATGCTAATTAGCTGTTTACGGCGATCCACAAAGGTACGCGCGTTCTTCGCATTCTCTTACGTCGTCGCTAGTCGGCTTTTCCCGGCAGATAGTTACGGCTGCTATTTCATGGCACACAATATATTTATATTTAGACTGCCCATGTTAAAGTATGGCCGTCGTTCCCGTGTCAAATTTAAAAAAAAATTTGCGTAAGTCGTCTGTGAATAGGAATGGACCTAACTCACGTCGCCGTTCAAAAGATTACGTTGGTGCTACGTCATTTCGCGCAAAGCACGGTGGGAAATTTCAAAATGGAGCATGCGCCGTACGTTCGGCGCGGGAACGTGCCCAATTTAAATGATACACGCCCCATTTGAATTAGGCGGGCTTGCGCCGGACGCATTTACGCTACGCCGCCGCAAGTTTACAGGCAAGTGCTTTGTGAATCAAGCACTTGCGCTTAAAACTTGCGGCGGTGTAACGTAAATGGGATATGTTAGACCGCCGCAAATGTACCTGAATCTGGCCCTATAATGCATTTTTATATTATCTTTTAATGGCCACCCAAGTATTGTTGAAAAACTTGTCTGGGTGATGCAGGTCATTATAGAAATTCAAAAATTGCTCTTTACTCTCTAGTTCAGTAGGCAGATGAAGCACCCATAGAGGCTTCAGAAAGGTAAGAGCCAGGATAGCCCAATCCCCAGTTATCAGCCAACTCCCCAATGAATCAGCAGGGGAAATCTCTACAGCACTCTCAGAATGTAGCAGAAGATTTCAAAGTGATCTTGAAGAAAATGGCCCTTTATTAGTCATAAAAAAAGCAATGGCAACAATTTGAAAAAAATATGCTTTAGAACACAACGTACATTATTGTATCCCGCCAAACATGCAATATGCATGCATTAAAACAAAAAACGTTGTGTGAATGAGTCTATTATACCTTGTACACATGGCCGGATTTTCCGAGAAAAAAAGTCAGACAGGCTTTTTTTCCGTGTGTAGCCTCCATCAGACTTTTTTTCAGAAGTCCGACGGACCTTAGATAAAGAATCTGTTCTCTTTTTTTTTCTGACTTCCGACGGATTTACGGTCAGAAGTCCGTCTCTGGCGAAAGCTCAACCCTCTCACGTATCAAGCAGCCTAAAAAAATACCTTTTGGTGCTTTTTCTACTTATTGTGTCCCTAGTTAGCATTGATTATGGAATTACAACTGTGGAAATAAGGCTGTAGTTTGTGCCAATCGGACTTCGTGTGATGCCACCACACTAAGCAGCTTCAGAAGGCCCCACCACAGGAGAGCCAAAAGGAAGTGTCCAAGGCACTTAGGCAGAGGAGAACCCTCCCTTTCTATAGTAAAGAAGACAGAAAACTTAAATTTCAGGTAGATACATTTTTACATTTTTTTAAAGTTAATGCAGCAATTATTTAAGGGGGCATCAAGGGGTGATGGTGGCAAGTTAATCCCTGGTGTTAAACTGAACCTGTGTTTTGCTCGTGCAGGCTGTGTGATACTGCTGGTATTTGTTGATTGGTGCAGCACTGTCACATGGAGTTAGTCACATGCTCCTCCATACTCAGAAGTACCAGGAAGTTGCTTTCCTTTACTAGCATTGTCTATCATGCTTGTGTGTGAAGTCAGCTTCCTCCCAATGTGTAATTCATATTCCCTTACAGTTACATAATTAAACATTTGGTTGTTAGCTATCGTTAAATAATTTTGTAAACACTGCATTCTGTCTGTCGAGTTCCTTTGAGTCAATGTCAACTCTTGCCAACTCTTTGCACAGCTCTCTTGTTATTATTTTTTGTTGGTAAGATATAGATTTAACCACTTCAGCCCCAGACGATGTGGCTACTCAATGACCGGTCCATTTTTTGCAAAACGGCACTGCTTCATTTTAACTGACAATTGCGCAGTCGTGCAACACTGTACCCAAACAAAATTGAAGCTCTTTTCTTCCCACAATAGAGCCTTCTTTTAGTGGTATTTGATCACCTCTGCGGTTTTTATTTTTTGCGCTATAAACAAAAAAAGAGCGACAATTTTGAAAAAACAAACAATATCTTTTACTTTTTGATATAGTAAATATCCCAATTTAAAAAAAAAAAATGTTTTCCTCAGTTTAGGCCGATATGTATTCTTCTACATATTTTTTTGTAACCATTCACATTTACAGAGCGATCAGTGCTATAAATATCTACTGATTACTATGTAAATGTCACTGGCAGGGAAGGGGTTAACACTAGGGGGTGATCAAGGGGTTAACTGTGTTCCCTATTGTGTGTTCTAACTGTGGGGGGAAGGGGACTGACTAGAAGAGATGACAAATCGTGGTTTCTACTTTGTAGAAACACACAATATGTCTTCTCTCCTCTGATAGAACGGGGATTTGTGTAAATTTACACACACAAATCCCTGTGCTGCGGCTCGTGCATGCGATCGCGCGTGGCCGGCAGCGATCGTGCCCATCAGCCAGGCGCATCGAGTTCCCCGCTGTGCAGTAGGCGCGCGCCTCTGGCAGAGCTAGTGTGCCCTCTGGTGGCTCTCCTGGGGGAAGCCATATATGTGTATAGGATTTCGCCCAGGAGAGCCATTCTGCCGCAGTATATCTGCGTTCGCTGGACAGGAACCGGTTAAAAAGTAGATTTGTAGGTTGTTCCATGCAGGACGTTAAAATTATTACATACTAATTGGTATTTCTAAAGAGTAGATCACACATTTAAGTGCTTGCTTTATGCTAGTATGAACATGTGTTCCTAACACATAGGTACAAGTGCGGTCACTCTACATGTGATATGACAAGCTCTTCAATCCACAGTTGTTTCTGCCTGGACATCAGCCAAGAACAGCTGCAGTGCCAAATCTTTCTGCTGGATGGATGCAGCAGATAATTTTAGAATGGCTTTTTGCTTCTTCCTCCCTTTTTTTCCACCTGCAATAAGCAGCTTGGGCTGACAACTGTCCATGCAAATATGCTGAAAAGCCAGTCCCCAATAATGAAAGAGTGGCCTGTACTAAATATTTTATTCTTTTTTTTTTTTTTTTTCACAAAAATATTTTATTCTTAACCCTTTCATGCATAGTGGTCACTACAGTGGACAGCTATTTTCTTGAATTTGCATGGGTTCTGATTGTATAGTTGCATATCACCCATTACAATAGACGCTAGTTTGTCACCCCATACTCTACCACCCATTGGAAAGCCAATATAAGTGCAACAAAAATTTCTCAAAACCAAGATTGGAGACAGAAACCCAGAAAGGCTGAGCAGTTTAGGAATACCTTGCCAATATTCTTATAGGAGTAGATAATCAATTTATTTATGCTATTAGAATATAATTTGCAGGTTTGCAGTTTTTGTAACAAAAACATAATTTTGTGCAGATAAGTTCCATTATGTGAGTAAGGCTGCATTCACACCTCGGCGTATATACGCCTGAAGCGCGACCCTCGAGCCGCTGGAGGGGCGAATTTCCATTGATGGCTATGAGATGGTTCACATCTCACGCCGAACGCCGAAACGCCATACGCCTGCCGCCTAAAAACAAGTCCCGGACCCTTTTTTTCAGGCGGCATTGGCGTTCGGGCATAGACATCAATGGAAGTTATCTGTAAAAAAAAAAAAAAAAAATTCAAAAAATTGCGGGAAAATACGCCACGTACGCCGCGTTACAGTGTGAATGCAGCCTAAGGCCTCATGCACCCTGGACATTTTTTCATGTAGAATTAAACGAAAAAGGTTTTGGCTTTAGATGCACTTTAAGGCCCCATGCACACGAGACGCTGGTAAACGCGAACTTCAGAGGCATTTGGGCATTTTTTTCAACTGCCCCTTAACACATTTAATGTTATCCTATGTGTCCATACACACATTCAAGTTTTTTTGCGTTTTAAAGCAGTTGGGTTTAGGCTCTTTTTTTCAGAAGCAAAATTTTGGGTTCAGACGCAAACGTTTTTGCGTTTCAAAGCTTTGGGAGGGTCTACAATGTCTTTGTTATAAACGCTGATAGCCGCAAACACGGTAAAACGCCGCTAAACGCAGCGAAATTCGCGGCAAAAACGGGCGTTTTAAACACCGTTTTTTGCCTTTAAAAACTTGAGTTTACATGTGTTTGCATTTGCTTCTCGTGTGCATGGGGCCTAAAAAGGAAGTCTCACTTCTATTTTTAATAATACATGTAGTAATTATTCCAATCTTAGATATATAGAAAAGTGCCATCTCTCAAAGCAGACATCTGCTTGCTAGCTGTATTGTCGGATGTCTGAGCAGGGAACAGGGATGCCCTGTCCGACCTCATAGCTAGCCTTAGGCAGCTCATAGGAAGATGGGACAAAGTACTACATGTACTTTGTCCCTTGGGAGACAGAATATATAAATATAAATTTAAGTGATATTTCATCTTTAAGGTTATATCCCTTTGTTGCAGCAAACATTCTACATGTACTTATAGGGGTACTTAAAATATGGACACCAGGTGACCCTGATTTAGTAATCAGCAGGCAAGCAGCCCAACAGGGAACATCAAGCATCCGGGGATAACAAAGTGGATTACAGAGGCCTTGGAAAAGCAAGTGGCAGGGGTTAGTGTACCCAGTCCTTCATAAAGGGCGATGGTGGTGATATGGCCAGCTTGATATTACAAAGGACACAGCAGAATTTAGTTATGACTCAAGGATTGAGCCCAAAACATTCACACAGGTACATCTCAAGCATGAATGTTAGAGAGATTGATTCTTGTGTATGTGCACAAACAGGTTAAATAGGATGGCTAGACAGCAGAGGGGTTCACAGACTATTACCCAGGATTGCTCTACATTGTAAGAGGGCGCCAAGCTTTATCCTAAACACAGGAAATGTCCTGTCATGTCACATATTTACAGATAATGCAATTGTTATGCAATTGATTTTTCTAGTTGCAGGAAGGCCAAGTTGTCCACTGCAGAAGAAAACAGAGGTAATTTTTATACCTTTTAGATACCTACCGTAACACAGTTTAGGAATAATGTTGCCCAAACAATACCATAGACAATACTATAGACAATTTGTATACCTTTCAGTTACCCAACACAGTTTAGGAATAATGTTGCCCAAACAATACCTAAGACATCCATAGAAATATTTTGCTGAAGTAACAAAGAAGCATGACCAAATCAAAGCTCCAGCTACATCAGCAAGATTATGACCGATTATTCTCGTTCAAAAGATTTTATTGGAAAGATCATAAAATAACAATTTTAATCTATCAGATAAGATTTTCAAAACAGTTTCTTATGTTACAGAAAAAATACAGGTTAATACATTACTATGAATATATGACATTTTAAAAAAAGGATTTGTTTTTATTGAGATCGGTTTCAGTCGAAGTGTTAAAACAATCCTTTGTCACGTTAATAGTATATTAAATTGTCGCATATACATTTATTTTAAATTGAGTGTAAAGATAATAATGGCACGGCTGGGCACATGCACGTATAGGTACGTCCTGTGCTAGTACCCATCCGTGACCGGGACCGCGGGACCCGTGGACCCCATCGCCGCTGGAGTTCCGCGATCGGTCCCCGGAGCTGAAGAACGGGGAGAGCTGTATGTAAACACAGCTTCCCCGTTCTTCACTGTGGTGGCGTATCGATCGTGTGATCCCTTTTATAGGGATACACAATGATGATGTCACACCTACAGCCACACCCCCTACAGTTAGAAACACATATTAGGTCATACATGACCCCTTCAGCTCCCCCTTGTGGTTAACTCCCAAACTGCAATTGTCATTTTCACAGTAAACAATGAATTTTAAATGCATTTTTTGCTGTGAAAATGACAATGGTCCCAAAAATGTGTCAAAATTGTCCGAAGTGTCCGCCATAATGTCGCAGTCGCGAAAAAAATTGCTGATTGCTGCCATTAGTAGTAAAAAAATTTTTTTTTATAAAAATGCAATAAAACTATCCCCTATTTTGTAAACGCTATAAATTTTGCGCAAACAAACCGATAAATGCTTATTGCGATTTTTTTTTACCAAAAATAGGTAGAAGAATACGTATCGGCCTAAACTGAGGAAAAAAATGTTTTTTTATATATTTTTGGGGGATATTTATTATAGCAAAAAGTAAAAAATATTGCATTTTTTTTTCAAAATTGTCGCTCTATTTTTGTTTATAGCGCAAAAAATAAAGACCGCAGAGGTGATCAAATACCACCAAAAGAAAGCTCTATTTGTGGGGGAAAAAAACGCCAATTTTGTTTGGGAGCCACGTCGCACGACCGCGCAATTGTCTGTTAAAGCGACGTGGTTCCAAATCGCAAAACCTGGCCGGGTCCTTTAGCTGCCTAAAGGTCCGGGTCTTAAGTGGTTAAAATGGAAAAGAATTCCCCTGCAAGCACTTGTGTTTGTTAAAGGAATGTATGGACACAGCATACACTTTCATTTTTTAACATCAGTATTGTAATAACAATACAAACAATAGTTCTTTTTGACAATCCAATATATACCTATTTGAGAAATCTCCTTTCATGCTGTGAGTTCTGCCTGCCTGCTGGCCACCTCTTTCCACAACTTCTTGGATTCCCTGCATGCTTTGGAGCTTCTCTTCAACAGTCCAATGGTACCTTGCTGCCTTTAAGCTGTGCCTTCTGTACTGACTATGCCTCCTGAAACTCCTCTCAGCACCTCTGTAGATCAGAAGGCATTCTCTGTGAAGTGTGTGACACAGCAGTGCCTCCTTACAGAACATAGTGAAGACATGTCACAAAATTCAAATAAGTAAATGTGTTAGGATTTTTAAGTATACAAACTTCAAGATTGTTGTCCATAGATAAACGTTATCCTATAATTTGTTTGTAGGAGATTACCATATTTGACTGTCAATGGCAAGTTTAACAGATGTGATCCAAAGAATGGTGGGCACAATGTTTACATTTGACAGGGATGAGCCATAAGGCAGCTTGCATCCTAGGAAGAGAAGGAAGATTATTGGGGTGCCTAAGAGTGGGGTCACTATTGCAGATTGATCTTGTAATATAATTCAATATAATCACCAGCCTATACATTATATTCAGTTTCTCACAAAAGTGAGTACACCCCTCACATTTTTATAAATATTTTATTATATCTTTTCATGTGACAACACTGAAGAAATTACACTTTGTTACAATGTAAAGTAGTGAGTGTACAGCTTGTATAACAGCGTAAATCTGCTGTCCCCTCAAAACAACTCAACACACCATTAATTTCTAAAACGCTGGCAACAAAAGTGTGTACACCCCTAAGTGAAAATGTCTAAATTAGGCCCAATTAGCCATTTTCCCTCCCTGGTGTCATTTCCTTTATATTGTATATTTCCACTTATTATGTTCCCTTGTCTGCTTCATGTACAGTCTTTCCTAAATCCAAATTCTGGTTTGCTCTATCACTCACACTAGTTTATTTATCTTTTTTACTTTCTGATTTCTGCCTTCCTCCTCAGTATTATAGACATAAGCTACTGTATGTTCTGTACTCTTGTCTAATATGGTGTCTTTAGGATTATCTTGTATTTCTCTCCTCGCATGCACTAGGATGGAAATATTGTCCTCTTGTATTCCAATGATACAAGAGGACCCCATACATTTTTTTCAATATTTGATGTATTATAAAATATGGTAGGCTGTATCTGAATCCACGTTGTTAGCTACTTATTATAATGATAGATCCTTCTTGGCAGTTTTTCTGTTTTACCACCATTGCTTTTGTATTTGTGTCCTGGCCATTAGCCATTTCTTTCCCTTAGTAAGGGTCTGCAAACTATGGCCCTTTAGTTGTTCGAGAACTACAATTCCCTATGCCTAGTCATGTCTGCAAATGTCAGGCCTTGTACACATGACGAACATGTCCGCTGAAACTGGTCCGTCGGACCAGTTTCCGCGGACATGTTCGGTCGTGTGTAGGGCCGACCGGACAGTTTCCCGGCCTAGCGGACAGGTTTCCAGCGGACAAAAGTTTCTTAGCATGCTAAGAAACTTGTCCGCTGGAAGCCTGTCCGTCGGACATGTCGGATGGTCAGTAGGACTCATCGGACATGTCCGCTGGCCCGAAAATCCCACGCATGCGTCAAAGTGATTCGACGCATGCGTGGAAGCATTGAACGTCCTGGTGCGCGCACATCGCGGCATCATCGTTGCCGCCACGTCACCGCGTATTCTGTCCGCGGGGAATTTTGTCTGATGGTGTGTACACACATCAGACCAAATGATCCCAGCGGACATGTCCGATGAAACCGGTCCGCGGACCGTTTTCATCAGACATGTCTGGTCATCTGTACGAGGCCTTAGAGTTTTACAATGCCTAATGGGACATGTAGTTCTGCAACAGCTGGAGGGCCGTAGTTTGGAGATCCCTGTCTTAGATGCTCAATAAAGTATTTTTATCTCCTCTATGTTGGTTGTTCCACCACAAATACTTCTGTTGCATTTATTTTCTATTTTATTAATCCTTCCTGACTTCAAAAGTATTTCTAACTGAAAAATATTATACATTCCTTAATCACAAAGAAAAGGTAAATTTCAGACCTTGCAGTTACTCGTAGGTTAGTTGTCATTGGTGTCATTCGAAGAAATAGAGCCCCATCACTGGTATCAGTGGAAATAATAGTGACCCATCACTAGTATCAGTGGAAGGAATAGTGACCCATCACTAGTATCAGTGGAAGGAATAGTGACCCATCACTAGTATCAGTGGAAGGAATAGTGACCCATCACTGGTATCAGTGGAAGGAACAGTGACCCATCACTGGTATCAGTGGAAGGAATAGTAACCCATCACTGGTATCAGTGGAAGGAATAGTGACCCATCACTAGTATCAGTGGAAGGAATAGTGACCCATCACTGGTATCAGTGGAAGGAATAGTGACCCATCACTGGTATCAGTGGAAGGAACAGTGACCCATCACTGGTATCAGTGGAAGGAATAGTAACCCATCACTGGTATCAGTGGAAGGAATAGTAACCCATCACTGGTATCAGTGGAAAGAATAGTGACCCATCACTAGTATCAGTGGAAGGAATAGTGACCCATCACTAGTATCAGTGGAAGGAATAGTTACCCATCACTGGTATCAGTGGAAGGAATAGTGACCCATCACCGGCATCAGTGGAAGGAATAGTGCCCCATTGTTGATGTCCGTGGAAATAGATCCCCATTGTTGGTGGCTGTGGGCAGAATAGATCCCCATTGTTGGGGTCAGTTTGAGGAATAGTGCCCCATGGTTGGTGTCAAATATTGCCCCGTTGTTGATTTCACCACCAGGAATTATGTCCCATTGTTGGTGTCAGTGGAAGAAAAAGTACCCCAAGGACCAGATAAAGGCGAGCAAAAGGCCACCGGGATGAAGTTTGCAGACCACTGGCCTAGGGGATCACAACTTGTTTAACCTGTCACTCCCTCTGGACTATTTAGTGCTAATTATATTGAGGCTATCTAAAGCTCTACAACAGGGATCCTCAAACTACGGCCCTCCAGCTGTTGTAGAACTACACATCTCATGAGGCATTGTAACACACCGACATTCACAGACATTACTAGGCATGATGGGAATTGTAGTTCCTGAACAACTGGAGAGCCGTAGTTTGAAGACCCATGCTCTACAACCAATCTCACTGAGGCTGGCCATAGATGGATAGAATTTCAAACAAAAAATCTTTAGAAAAATTTGCATAACATTCTTTTGTCCTTCGAAAGATTTTGTTTGCTTTTAACATTTGATATTGGAATGAATTGACTTTTCCAAATAAAAACTACATACATTTTTAGAAACTCATTCGTTTAGAGAAAAAAATTCCAACCTGCTCCTTCGATCTGTGGGTAACATAGGCCTGAGGAAAACCTAAACATGCAAAGAGATTTTGTCACATCTTTATATCTATGGCCATTTAAGTGTCACCCCTAACATTTGGCACATTGCCAACCACAATTCTGGATCTGCTTTATATATATTTATTAGATTCCATCAAGGACATAACTGCTGCCATAGCAGCCTATGTGACTGCAATGGGACCCAGAGGCAGGGATGGGCCTGGTCCATGGCAACAAAAAAAAAAAGTACCCGTATTTGCCGGCGTATAAGACGACCCCCTATTTTTCCAGGAAAATTTTTAGTTTTGGGATATACTCACGGTATAAGACTACCCCCTTCCTACTAGTCTTTCTGGAAGCTGAGGGGGAGCCAGAACAATCATTGACAGAAACAACCGCTGACAGAAACAGCCTTTTTTCAGATCTCACTGTGCCATTACATTACATTACATGCCTCACTGTGCCATTACATTACATGCCTCACTGTGCCATTACATTACATGCCTCACTGTGCCATTACATTACATTACATTACATGCCTCACTGTGCCATTACATTACATGACTCCACTGTGCCATTACATGCCTCCACTGTTTCATTACATTACATGCCTCAATTGTGCCATTACATTACATGCCTCCACTGTGCCATTACATTACATGCCTCCACTGTGCCATTACATTACATGCCTCCACTGTGCCATTATATTACATGCCTCCACTGTGCTATTACATGCCTCCACTGTGCCACCACATGCCTCCACTGTGCCACCACATGCCTCCACTGTGCCGGCCAAGATGATCTGCCTACCTTACTTTCTTTTCAGATTTTGGCTTCCAGGCTGCGGGCATCCATGATTCAAAAGCCGCGCCTCCTCCTCAGACTGTTCCATGATAGGCGAAACACTAATTTTTCCAGCAGGGCCTCTGTTCAGTGTTCCGCCTATTACAGATGTCCTTTCGTCCGAGGATGAGAAGGCATGTGTGATTGGCGGAACACTGAACAGAGGCCCTGCTGGAAAAATGAGTGTTCCGCCAATCGCGGAACAGTCTGAAAAGGAGGCGCGGCTTTTAAATCATGGATGCACACAGCCTGACGGAGACAGGTACTGGCGTATAAGACGACCCCCGACTTTGGATGCATTTTTTTGCATCCAAAAGGTCGTCTTATATGCCGGAAAATACAGTAGTTGCTTGTTTGCCATCCCAGTGTAAGGACGTGCAGATTTTTTTATCTAAAGTGTTAAGAAGCACAGACTACTTTTCTGCACATTGGTCCACTTGGTTTGGGCGGACCACAAAGCAGAAGCTTCCTTTCTAAGGTACACAGTGCAGACTGTACACAGCCGTGACTCATGAGGGGGTACGCCTAATCCTTCGAGTACCCTACCTGCTCCTGAGGACCATGAATTGAGCCAGAAAGCTGGGCTACAAGTTGTAATTTTTACAGTGGCCACCAGAGATTAAGTTAATAAAAAGCAACCCAAAAGGAGTGCTTTGTAGGTCACCCACCTCTGACTACTAACATTATGGGCAGTGCAAGAAGGATTAAATTATACACCATTCACTTATGCTCATCAATATTAAGGGTTTTAACCCTCCTCTTGTGTTAGGGTCAGAACCGACCCGTTTTCAGGTTTTGAATGTCTATAAGTATCACATAAATTTGTTTATTGCATCAAGATTGTTTTACTTTGTCAGGAACCTCTATTTAAACAATGTAATAGAAAAATAATCCTTTTCACTAAATTATAAAATACTGTGGTGAAAATTAAGACGTTTATGGTGTTAGGGTCAATTCTGACCCAGTTATAATATAGGATTATGGGACACTAATAAGTGCCAAAACTGAAATCATAAACACTCTCTCTGCTTAGTAACACTAACAGCCAATCACCTCTCAACCCTGTGAGCTGTAGTTAGGGAGGGGCCTATATCTTTGCCTGCTTGTCTGCTTCTCTAAATAAAGTAAAGAAACATAGGACCAATACATTTCAGAGTTGCTGAGGTTTATTTTACCATTTTTTACATTTGAAAATGAGAGGTATGCTATCAAAAGAAAGGTCTAAGGGGTCACACCAAAAATATTAAAACCAATCTTTTCAAGGATAAAGAAGGCTAACAAGGTAACCAAGAGGTAAGAAACAAATTGGATGATAAATAATTGTTCAGAGGGTATTTTATGGCTGATTTAAGACACGGGTCAAAACCGACCCGTTAACATCATGGATAGTAACAGAAAGCTAACATAAGAGGAGGGTTAAGTAGGGCTGAATTATAAGCGGCCTGATGAGGTCCCCTTTAAAATGTTGTCGTTTCTAGTGATGCCACCAATCCCACGATGGTCTGGCTGCTTCTCTTCCACATTTAGTCAGTACTGTAACACAAGAAACCATAACCTGTTTTTACTTTTTGTACTCCTGTAAAGCTGTGCAGAAAGCTCCCCCTAGGAATTCACAAAATACTTACTGCTTAATCCTCCACTTCTAATCTCCTCTATGACAGCAAGCAACCATAATAGCAATATTATCTGGGATCAGCATGAACAACTATTTTTAGAAAGGCTAATTTTATTTTAATAACTTTGTCACTAAACACATGGAGGGGGATAAAATCTTCACAGTAAGATATTAAAAAACAACAGTCAGCCTTCACTGTCATACTGTTTATTATGCATATCTGAAAAGAGCATTACACATTGGATATTTGTATTTCTACACCTGTCACTTATGTAGGCATGCTAAAGTAAGCAACTGGTGTAAAAGTGGGTACCAGCAAATGCCTGCACGTCCCCCTTATAGCTGGAAATTCTATCATGCTGTACCCAAGGAACTGTCCAATTTGATCCTTAAAGTGTTACTAAACCCAGGAGCCTGTATTCATTCACTATATCTGGTCTCCCACAGTACACAGAACATGGAAATGCAATTATTTTAGTAAATATAAACTGCTAAATACCTTTTCTCATCAGCGGTATATAACAGTCTTGTGACTTCTATCAGTGTCTAGTTAAAGCTTGTAGGAGGAGTTTTCACACTGCACTGGCTCTCCTATGATACTGCAGGACCCCTGACCCTCTATCTGGACAGTGCTGATTGGGCCTGTGCTGATGCATCCTCCCAAGAAAAAAAAACTCTCTAGCAATACAAACAAAACTGAGCAAGTGCAGAGTGACTCCAAAAGGCTCTGTCTTATCAGGAAATGGATTGGGGACAGTGGAAGAAGGGGAGGATCAGAGAAGACAGAATCAAACAGCCTTTTTACACAATGTGCAGGATTAACCCCTTAGGTTTTCCTAGTGAGAAAAACAACCATGCTTTACTGCATATACAAACTGATTTTACGGTTGTGGATTTAATAACACTTTATGCTAATTTAGGCTTTTTGTAAAGCTGAAGCTTAACTACTTCACCCCCAGAAGAATTGGCTGCTGAATGGCCAGACCATTTTTTGCGATACGGCACTGTGTCGCTTTAACTGACAATTGCTCGGTCGTGCAACGCTGTACCCAAACAAAATTTACGCCCTTTTTTTTCCCCACAAAAAGAGCTTTCTTTTTGGAGGTATTTGATCACCTCTGCAGTTTTTATGTTTTGCGCTATAAACAAAGAAAGAGCGACAGTTTTGAAAAAAAGCAATATTTTTTTCTAAAATAAATATCCCATATATATATCCTGTGCTGTGCAAGCTCCATGGTGATCAATAGCAGGTGATCAATAGCCAATCTTACACAGGGAGGGTAATGACCTTCTCCCCTCCGTGACATAACAGTGTTTGGGCCTGGTGATTGGCTGCTCAGGCCCAAGCACTTCATTCTTGGAGAAAGGAGAAAAGGCCCTCTTTCCAAATATTTCTCAGAAAAGGTATCGGATTGACATGTGACATGTTTGCGTTAAAAAGCTCACCTTTTGCTTAGTATTGCTGCTCAGCTGTACATTTTCTTAGTGTATAGAGCTAACCACATGGGTTAAAATGTCATTGTACTATGTACTAGGTTTAGGTTGAATGGTCGAGTAGGTTGAAAGATCATAATGTGGAAAGCTTTGGAATCTGCTTAGCTCTAATGAAGCTCAGCTCTGAAGAAGAGGGTGCATCCCCCAAAATGTATTTATTTCCGGCATTGTGGTGCATTGGATCGGGTGACACTTCAACACTGGATCTGTTATTAGTGTGACACATTACTTACATCTTCTCTTTTGTGAGTATGCATTTGGTTTTTACTGTTCATTTATTTGCAACCCCCAGTTATACAACCCTGTTTTGCCCACGCCATCAAAGTCTGGGACTCTTTTAGATATTCAGGACTTATTTCCCCATCTACTTCTCTTAAACATTGTAAAATGTCACCCGTTTCCACCAGGCATACTCGCCAATTAAATTTCAATAGTTGCTCCGCAAGAGATTTATTGTTATTGTTGTATATTTTCTGCTCACATTTGAAAAAATCAAGCCCTTTGCATATTTTCAAGAAACGCACTTAGGGCCAAATCCTCAGCCAGGCGGCGTAACTTAACTTTTTCCATTTAAGTTACACCGCCGCAAATTTCCCAAGTTAGTGCCCGATCCACAAAGCACTTACCTGGGAATTTGCAGCGGTGTAACTTAAATTCCGCCGGCGCAAGGCGTTCCTCTTCTCCAGGGGGCGATTACCATTTAAATGAGGCGCGCTCCCGCGCCGGCCGTACTGCGCATGCTCGTGACGTCATTTTCCCGACGTGCATAGCGCGAAATTACGTTACGTCGGGCTTTGTGGATTGCGACGGGACAATAAAGTTGCGTCGGGTAAAAAAAAAGATACGGCGCCAAAAAAATTTTTTTACATTTAAAAAAAATTGCGTCGCAAGAAAGGTCTGTTTTTACAAGGTGTAAACAGTTTACACCTTGTAAAAGCAGCCCTAATTTTGCGTTTGCAAAATATAACTTACGGAAAAAAAACGAAGCTGAAAAGCTTCGTGGATCTCCGTAAGTCCTAATTTGCATACCCGAGGCGGCATTTCGACGCAAAATGCCCCCAGCGGCGGATGCGGTACTGCATCCTAAGATCCGACAGTGTAATTCAATTACACATGTCGGATCTTCGTCCTAACTATGGGAAACTGATTCTGTGGATCAGTTCCATAGTTAGGACCAGGGATACGACGGAGTACCAGCAATTACTCCGTCGTATCTCTTTTGAGGATTTGGCCCTTAGTTCCTGTAACGGAACAGCCCACACTCTGCTTGAGTGCTTCCATCATATACCGCTTCCTATCAGTCTGGATATAGATATCAGATATTCCAGCTGCTCACAAGCACACAACGAGACGAGACTTGTTTGTCTGCTGAACATGGAGTGTTTAATAGAACCAAGAATACAACCTTATATACAGTTAAAGAGGTAACTAGAACATAAATTAACATGAGCTAATTAACAAATCATTTAACCAGACTAGGCGACTCATAGATATGACCTTTCAGGGTAGACGTCACGTCTCCTCGCTCACCTGCTATACAATACACAGTATCATAAGTGTAAACACAGGACATTTTCACACAATAGCAGGGTCAATTAGCACAGAGAACAGACAGATGGCTGGAGTTGGTGACATTAGCATCTAACAGTATGTGTCCCAACATTATGAATGAGTCACTCTTACAATTAACCCGTTAAGTTCAGAATCAACAAACAGTAAATAGTTCTTTACAGATATCCTGGAATATATTGTGGATAATAATTACATAATAATCCCATCTCAGGTCATAGATATAATTTCGCAGTCATCCTATGCCCCTAGTGGATATAGGATGATTTTAGACATAAGAGGGTCTGGGGATGTCCCGGGTGAGTCTGCCACAGTTCCTAACACTGATTTATACCAATACTGTGCATACAGCCTCACCATTTCATCTCCTCTCTACTGAAAAATGCCCCCACGCCTGCCAGCTTTCTAATGTAGATGTCAGTCTCTGGTCTCATCTCTCTGATAATTGCTATTGTTCACTCTTCTAAAACCCATCCCGAGGCATGCTACATGCTTCGATGGGATGAGAACCTTGGTAAGTAGGGATGAGCCGAACACACCCACATTCGGTTCGCACCAGAACCTGCGAACAGACCAAAAGTTTGTGTGAACTTTAGAACCCTGTTAAAGTCTATGGGACTCGAATGTTTGAAATCTAAAGTGCTAATTTTAAAGGCTAATATGCAAGTTATTGTCCTAAAAAGTGTTTGGGGACCTGGTTCCTGCCCCAGGGGACATGTATCAATGCAAAAAAAAGTTTTAAAAACTAACGTTTTTTCGGGAGCAGTGAATTTAATAATGATTAAAGTGAAACAATAAAAGTGAAATATTCCTTTAAATTTCATACCTAGGGGGGTATAAAGTATTAGAGATGGGTAGAATCAGCGCCAAAATATATATAGATAATGTCTAAGCTGCTCCTCTAAATTAGGTGTGAACCATAAATTGGAAAAAGTGATTGCGGAGGGCGCTAATTATAGTGCTATATACTATAAATATACTAATTAGTTAATTATTACCAATAATAATACCAATATATAAATCAAATGCACATAAGTGATAATAATACATAAACTGGTGATGCAATGATGATCACTAAAAACATATTAAAATAAAGTCCCAATATCAGTGGGGAATCCAATGATGAATCCGTAATAGCTTGCTTAAGGTGATGTAAGTGATCCTCCACCATACATTCAAATATTCTGTCTTCACCCAAAAGTGCTCAGATATAGGATGTGCTTGCCACAATTATTTGACCTCTTTACTGAAAAAGAAAGTCAAATAAAGCGTTGACAGGATTGTGCCTGTACACATGTTGGATAGCTGGAATTTTTCCTATTGCCTCACCCCTGGAGTCCAGGTAAGATGTATGTTACGATGTATAAACAAACAGAGAAAAAGCTCATAGCGTAATACTATTTATTTAAAATGATAGTATAAAAAATACAAATGGCTCCTTACATTAAAAAGTGCCTTCCCGGCACTGGAGCTGCAGGCGTGTAGCAAATTCCTTTGCGGTGTCGCTAGGCTCAGCCTCGTAGGCGGCGTGCGTTCCACCAGCTCTGCTAGTTCCTCAAGCGCCGGAGATGGCGTGGACAGACACGTGACCAGGTACCGGTGCCGACATAAGTTTCGTTGGATTACGTCTTCAGAGGTACAATATACCCCATTACCAATTCACATGGTGGGGGCAAGTTCTGTGGGTCCCCTTTGTTAAAGGGGTCTTCCAGATTCTGATAAGCCCCCCGCCTGCAGACCCCCACAACCACCGGCCAGGGTTGTTGGGATGAGGCCCTTGTCCCCATCAACGTGGGGACATCCTCCCGCATGTGGCCTAGTACAGTTCAGGAGGGGGGACGCTCTCTCGTCCCCCTCTTTTCTGCGGCCGGCCAGGTTGCGTGCTCGGATAAGGGGTCTGGTGTGGATTTTTGGGGGAACTCCAAGCCATTTTTTTTTAAATTTGGGGTGGAGTTCCCCTTAAAATCCACATCAGACCTGAAGGGTCTGGAATAAATATTTGGTGGGAACCCCACGTCTTTTTTTTTAAATTGACGGCGGGGTTCCCCTTTATATCCATACCAGACCTGAAGGGCCTGGTAATTGAATTTGGGGGGACCCCCACGCTTTTGTTTTATGAATGAATTTTCTCTGAATTGCCGGGAGCCTACAATTCACTATTGCCGCAAGTGATTTTTAAATGACCTTTTTTCCTTCAGAAATTACACTTTGTGCAGAGACAGTTCTAAGTACGTGAAACAAGTGCTATTTCACAGGCATACTAGACACCCCCCCCCCCCATAGGTATGAAATTTAAAGGAATATTTCACTTTTATTGTTTCACTTTAAGCATTATTAAATTCACTGCTCCCAAAAAAAATCTGTTTTTAAAACGTTTTTTTTGCATTGAAATATGTCCCCAAACACTTTTTAGGACAATAACTTGCATATTAGCCTTTAAAATTAGCACTAGATTTCTCCCATAGACTTTAACAGGGTGTTCCACAGCTTTTTGAATTTGCCACGAACACCCTAAGATGTTTGCTGTTCACCAAACAGGCAATGTTCGACTCGAACTCGAAGCTCATCCCTATTGGTAAGTCTCTCTCTGAAAAGGATTGGGGAGAAATTTGGGAAACCACAGCGAAAACTTAATGTAACATATTGGCTATAGTAAACTCATAAAAAGTGCTTTTTAGATGGTACTTTACAATCACTCGAATTGTTAAGTATGTTACTCACCGTCCTGTTTCCATGCATGTGGTCAGAAGTGCACAATGCTTGTCCGAAAGTACGCAGGTAATGGATCAACTTATATACTCTAATCTACACTGTTATGGTTAGTAACCTTTGTAAGGATTCAATGGAGGCACTAAGAGCATTTTTCCTTCTGCAGTGAAATTCATTATTTTCTTTTTTTCAGCCATGAAACAGACGATAGATAACTCTTAAAAGTCCCCTGTGCTAAACTTTTCTGAAATTCAATCACGATTGAACAAAACCATGATTAATGAGAATCTACTTTAACAGACACCTGAAAGGCTCCTGAAAATATGGTCACACTGAATCTCATATTCCCAATCGAACCAAAGGACCTCGAGCCTTTAATGGGTTAATATCTTTTTGGGACCCCGGGGGGCTTGGGGGAGTGAAACCCATCATTCTGTCCTCCACCTCCTCCCCTCTTCCCACTTGTCCCTTCTTCCCCCACTACTTTTCTGGTCTCTCTTTTTTTTAACCTCATGTCTTTCACTTCTTCCTCCTCCAAACTTGGAGGAGGAGGACTATGCCACAATATTGTTACCGAGTATAATTGGTCAATTAACATCTACTGCTCCACCAACAGATTTATCTATATGTAACAGTTCTGCTTCTATGATAATCCTTACTCTATTGCAGGCAACTGTCGATTTTCCATTTATTTCCAAACAACATTGTAGGCAGGTGGCCTACTGTCAGTTTAGTTAGATTGACTGCTCAGGTAGGGGGAAGGAGTTAAAATGTTACCGTGTTCATGGGCTTTTTGCTGGGGTCCAGCCTCCCTCCCGTGTTGTATAAAATAGGATGAGGTCCAGTTCCCAGGGGAGCTGGGACCAAAGAGAACATAGGGCATTTGCAAGAGTTCACTGGGGTCTGTTGTCCAGCACTAGACACCGACTTATCGGGACAACCCAAGTACATGGACTTTTCCACACAAGCCTTTTCAAAAATGTACTATTGCCGTTATTACTTCACCTGCCCAGGTAACCTGAGGCAGCCTCAGTTAGGTGTAGCTAGGTTGAGGATGTTTATGCATAATATACATGTTCTGTTGAATTATCAGTAAAGTTGCTTCTACTGCACTAAGCTTAGTCTAAAGCTATTCAAAGGGGTTTATGCTGGGTCTTGATGTATTCCTAAGAACCTGGGTCTGAAAAAGAAGTATGGTGTATCTGTAACACCACTACAAAAAGGTTAACTCACAAAGCAAAGAAGAGGAGATAGTTGCCATGGGTAAGGAAGAATAGCTTACAGCAACCATAAACGTATTTGGCGTGGTACCTGGTTAAGTAACAGGTTCTCTGGTTGCAATGGGTTGGGGCTCCGACTCCTTTCCTAGCTGTCCATCTCCCCCGGTTACCAGGAGCAGACTAGTGTTTCGGAGATCTGAGGCTTGATCACTAGATAGGCAGGAAACGGTTAAGAGCATGCATGGGACCGATGTGCTCGGCGGGGACTACAGAATAATACGGCACTTAAGGAGTCACTGTGTGTATAACACAGATTACATATCCTATATGATTTATTAGTGAATATTTAGCATACACAGTTACGGTTCTCACATACTGTTTACATTCTGGGTATCGTACTGGCATATGATTAGTCAGTTCTGGTCCTAACCAAGTTTTTAGCCCACTTTGGCCCTGGAGGTCACTCTCCAGGTATAGGCAGCACCAGGGGTCAAGTCCTGGGGAAAAAAGTGTGGGAACTCCCACCCATGATCCACTCCCCCCAAAAAAAAAAAATGATACGCTCATATGCATAATTACTAAACCGCATGTTTTTTTTGTTTTTTTTTTTTCGATCCACTGTACCTTAGTAATCCTTTATGTTACTGGCCGCTTCCTGTATATGGATTCATCGGGTAGTGTGCGGGTATTCCATCACTTCCTTGATGCTGCAATGTCTCCTGGGAGCTTTTGTCATTGTTCCCAGGAGACATTGAGGAGGTCTGCCGCGAGTTATCGTGGGATTTAGAAAGAATTTAGGATTACTAAGGTTCACCTGCTCCCGACAGTGACTCGAGCTGGGCATCACCGCTTAGTGAAGAATTGGCTCGGCCGGCTCGGCTGCTCTAGTCCTGCAAAGGGAACTGCGTTCCTGCTGTGAAAAAAGTGCAGGGACTCCGTTCCCACGCGTTCCCGCAGGACTTGAGCCCTGGGCAGCACCAATACCCCCATACCAATTATTTTATGATGGAGAGTTTATTGACTGTAGAAAAAAAAACGTCTACTGCCAAAAACGGCTGCTGTAAAAACTTCCAAAAACGTCCAGGGTGCATGAGGCCTTATGCCGCGTACACACCATCACTTTATGTGATGAAAAAAAAACGACGTTTTTAAAAACGTCACTTTAAATGACCGTGTGTGGGGGAAAACGTTGTTTTATGTCTTGTGAAAAACAACAAAAAAAATGGAAGCATGCTTCAATTTTATGTGTCGTTTTTCAAAACATCGTTTTTTACTTCATAGAAATTGACCGTGTGTAGCAAAAAACAACGTTTTTACACCCGCGCATGCCCAGAAGCTAGTTATGAAGCGAGCTTCAATGGAAAAAAGTGGTGAACGTAACCTCGCTTTGCTAGAGCATTGTGAAAAAACGATGGTGTGTAGGCAACTTCGTCTTTGAAAATTGAAGTTTCAAAAATTTTGTTTTTTACTTCACAGAAAATGTCGTTTTTTTTTCATCACATAAAGTGATGGTGTTTATGCGGCATTATACTCAGACTCCAAACAATTGATGGAGGTTGCGCTACGGGATCAACAGAATGCTAACCTCTTCAGCCCCCAACCCCCAAGATGTTGCTTTTGGCACTTTCTTCTAGGGAAAGAATAAAATGTGTTTGTTGGAGGCTTGGTATCTGCATAACTGTTCAAATACAGAGTCGTGAACAAGGTTTTATTGCCATGTAGTCATATTTTATTTAGTAAACTGCCTACAAAGACCTGAGTTATTTAGCCGTAAGAGCTGTAAGAGGCAGGAACTTCGATGTAAAATCAGGTTTACACTTGGCAGATTTCCTAAGGGTTCTCTTTAACAAGCTCCTACTGAGCCAGAAAAGGCTGGCACATAATGCAGAACAGGTGTGCAAACTTGCTGCTAAACCATGTCCCTGGAAACCGAGAGGAAACCCCATCCGCAGGGGGTCTCAGTTATCAGAGTAACTCAGTACAGAGTCCTCAGGGTCCCCTTTCTCCAGGGTGCTAATGGAAAGCTGGACTCTGCAGCCAGAATTTGTTAGCATTGCTTGTGCAGGGAGGGGGTAGGAGAGGGGATTGGGAAGTAAAAGCTGGGGTTTGTTGCACATTGTCCAGCACAGAGATCACAGAGGGACTGCAGCAGCTCATCTGACGGTACAGTGTTTGCTATCAGCTATGGAGCTTAGGCAGGACTCGTTACGCATAGACCTGATGCTGATTGTCCAGTCACAGGACAAGCAGATGGCAGAGGACAAGCAGAACGCCACTCGAGAGACAGCAGGTACAAAACAAGTATGGTGTGCATGGGGGTGTGTGTGTGGAAAAACACTAACATGACCTTTAAGTGTGACTCCACCTTTGTGCAAGCTTTGACATTGTAAAGTGGAGCAGTCAGACTTTCAAGAAGAAAACCATTTGTTATCTATATGCTCCTGTTACACAATTAAAGGCTTTTGAGGTTTCCATTGTTTATAAACAGATACGTTTACGTTTTGCACGTTGCAGCCATGTGGGTCTGACTATAGCTGGGGAGTTAGCAAAGACAGCACATTCAGTTGTACACATGGGGGGGGGGGGGTTTACTAAAACCGATGTGCACAGAATCTGGTGCAGCTGTGCATAGTAACCAATCAGCTTCCCGGTTTTATTGCCAAAGCTTAAATGAACAACTGAAGTCAGAAGCCGATTGGTTACTATGCAAAGCTGCACCAGATTTTGCATGTTCCAGTTTTAGCAAATCTCCCCCCATAGTCACACAATGCAACACAAATATTTTTTTAATGTTTTCGAAACACATAAGGAGGGGGAATACTTGTATTTACAAATTTTGCAATTTTTTTGTTCTGCCTCTAATATCACATTTCCCGGAGAGTTGGGTTTCTAATTTATTAGACAAAGATCTATGTATGCTAACAAGGAATAGAATAATTCTTTAACTTCGCAGACAGCTGTCGTTTGATTGGCTATTTTGGGTAAGTGCTTTGTTATTAAATAAAGGCTGCTGCAGGACACGTAATAACATGACAGCTGCAGAGCAGTAACTACTCCAACACTGAGCAGCACTGCAGGAGCCATCTTTAATGTTGGCAAAGATAAAACAATATTAATCATATAAAACAAGATTATTTAAGTTGTTTAATTTTTTGGTGTGTCTTGTTCAAACTGGACAAATGTAGTAACAAAGTAACAACTAAGTACTAGGGTCACACCGATACCAGTTTTTTAAGAGCGAGTACAAGTACCGATACTTTTTCTTAAGTACTCGTTGAAACCAATACCTATGTCTAGTGTAATGTGACAGTTTTCATATACAGTAAAACCTTGGATTGTGAGCATAATTCGTTCCAGAAACATGCTTGTAATCCAAAGCACTTGTATATCAAAGCATTTTTTTTACAGGGTATAAAAGAGAAGAGAGGCACCTCTAAGTATAGCAATATATTTCTAAATGTTGTACCTTCATTAAATGTAACCATATTGCTACACTTAGAGGCTCCTCTCTTCTATGACGCTACTCTTAAATCAAGACATCACTTGTATATCAAGGCAAAATGTATTAAAACATTTTGCTCATCTTGCAAAACGCTCTCAAGCCAAGTTACTCTCAAACCAAGGTTTTACTATATATATATATATATATATATATATATATATATATATATATATATATATATGTATACACACACATATGCAAATTGGATGTTTTGGATAAGACCTTTTGTACTGCATCCGATTTGCATGACGTGTGAACCTGCTACCTTTTCAGTGGAGCTGGTTCACTGCAGGTCGGCCGCAGTGTGATTTCGAGCACGTTTCAGGTGCGATTTTCATTGTAATAAACTTTAACAATTCACACCTGAATCGCTGAAGAGGGGGCTAAATACCCGAAGGTAACGGTTTTAGTATTGGCACCAATACCGGTATCGGTGCAACGCTATTATGTACAGATCTTAAAACTAACAGAACAAGTCAATAATGCAGTTAATTTAAAACTTTGGTTGAATCAGTATTAAAATTAAACGTTCACAATGGCATTAAAAGCAGGCGGTAAAAATGCCCCTCAAATGCCTATGCAAATGATACAATGGACAGCACACAATGCTTTTCACATTATCAAAACATGAAGAGTTGGTGTCGCTTCAAAATTTAAGCCTCATGTCGAGTCAGGAGGTGTTTGAAGTCTTCCAACGTTTCCCATTCTAGTCTATGGCAATGCTTCGAAAATACCCTGGCAAGCACTTGCAGTGCAGTTGTGGGAATTTAAGATTTGTTTATTTCCTATATTATCCCATTTGTGGAGCAGTTTTAACGTGCCTTAATGCTCACCAAACGCTTCAAAACTGCATATAGTGCGTTTGGGGAACGTTTTTAAGGCTTGTAAAATGCCAGTCTAACGCCCATACTAAAGGCTGGGTTCAAAGCACGGAGCGGCTCACAGCAGGGGTCCGGTGTGTCTCCATGTACTGCATCTCTGTTGGTTAGATTGCCACTCACTTCCTGTGTGGTCACCAGAACAGGAAGTTTAAGCAGAATCTCTCCAACATAGACAGAGAGTTCAACAAGAACACTTTTTTTTTAATTGTGAGGGGAAATCTCCACAATAGAATCCCACACAGCAGATGGAAGATGTTCTAACCTATGCACAATTTAGCTATAATGAAAAGATGCATGTTTTGAGTAGAGGAAAAAATGTTTTTTTTGTATGTATGTGTGTGTATATATATATATATATATATATATATATATATATATATATATATATATATATATACATATATATATATATATATATATTAGGGTTGTCCCGATACCACTTTTTTAGGACTGAGTACGAGTACCGATACTTTTTTTCAAGTAGTCGCCGATACCGAATACCGATACTTTTTTTTTTAAATGTGTCCCCAAATGCAGCCATGTCCCCCCACAAATGCAGCCATGTCCCCCCATATTCAGCAATGTCTCCCGATATCCAGCAATGTCCCCCATATCCAGCAATGTCCCCCACATCCAGAAATGTCCCCCGTATGCAGCAATGTCCCCCACATCCAGCAATGTCCCCCGTATGCAGCAATGTCCCCCGTATCCAGCAATGTCCCCCACATCCAGCAATGTCCGCCACATCCAGCAATGTCCCCCGTATGCAGCAATGTCCCCCGTATGCAGCAATGTCCCCCACATCCAGCAATGTCCCCCACATCTAGCAATGTCCCCCACATCTAGCAATGTCCCCCACATCTAGCAATGTCCCCCACATCCAGCAATGTCCCCCATATCCAGCAATGTCCCCCTTATCCAGCAATGTCCCCCGTATCCAGCAATCTCCCCCGTATCTAGCAATGTCCCCCGTATCCAGCAATGTCCCCCACATCCAGCAATGTCCCCCACATCCAGCAATGTCCCAATGTCCAGCAATGTCCCCCACATCCAGCAATGTCCCAATATCCAGCAATGTCCCCCGTATCCAGCAATGTCCCAATATCCAGCATTGTCCCCCATATGCAGCAATGTCCCCCGTATCTAGCAATGTCCCCCGTATGCAGTAATGTCCCCCGTATGCAGTAATGTCCCCCGTATCCAGTAATGTCCGCCGTATCCAGTAATGTCCCCCGTATCCAGTAATGTCCGCCGTATGCAGTAATGTCCCCCGTATCCAGTAATGTCCGCCGTATCTAGTAATGTCCCCCGTATCCAGTAATGTCCCCCACAGCAATGTCCCCCACATCCAGCAATGTCCCCCATATGCAGCAATGTCCCCCACATCCAGCAATGTCCCCCACATCCAGCAATGTCCCCCATATGCAGCAATGTCCCCCACATCCAGCAATGTCCCCCACATCCAGCAATGTCCCCCGTATCCAGCAATGTCCCCCGTATCCAGCAATGTCCCCCGTATGCAGCAATGTCCCCCGTATCCAGCAATGTCCCCCGTATCCAGCAATGTCCCCCACATCCAGCAATGTCCCCCACATCCAGCAATGTCCCCCACATCCAGCAATGTCCCAATATCCAGCAATGTCCCCCGTATCCAGCAATGTCCCAATATCCAGCATTGTCCCCCATATGCAGCAATGTCCCCCGTATCTAGCAATGTCCCCCGTATGCAGTAATGTCCCCCGTATGCAGTAATGTCCCCCGTATGCAGTAATGTCCGCCGTATCCAGTAATGTCCCCCGTATCCAGTAATGTCCCCCGTATCCAGTAATGTCCCCCACATCAATGTCCCCCACATCCAGCAAGGTCTCCCCATATGCAGCCATGTCCTGTCCCCCTTACCTTCATCGCGCCGCATCCCCGCTGCCGCCGACTGCTTAATATGGGCGGGGAACATTACAGCTTTGAACAGCTGTAATGATTGGCGCCGCGCTGCGTATAGACACTCCCCCTTGCTCGGGATTGGACAGTTCACCCGAGCAAGGGGGAGTGTCTATACGCGGCGGGCGGGAAAGACTACAGCTGTTCAAATGAATGCTGTAATGTTCCCCGCCCGTATTAACCAAGCGGGGAATGCGGCGGGATGCGTTGTAGCGACGGGATGCGTCGGCGGCGGCGGCGGGGGGGGGGGTAGGAATTCTATTTTGGTATCGGGGGTATTTGCGGGAATACGAGTACTCCCGCAAATACTCGGAATCGGTCCCGATACCGATACTAGTATCGGTATCGGGACAGCCCTAATATATATATATATATGCATATATGCATATAATACTGCGCTAATCCTGCACAGTCATACAACACTGTACCAATATGACATTTTTATAAAAAAAATTCACACAAATAGAGCTTTCTTTTGGTGGCATTTAGTCACCACTGGGTTTTTTATTATTTGCTAAACAAATGAAAAAAGACAGAGGAAAAATATTTTTTTTTTATAGTTTGTTATAAAATTTTGCAAATAGGTAAATTTTCTCCTTCACTGATGTGCGCAGATGAGAGGTGGCACTAATGGGCTATGATAGATGGCACTGATGGGCTCTGATAGGCGGCACCCAAGGGCACTGATAAGTGTAACTGATGGGCCCTGATAAGGAGGCACTGATTGGCAGCAGTGGTGGGCAATTTTGGGACTGCACTGATAATCATCTCTCACATTGTCAGTGTGAGGAATGAAAAGCCGATAACCAGCTTGTGGTTACTTATATAGTTACATAGTCAGGTTGAAAAAAGACACAAGTTCATCTAGTTCCACCAAAAAAAGTACAATCCTATAGGAGCACTTCCGTGATAAGCTGTCATTGGACACAGCTGATCACATGGTAAAAGGCTGCTGTGATTGGCCTCTTTACCCTAATTTGCAACCAGCTGAGTTGAAGGTCTTGTTGATCACAGAGCACGCCCCTTGAGGCGCACGGGCAGCACGATTATGCGCACCCTCCTGTCAAATTAAGCCCTCGCTGTAGCCGTATTTTGGCTATAGCGTGGGCAGGAAGTGGTTAATCACAAAACCAAAAATGTTAAATATTGCAGCTTCCCAATTATTTTTTTTTTTTTTATTCTATATTTTATTGTTTTTTAATAAATTTTATACAAACAAACATACTTCAATTGCATACGTATCACATATATAACATATCAGAAATCGATTCTGCAATAAAAGGAATTTACAGAGCATTTCAGTTCCAAAATGTTTCCTTTTCTAGATATACTGACCTATTTATCAAGCCGGTGTAGTGTCACAGTTTGCTGCCTATCCTAGAATGCTGCGGAAGTCACGTGGCGGGCAACTGCGCATGCGCGATGCGTTCCAAACGCAAGTGCGATGCGTTCCAATGGATTTTCGACAGTACACACCAGCAAACCCGGCATTCAGGGCGACGTGGATTTAGAGGAAAGTGGCCAGTCGGCCTCACGTCCTCGCTTCGCTCGGACGGCTCGCTCCACTCACTCGGCCTTCTGGCTCTTTTTTTAACATCCTCCAATCCACGGGGATGTTAAGGAAAGAGCCTGGATGCCGACCGAGGTTTCACTGGTGTGCACTGTCGTGAATCCATTGGAACGCATCGCATTTGCGTTTGGAACGCATCGCGCAGGCGCAGTTGGCCGCCACGTGACTTCCGGAGCATTCTAGGATAGGCAGCAAACTGTGACAATACACCGGCACAACAAAAAACAAAAACAGAACAAAAACAAACAAACCAAAAACAAAAAAAGGAGAATCAGTTGTGGTGGCTGCATTCAAATTATTTAAGGAAGATCTATCATTATATATATATATTTTTACTATTCTGTCTCTCAGGTGCTTCCTAACCCTAGCCATGATGTCTGAATCCGCAAACCCCCCCCCCCCTCCTTGCCTTGGTCGATCCAACAACAGCTAGGAAGGAGACAGCTACTTCATAAGGGCAGCTCTTGCCCACTCTGAGAGCTTTCCCAAGGCAAGCAATGGCAAGAGGAATGCAGAGGGAAGACAGACATGTCAGTTTTGGCATCCCTATTTCTGCTACTTGTCTCAGGAAAGCTCTCAGGGGTGAATTCACATTAGATGCAGTGACAGACGTTTTAACGCAACATCTGTCACCTCCGGGACACACAGGAAACAATTTTTCCCTATGTGTCCCATTTACACTGCTAGGTAGGCTGCATTTATTTGCGGCGCACCGTGCCGAATTGCACGGAAATATAGAGCAATGCAGCCATCGGATTACTGTACATTGCTATGAATGAAGTGTACGTTTTTTTACACTTCGAATAAAGCTAGTAAAAAAAAAAAAAATGGGAGCCAAGTGATGCACTGAATCGCACACAACACTGCCCTCTACCACAGCCAGTAATGGTGAGCTGTCGCAGCGGTGAATCACTACAGCAGAACAGTAAAAATGATGGATTTTCTTTAGAGAGATCCTGTAAGTTTAAAATATGCAGAAGAAAGATCCTTGTAATAGAGGAGCTTTTATACAGAGCTCCCTAGAGTGGTCTCTATAAGACTACTTGGCAGCCAACACTTCTGGAAGTATCAGATGCCAACCTCCATGTTTTCACCCCTGACCCCTATGCCCACTGCTATATCTTGTACTGACAGAAGATGGGACCACAGAAATCCAAAGAGGCTGCAGAACTTTTACTGCAGGAACCTTTACATTTTTTACCTGACAGGGTTGATTAAGAAACCTTCTTAAAATGCATGTTTTAAGCACAAAAATGAAAATGAGTCTTTAAACTACTTTTCTTGTTTTTACTATCACATTTAATTAGATATGAATTTGAAATAGTATATCCTGAGTGCAGTTTTTACCAACTCCATTTTTACATGAATTATTCTAATTGAGTCCACTTTCCATCTGTACTAAAGTGATAACACAATTGAATTAATTAAAGAATTCTCTTTACGAAAAACGATTCAATTGGTAATGAATAAATGGTTCAGCTTGTTTTCACTAAATACCACTCTTACTAGAGTGCGGTGATGATTAACAAGGATATTATGTACAGTGCAAGTGTCCAAGTCACAAGCCCGATTAATCCCTTTTTAGCTTCAGAACGCAATATTTTGGCAACATAGAGGTCATAAGACACCATTTATTTATGGATGCAAATGTGTCCTAAATGGAAGGTCATCATGCTCTTATATACACTGTGTATTTTAATATTCATGTTATCACTATCATAATTAACTGGTCAATGGTAATACAACAGTACAGTTGGGCATCTAATAATAACCCACAACCTGTAATTCTTTACAAAATTGTCTTTGCCTAACACTCAGTACAGCTGCAATGCAGTTACACTATATTGTCAAATGTATTATGATGCTTGCTTTTACACGCACATGAACTTTAATGGCATCCCAGTCTTAGTCTGTTGGGTTCAGTATGGAGTTGGCCCACCCTTTGCAGCTACAACAGCTTCAACTCTTCTGCGAAGGCTGTCTACAAGGTTTAGAAGTGTGTTTATGGGAATGTTTGATCATTCGTAAAGTCAGGCACTAATGTTGGACAAGAAGGCCTGGCTCACAGTCTGCACGCTAATTCATCCCAAAGGTGTTCTCTTGGGTTGAGGTCTGGACTCTGTCCAGGCCAGTCAAGTTCCTCCACCCTAAACTCACTCATCCGTGTCTTTATGGACCTTGCTTTGTGCACTGGTCCAAATTATTTGGTGGAGTGGGTATTATGGTGTGGGGTTGTTTTTCAGGGGTTGGATTTGGTCCTTTACTACCCTTGAAGGGAACTCTTAAGCCTCGTACACACTTGCTGGGATTTTTTTTGCAGAGGAAACCGGTCGTGTGTACATTTTTCGACGAGGAAACTGTTGAGGATCCCGTCGAGCCAAAAAGAGAGCATGTCTTCTTTTTCCTCAATGGGAATGGAGAAACTTGCCTTGTCAAGTTCCTTGACAGCCTAACAAGGAACTTGACAAGGAAAACTATGTGTTTCGCCCGTCGAGTTCCTCGGTCGTGTGTACGAGGCTTCAAGGCGTTAACATACCAAGATATGCACTCCTAAACCTTGTGGACAGCTTTTCCACAAGAGTTAAAGCTGTTGTAGCTGCAAAGGATGAGCCAGCTCAATATTAAACTCTATGGACTAAGATTGGGATGCCATTTAAGTTCATCTGTGTGTAAAGGCAGGTGTGCCAATTCTTTTGACAATATAGTGTATGTCTCAGAACAAACTTAAATATTCTAGAACCTTTAGCATATATTCATAGTGTGGGTTTTATTACATTTGCAGGTGCTTGGTTTGGAATGGTCACAAAAAATGATTCTTTATTGCTAAATCCAGTCACCAAAGTTAGAAACGGAAGGGGACCATCCACAAGACTTGCTTTTGGCTGTGTTTCTTAACCCAACCTCAAAGCATGGACACAGGGAACTGCCTGTTTCTAATTGCCCCAGTTTACATCAATTCACCGCACTGGTATGCGTTGGTCAAAAATTATATTTGCTGCAATTAAACACAGTGCAGGGCATTACAATACACTGCAACTCATGTCACGGAAAAGAAAAAGAAACGTGTTTTAGCAAAACACATATAAAAAGCATTGCACACAAAAATGCATTTTGACACATATGTACTGTGGTCTGAATTGGCTCCATGGTGTATGCTGTTTACAGAATGAAATCTGACATACTAAAGTGAAAGAAGTCATCATAATATACTAGTTTATAAAAACCAGAGCAAGGAAATCCGAAGGATGAAAAAAATCATGTGATGGGTTTCTATGAGTAATCTGGTTGCTGTCTACAGCTGTTCTCTCTTTTTTCAGATTTCCTTGTTGCAGTTTATTACACGCAGCAAGCTTTTCTAGTAACCCTTGCTTCATAAATACAAGGCCTCATAAATGCAAAAAAGTCTCTGTATGATGCTTTCTTGTTTCTGTCCTATTTAGTGATAAGTCATTGCCATTCCTTCTAGCTGTGACACCATCTGTGCAAAAGCCACCATCCGGAAGGTACATCATCAGTAGCTATGAGAGCCAGGGTAAGACATGCCTGCTGAACTTGTTCACCTGTTTGAAACTGTGGGTCAAATTTACAAAACCAGAGCTAATAAAACTGAATAACACTGGAATAGTTACTTAAAAGTACCAGTTGGGTTATATCTTTCAAAAGGACAAAGAACTTAGTTCCTAAGGGCAACAGCTGTCATCTTATAAATAAAGCTGTGTATTTACATGTTGAAATATATATACATATTCAAAATGCTCTGTTATTTTAAAGGTATTTACCATCCATTTATACTTAATAGGCGGTAAACAGAAAAGAGTCACATTGGAAAGTGTTAAAAAAGTACCATAACTATTCTAAAGTAGTGAGCAGCAGCTAGCAATCATAAAATGAGAGACGAGAAAGGAGGCATTCACTTCCTAATATTCCAAACATTCAAGAGGAGTCCAGTGAATGCCGTCAGCAGAAGCAAACATTACCATTCTAGTCTGCTCATAGTACAAAACGTGTCTTCAAATGACTAGCCACACTAAATGGGAGAGGGAAAGGTCAAGAGTAACATAGTTCACCCACTGTGTACTTGAAGACTAATGGGTGGGTTTACCGCACAAGAGACAAACAGCTGCACGCTGATGATGTCAAAGTTTACTTAGCTTTATTCCACAAGTTACGGCAACAAGTCCAGGGTTAGATATTGCCTATACTCTATTGTAACATCTTTCACCTGTAGCGCTACCCCCGAAAGAGCCGCCGATTTGTTGTTGGGATCGACATATTAAGTTATCTTGATGTGGCCCAGGGGTGCAGTTGTAGAATCAAAGTAGTGAACGAAGGTCCAGACAGTGAATAAGGGTTTTTCCAATGCTTTATTTCCAGGCCAACATGGTCAACATCAATTGGGAAGAAAAAGGGTGTTGAAGAGAAAAGAAGAACCTTGCAGTATCAGGCCTGGATATGAACCGAGCAGTCCTGCTCTCAGTAGTATCAAATTGTGATTCGTCGCCACTCTTTCTGAGTGGGTGAAGTGCCCCCGGACAGACCCCTCTCACAAGCCTGGCAGCCGAGGTGTCACTTAGATTAGCTGGGAGGAACAGATCTCTCTCACAGACCTGGCTCTAAGGCCTCTGCCACAGGCCAAATTACTTTAAGTGAGCTAAATGGATGAATGGAGCGAATCCTCCCAGTAGGTTTTTAGAATAGGTCACCGGATGACAGCAAATTGTCCTGTCAGCATTCCAGTCACCAGATCCCCGATTGGTTCGTTCAAGCCCTGTTGGACAACCTGCCTCCGGGTTCCCCTCAAGCCGACCCCCCAATCGAACGGCACCCAGCCTGGGATCCTCTTAATAGAACTGGGGACCCAGTAAGTCACTGGAGTCCTTTTACCTCCGGATGAGGTTTCCGTGTAGTCTGCAACTTTGGCCAGGTGGGCCGCGCCGGCGGGGTCCATGGATGCACGCACCCTGAAGGTGGATGCCGCACCTGGAACCGCAAAGAGTTTTGAGCACATGACACCTGTCACAGATATACCCTTCCCCAGCATGCCATGCAAGGGAAAACTCCTCTGATTGGCTGCTGGGGAAAACTTGCTCTGCCAGAACCCCTCTGGAGCCAACTGCTGGCCAGGGATGGTACCGCATCCCTGGAGCACAGACTGACCCAGTGGACATTTATGGAATGACAGAAGTCCAATTTAACCAATTGTGAATGGGAGCAAAATAACTCTCCCATTCCCCACTAACTTTAGCATAGTGCCCATACTGAAAGCAAGGGGGCGCTACACACCCATTAGGGCTTAATCATAGAAGACAGTGGGTTTAATGTCATTGAGGATATCGCATCATAACCCAAACTCTACAGGAAATAGATACATTTCGATGTAAAGTAGAAAATGGGGTCTTGACAATTAGACTGGTAACTGTTATATGAAAAGAGAACAGTGAGTTTGAAAACCATAGGATCCCGGAGCAGCAGTTTCTGCAGCAACAACTTTTATGATTCTAATAAAGTACAGTCAACAAGTTGGCACTATCAGAGGTATCCTATTTTAATTACAGATTCTCCTTAAGCATAGGCACCAACTCTGCAGTTCTTAGCAATGGCATATGCCCTCATAGGCAAGTGAAAAACATGAAAGGGCTAACATTAAGCAGTTTAAAAAAATGCTAGTGTTGGGGATAAGGAAGTATTAATAAAAAAAAAAAGCTCCAGGGGTCAGTGGAAGCAAAAAGCCCTGGTGGTCAGGAGAGAAATAGTGCTCTATTGATGGTGTCAGTAGAAGAAATAAAGCCTTCTCATTGTTGTTAGCAGCAGGGGTAATGCCACATGGTTCGTGTCAGTAGGAGAAATGTTGCTCCAATGTTGGCGTCAGGTGAAGGAATGGTGTCCCATCATTGGTGTCAGTGATAAGAGAAATACAGGGAGTGCAGAATTATTAGGCAAGTTGTATTTTTGAGGATCAATTTTATTATTGAACAACAACCATGTTCTCAATGAACCCAAAAAACTCATTAATATCAAAGCTGAATATTTTTGGAAGTAGTTTTTTGTTTTTTTTTAGTTTTAGCTATTTTAGGGGGATATCTGTGTGTGCAGGTGACTATTACTGTGCATAATTATTAGGCAACTTAACAAAAAAAAAATATATACCCATTTCAATTATTTATTTTTACCAGTGAAACCAATATAACATCTCAACATTCACAAATATACATTTCTGACATTCAAAAACAAAACAAAAACAAATCAGTGACCAATATAGCCACCTTTTTTTGCAATGACACTCAAAAGCCTGCCATCCATGGATTCTGTCGGTGTTTTGATCTGTTCACCATCAACATTGCGTGCAGCAGCAACCACAGCCTCCCAGACACTGTTCAGAGAGGTGTACTGTTTTCCCTCCTTGTAAATCTCACATTTCATGATGGACCACAGGTTCTCAATGGGGTTCAGATCAGGTGAACAAGGAGGCCATGTCATTAGTTTTTCTTCTTTTATACCCTTTCTTGCCAGCCATGCTGTGGAGTACTTGGACGCGTGTGATGGAGCATTGTCCTGCGTGAAAATCATGTTTTTCTTGAAGGATGCAGACTTCTTCCTGTACCACTGCTTGAAGAAGGTGTCTTCCAGAAACTGGCAGTAGGACTGGGAGTTGAGCTTGACTCCATCCTCAACCCGAAAAGGCCCCACAAGCTCATCTTTGATGATACCAGCCCAAACCAGTACTCCACCTCCACCTTGCTGGCGTCTGAGTTGGACTGGAGCTCTCTGCCCTTTACCAATCCAGCCACGGGCCCATCCATCTGGCCCATCAAGACTCACTCTCATTTCATCAGTCCATAAAACCTTAGAAAAATCATTCTTGAGATATTTCTAGGCCCAGTCTTGACGTTTCAGCTTGTGTGTCTTGTTCAGTGGTGGTCGTCTTTCAGCCTTTCTTACCTTGGCCATGTCTCTGAGTATTGCACACCTTGTGCTTTTGGGCACTGCAGTGATGTTGCAGCTCTGAAATATGGCCAAACTGGTGGCAAGTGGCATCTTGGCAGCTGCACGCTTGACTTTTCTCAGTTCATGGGCAGTTATTTTGCACCTTGGTTTTTCCACACGCTTCTTGCGACCCTGTTGACTATTTTGAATGAAACGATTGATTGTTCGATGATCACGCTTCAGAAGCTTTGCAATTTTAAGAGTGCTGCATCCCTCTGCAAGATATCTCACTATTTTTGACTTTTCAGAGCCTGTCAAGTCCTTCTTTTGACCCATTTTGCCAAAGGAAAGGAAGTTGCCTAATAATTATGCACACCTGATATAGGGTGTTGATGTCATTAGACCACACCCCTTCTCATTACAGAGATGCACATCACCTAATATGCTTAATTGGTAGTAGGCTTTCGAGCCTATACAGCTTGGAGTAAGACAACATGCATAAAGAGGATGATGTGGTCAAAATACTCATTTGCCTAATAATTCTGCACTCCCTGTAGTACTTCATCAGTGGGGTCAATAATAGGAAAAAAAGGAACTTATCCTTGAGTTCAGTAGGAGAAAGGATAGTGCTCTATTGTTGGTTTCACTAGGTGGAATGGTGCTCCCATGCTGATGTCAGTGGAAGAAATGGTGCCTGATCGCTCATGTCAGTGGTAGGAGGAATAGTGCTCTGTTGTTAGTGTCAGTGGTAAAAGGAATGGTACTTCATTATTAGGATCAATATAAAGGTGGAATAGTGCCCCATTGTTTAGGTCAGTAGGAGGAGGAACAGTGCTCCATTGTTGCTGTCACTGGGAGGAATTGCACTCCATCACTGGTATCATTGGAAGGATACGTGCCCCATCGGTATCAGTGGTAGAAAGATTAGTACTCCATTTTTGGGGTCAGTAGGATTGGGAAAGGTGCCCCACTGTTAGGGTCAACAGGAGGAAGGAGGAAGAATAGTCTAACTAATCTAAAAACACTAATTTTGGTATATGACCAGCTAAAAATTTCTTCGTGTGGATCTAAATGTACGAACTGTACAAATCATAAATTCTGCTAGGGTATGAAAACATATGAGAACTTCATATGTTTACATACCCTGGCAGAATTTATGATTTCTTGCCCATTTTTCAGAGAACATGAATGATAAAACAAAAAACATTTTTTTCACGCATGGTTAGTGTTTGGCTGAAGCCATTTATTAGCAATCAACTGTGTTTACTCCTTTTTAAATCATAATGACAACAGAAACTACCCAAATGACCCTGATCAATGTATTTCCCCCTTTAACATCAATAACAGCTTGAAATCTTTTGTAGTATTTGTGGGCGAGGCTCTTTATCTTCTCCAATGGTAAACCTGAGCATTACTCTTGGCAAAAAGCCTCCAGTTCCTGTAAATTCTTGGGCTGGCTTGCATGAACGGCACGTTTGAGATCTCCCCAGAGTTGCTCAATGATATTGAGGTCAGGAGACTGAGATGGGCACTCCAGAACCTTCACTTTATTCTGCTGTAGCCAATGACAGGTCAACTTGGCTTTGTGTTTTGGATCATTGGCATGTTGGAATGTACATCCCATGCGCAGCTTCCTGGCTGATATGAAAGCAAATGTTCCTCCAGTATTTTTTGATAACATACTGCATTTATCTTTCCATCATTTTTGACCAAATTTCCTGTGCCTTTGTAGGTCACACATCCCCAAAACATCAGCGATCCACCTTTGTGTTTCACAGTAGGAATGGTGTACCTTTCATTATAGGCCTTGTTGACTCCTCTCCAAATGTAGTGTTTATGGTTGTGGCCAAAAAGCAACATTTTGGTCCCATCACTCCAAATGACTTTGTGTCAGAAGGTTTGAGGCTTGTCTCTGTGCTGTTTGGCATATTGTAAGCGGGATACTGTGGCATTTGCGTAGTATTGGCTTTCTTCTGGCGACTCGACCATGCAGCCCATCTTTCTTCAAGTGCCTCCTTATTTTGCATCTTGAAACAGCCACACCATGTTTTCAGAGTCCTGTATTTCACCTGAAGTCATTTGTGGGTTTTTCTTTGCATCCCGAATAATTTTCCTGGTAGTTGTGGTTGAAATTTTAATTTGTCTACCTGACTTGGTTTGGTTTCAACAGAAACCTTTATTTTCCACTTCTTGAGTAGAGTTTGAACACTGCTGATTGGCATTCTCAATTCCTTTGGATATCTTTTTATATCCTGTTTTATACAGTTCAGCTACCTTTTTCCCGCAGACCCTTTGAAAATTCTTTTGCTTTCCCCATGACTCAGAATCCAGGAACGTCAGTGCAACACTGGATGAAAGATGCAAGGGTCTGTCAGGAGTCCAGAAACTCATTGACCTTTTATACACACACACACACTAATTACAATCAAACAGATCACAGGTGAGGATGGTTACCTTTAATAGCCATTCAAACCCCTTTGTGTCAACTTGTGTGGGTGTTATGAGGGCAAACTTTTGATCATTTGGGTAGTTTCTGTTGCCATTATGATTTAAAAAGAGTAAACACACTTGATTGATAACAAATGGCTATATTCAAACACTAAATTATGAGTGAAAGAAAAGTTTTCATATTCTCAGAAAAATGGCTAAGAAATCATAAATTCTGCCAGGGTATGTAAACTTATGAGCACAACTGTACATGTTTTTCAAGTTTCAAATATTTAAAATACAAATTTTCTTTACAGGAAGCCATGTCCGTGTAGAAGTTCATCCCAAAACCAGCAGGCCCCAACTATTGAACAGACCTCCAACCCCAAAAGGTAAAGAAATATGTGTCATTTTGAGGACATTTTGGCAAAAATGAAGAGAATGAGTATCATGAATTAATCAATCGCTGTAAGGCCTCATGCACACGGATAGAGAAAAGCTGAAAAATGCACTAGCAAAAAAAAACTCCAGCCATTTTGCCATGCCCGGTTCTCATACAGCCAGCTGTATAAGCGAATGGCTGTACTGGCGCATACTTGTTTAAACGCTGATGTTTCTATGCATCTGTATTTACCCAAGCATGCTTGTATAATGTATATTCCAGACATGAAATTCAAATTTCAAAGAGATGTAATAACGTTCAGTCTGATGTAAGATTAACAGATTTTCAAAGTGAAATCCAATGACATCCTACTGACCAAACCAGACACACTAAACACACCTACAAAATACATTCCCATTTTTACTTTGAATTGGTCACAGATGTATAGAACATAAAGCAGACATTCAAGGTATAGAGACAAAATGCCTTTGGTACCAAGAGCAGAGGAACGATGTGGCGCTGCAGCAAAATGTGGATGTGGCCAAATTTCGATAACAGTGGGAGGTGCTTAAAGGGCTACGGTTAAATAAAACCTAATTCAGTAGTAAGTAATGCAGAGAGAGCACAGATCAGGTCAGGAGCAAGTAGGGTTGCAGGGAAAAAAGTGCAGCTGCAGTATATTTAAAACATATTAGTATTATATTATACCTCATCATTTGGCTTGGTGGTGGCAACCCACTGATTGTGCCTGATTTTCCCATTGTAGTCGGCTCCATCACTGCCGGTTTGGACTGAAACTTGCAGTGTGTGACTGTTGGTTTGGTGCCTCTACACTGCCAGTGGGCAATGCCAGATGCCGGTTTCCCAGGGCCTGACTGCTTGAAATGGGGACCGTTCACAATAAATGTGTATGAATAGCATCCTTACTCATTATTCAGGCTATAAGGCTGTCAGTTAACTGCTGGTAGGGAGGAGCAGGGTGGCCTAAGTGGCTGAACTTAAACAAAGTATTTTCTGCTAGATGAGGATACATTACTTCATAGTCCTTTCAGCTACAAGGGTCAAAGGGGACTAGATTGTAAATCTTATTATATTCAAAAAAAATGTAATACACAATGTTGCAGTTGAGGTAGTATCTGACACTAGTTAGGGTGAATTCACACCATGCGCGGGTGACAGGTGTTTTACTGCTTTGTTAAACCCCTATTACCGCAAAGACACATAGAAAACAGTTGTTTTCTGTGTGTCCCATTCACACTGCAAAACAGTACAGAACTATGCTGCAGCGTGCTGCGATAAAACACAGACATGCTGCATTCTATTGCAGCGCAATGTACAGGATCGCATGTCCCTGTACAGCAGTCTGAAGTGTACTTTTGTACACTTTAAATAAAGTTTGTACAAAACAGTTGCCCATCACGCTGCCCCGTACCACCGTCAGGAACGAACAGCGTACCACAGTCAGGGTCAATTTTATTTGGTAAACCTGCATTCTGTTGGGATTCGGAGGAGGATTTTCTTCAGTCTTCAGATACTCCTATTTCCTGGATTATTTTTGGTGGATGCGGGCATCTTTTCTTCACACATTTCGTGGACATTTATTTCACATATTTTTGTGGGCCTTTCACTGATTAATGAGCTTGATGCACATTATCATATTTATTTTGTATGTTTTTTTTGTATTATTATTATTATTTTTTACTGTTTGATTAATCACACATATTCGTTTAAAGTGGCACACACATTTTTGGGTGTTAACTAGTGGGAATTAGCATGACATTTTTTGTTGTGCCAGCTGTCCGTTCCTGTATGAACCAGCCCCTAACCTTCCAAGGTGTTCACTGGGTAAATATCATCCAAACTTCCACTGTTAAGCCTCTTTCACACGATCGGATATCTGATGGAATCTAAGCCGATGGATTTTTTCGTCGGATATCCGATGAAGCTGAGTTTCATCAGTCTTGCCTACACACCATCAGTCAAAAATCATGCCAAAACGCGGTGACGTAAAACACTACGACGTGCTGAGAAAAGTGAAGTTCAATGCTTCCGAGCATGTGTCGACTTGATTCTGAGCATGCGTGGATTTTTGACGGATGGACTTCCACACAGACGATTGTTTTTTTCTATCGTTTTTTTATCAATAGGAAAAACTTAAAACATGTTCTATTTTTTTTTACCGATGGAAAACAACCCGATGGGGCCCACACACGATCGGCTTTATGAGAACCTTGAGTATTTTATTCATATAGTGTCCTATTTTAAACCACAAAATCTTTACTGTTCCCTTATGCTTAAATCACAGACCAGCGGGGTGAGGGTAACATAGCTTTATTGCCTAAAGCTGAACCCTGGACGCTTAATAAAATATATTCCTCAATAGCCGCATAAGATATAAATTCACCTTGTGTAGACCCTTTACAGATTAAGCTATAACTATGCAAAAATAGCAATGACATCATTACTGTGGTGTACATTGCTTTTGTGCAGAGAGCAGAGTTGTGGGAGGGACCTGGCTGCTCCACCCACTATGGGCTGCCTATAGAAAACTACAGCAGTGGGCGGAAGCAAGACCAGTCACTCTGCACAAGGAGAAAGAGCAGCAATGACTGGTCTTTGTGACAGTAAACTCCTGCACAGATGCATAGTTTTGCACTGGATTACTACACAGATCTAGAAGAAATATACAAAGCACACCAAGATTCATATGATATGACTCTCCCATTTAGACAATATTTGCTGGAGTTTAGCTTTAATTAAAGCAGGTCAGCATACTGGCCATGGAAATCTTAGGACTGGATTGCTATAAATGGCAGGTTTGTCAGATAAAACAGCTCCCATATAAGTATTTAAACTGTTAGTTAGATTAACAAAGAGTTAGGCCGGCTTATCAGTAGATAAGCCGACCTAACTCTGAATCTACGCCGGCGTTTGTTTAAGTGTGTTCTCTAACAGAGTTACACTTAAACAAAGCTTAGATTATGTAAATGAGGGAATATGCTGATTCGCGAACGTACGCCAGGCCTACGCCGTCGATTAACGTCGTTTCCGTAAGGCCTTAGGCGGCCTAAAGTTATTCCACCTATGAGGTGGAATAACAATGTTAAAGTATGGCCGCCGCTCCCGCCGCGAGGTTCGAATTTTTTACGTCGTTTGCGTAAGTCGTCTGCGAATCGGGAGTTACGTCGTTTACATCCGCGTCGAAATCAATAGGCCCGTATGGCCTACTTGGCCACAATGCGCACTGGGAAGAGTAGTCGCCCGACGCATGTGCAGTGTCCAAAAACGTCAAAAAACGTGAGGTCAAGCCTCATTTCCTTACAACACGCCCCCCTCCAAGTCATTTGAATTAGGCGCCCTTACGCCCGCTCGTTTTAGGCTACACCGCCGTAGATTAGCAGGTAAGTAGATTGTGAATCACTACTAGCCTAACTAATTTACGGCGGTGTAGCCTAAAAAGGCTAGGCTAGGCCGCCCTAAAGTTAGGCAGATGTGTGTGAATCTACCTAAGAGTATTTAGCGGTTTGCCTGGAGTTTAATTATAATTTAACCTCCATAAAGTTTTTTTTTTTTACCATAAACTTGATTTATTGGTCGAGTTTGTTTTCTTGATAGTTTCTCTGCATAGTACTAGTGCATCCTTGTCAGAAAGCACTTATTAAGGCCCCTTTCACATTGGGTGCGGGAGGTGCGCTGGTGGTATAGCGGCGCGATTTTTAGTGCCACTATACCGTCATTCTTACCATGACATTCGGCCGCTAGTGGTACAGTTTTAACCCCCACTAGCGGCCGAGAAAGGGTTAAAACCGCTTGCAAACCACTGCTAGAGCAGCAGTTTGCGGGCGATATAGCCACGCTGTCTCATTGATTTCAATGGGCAGCAGCGGTAAAGGAGCAGTATACACACCGCTCCAAAGATGCAGCTAGCAGGACTTTTGGAGCGGTCCTGCTAGCGCATCGCTTCAGTGTGAAAGCCTTCGGGCTTTCACACTGAAGACTGCAGAGCAGGATTTTTTCAGGCGTTATTTAGACCCTATTTCTAGGGCTAAAACGCCTGAAAAACTCTTGGTGTGAAAGGGGCCTAAAGATATTTTAACTGACCAGTGAGTCGTTTCAGACAAATGTTTTTAAACACAAGACAGTAGCTTTTCATTTTTGATCTTCACAAAGCTGTGGGAATCCTTGTGCTAGGCATAGAACTGTACTGTACAGAAGTACATTGGGACAGCTGCCAAGGAATGATAAACTCTTCCTAATTTAGAGCACAGAAGGACTGGAATGATAGTGAGTGATAGAACATGTTGCATATATCTTTCAGATGTACCTGTTCCCACCAGGAATGGTAGCACTTTGGAGCAAATGCCTCAGCCCAGCGCCAAAGACTTTTACGGTAAGGTACAAATAACTTCAGTTATCTTCAGGTTTCTCTAGTTTTTACAAACATGTCTATTTCTATCTTTTTTCTTTACTTTTTATTCTTTGCAAATCTGAAGCTCCATCATTAGTGCGGTGAGGATGTACTTTTTATAAAGACATTGCTAGATTCAGGATGGCGAGCGCATAGTTGCGGCGGCGTAGCGTATGGCATTTACACTACGCCGCCGTAACTTAGCGAGGCAAGTACATGATTCACAAAGTTCTTGCCTGCTAAGTTACGCGGCGTAGCATAAATCGGGCGGGCGTAAGGGCGGCTAATTCAAATTTGGCTGAGGGGGCGTGTTTTATGTTAATGGGGCTTGACCTGACGTGATTGACGTATTTTACGAACGGCGCATGCGCCGTCCGCCTATATATCCCAGTGTGCATTGCAGCTAAGTACGCCGCACGGTCCTATTGATTTAGACGTGGACGTAAATTACGTTAAACCCTATTCACGGACGACTTACGCAAACGACGTAAAATTTTCAAATTTCGACGCGGGAACGGCGGCCATACTTAACATTACTATTCCAGCTATTTCATGGAATAACTTTAGGCCTGCTAATGCGTTACGTAAACGGTGTATCTGTACTGCGTTGGCCGGGCGTACGTTCGTGAATAGGCGTATCTAGTGATTTACATATTCTACGCCGACCGCAATGGAAGCGCCACCTAGCGGTCAGCCTAAAAGTTACACTTTAGGATACGAGGGTGTAAGACACTTACGCCGCTCGTATCTGAGCCTAATTTAAGCGTATCTGGTTACCAGAATACGCTTAAATTAGCGCCAACGCAAATTCTGACTTGGGCTGGCGTATCAGTAGATAAGTCTCTCTGAATCTAGCTAATAGTGTCCATGTGGGGTATGTGATGTCTTATGTGGGGAGGCTGCATCTGCATTTCATTTTATGATTTTTATTGTAAAATTATAATACATTTTTCTGAATCTGATTTAAAGAGGAACTTTACCTATACCGATTTGAAAAAAAATAATGTTCTTTAGCAAGGAGCATACATTCCACGTTAATAATTATGCTAACAAAATTAGTGTGTGCTGTAAATTGCGCATTGTTTTTGTTTCTTCTGGCTGGAGGCTGCCATTTTGCTGAAGCCCAGAGCCTCTGAATAGTAGTAAATCATAAAGTGGAACTAAACCTATTAATTTTACAGTTTCAAAAAAAAGTTACATTCCTGGAATTGATAACGGACATATTTGCTTGTGTCCTCAACCAAACTGTTAAACCCTTAACCATTTGAAGATCAAACTGAAGCAGTTTCCTTAGCTGTAAATCATGGGTCTTCAAACTACGGCCATCCAGTTGTTCAGGAACTACAATTCCCATCATGCCTAGTACTAATGTCTGTGAATGTCAGTGTGTTACAATGCCTTATGGGATGTGTAGTTCTACAACAGCTGGAGGGCCGTAGTTTTAGGATCCCCTGTAAAGAATAGGAGGGTTTAATACCAGTTTAAAGCTGTAATGCCGCGTACACACAATCATTTTTCGTCATGAAAAAAAACATTGGGCCAAATCCTCAGCCAGGCGGCGTAACTTAACTTTCAGCAGTTAAGTTACACTGACTTAAAGTTTTTACCTAAGTGCCTGATCCTCAAAGCACTTACGTAAAAATTTCAAGCAGTGTAAGTTAAGTGCCGCCGTCGTAAGGCGTTCCTCCTCTCCGGGGGGCGTTTACAATTTAAATGAGGCGCGCTCCCGCGCCGGCCGTACTGCGCATGCGTGTGACGTCATTTTCCCGACGTGCATCGCGCGAACGTAATTGACGCCGGGCGGCTTTGTGGATTGCGACGGGACACTAAAGTTACGACGGGTGAAAAAAAGACGCGCCGGGAAAACAAATAATTATAAAAAAAAATGACAGCGTCGCTCGGCATGCATTCCTGAGGGAGAACTCCATGCCAATTTTCAATGAAAAAAACGGCATGGGTTCCCCCTCAGGAGCATACCAGGCCCTTAGGTCTGTTATGGGTTGTAAGGAGACCCCCCTCCGCCGCAAAATTGACGTAGGGGGTCCCCCTACAATCCATACCAGACCCGTATCCAAAGCACGCTACCCGGCCAGCCAGGAAGGGAGTGGGGACGAGCGAGCGCCCCCCCCCCTCCTGAGCCGTGCCAGGCCGCATGCCCTCAACATGGGGGGGTTGGGTGCTCTGGGGCAGGGGGGCGCACTGCGGGCCCCCCCACCCCAGAGCACCCTGTCCCCATGTTGATGAGGACAGGACCTCTTCCCGACAACCCTTGCCATTGGTTGTCGGGGTCTGCGGGCGGAGGCTTATCGGAATCTGGGAGTCCCCTTTAATAAGGGGGCCCCCAGATACCGGCCCCCCACCCTAAGTGAATGGATATGGGGTACATCGTACCCCTATCCATTCACCTGTAGGCAAAAAGTAAAAGTTAATAAACACACAACACAAGGCTTTTTAAAATATTTTATTATTCTGCTCCGGACGCCCCCCCTGTCTTCGTTATTAGCTCAATTACCAGGGGGGGCTTCTTCTTCCGCTCTCCGGGGGTGTTCCGCTCTCCGGGGGGGGCTTCTCCGGACTCCGGGGGGCTTCTTCCATCTTCTCCCCTCTTCCGCTCTTGACTCGGCGAACCCCGGTTCTTCTGCAGCTCTCCGGTGCCTTCTTCTTCAGCGCTGGCTGCCTGCTATGTTTGTGTGTTAGCTCGATTTCAAACAGGCAGCCGGCGCGGTCTTCTGTGACGTCAGGGTCTTCTGGTCTTCTGTTCTTCCTATGTTGCCTCGTCGCCTGTTGTCGCTGTAATGATGGAAGCGCGCCTTGCATCACATTTATATAGGCATCGCCGTCCCATCATGCTCCGGCAGGTACCCACGTGGTGGGTGCCTACCCACGTGCACCCACCACGTGGGTACCTACCGGAGCATGATGGGACGGTGATGCCTATATAAATGTGATGCAAGGCGCGCTTCCATCATTACAGCGACAACAGGCGACGAGGCAACATAGGAAGAACAGAAGACCAGAAGACCCTGACGTCACAGAAGACCGCGCCGGCTGCCTGTTTGAAATCGAGCTAACACACAAACATAGCAGGCAGCCAGCGCTGAAGAAGAAGGCACCGGAGAGCTGCAGAAGAACCGGGGTTCGCCGAGTCAAGAGCGGAAGAGGGGAGAAGATGGAAGAAGCCCCCCGGAGTCCGGAGAAGCCCCCCCCGGAGAGCGGAACACCCCCGGAGAGCGGAGAAGACCCCCGGAGAGCGGAAGAAGAAGCCCCCCCTGGTAATTGAGCTAATAACGAAGACAGGGGGGGCGTCCGGAGCAGAATAATAAAATATTTTAAAAAGCCTTGTGTTGTGTGTTTATTAACTTTTACTTTTTGCCTACAGGTGAATGGATAGGGGTACGATGTACCCCATATCCATTCACTTAGGGTGGGGGGCCGGTATCTGGGGGCCCCCTTATTAAAGGGGACTCCCAGATTCCGATAAGCCTCCGCCCGCAGACCCCGACAACCAATGGCAAGGGTTGTCGGGAAGAGGTCCTGTCCTCATCAACATGGGGACAGGGTGCTCTGGGGTGGGGGGGCCCGCAGTGCGCCCCCCTGCCCCAGAGCACCCAACCCCCCCAAGTTGAGGGCATGCGGCCTGGCACGGCTCAGGAGGGGGGGGGCGCTCGCTCGTCCCCACTCCCTTCCTGGCTGGCCGGGTAGCGTGCTTTGGATACGGGTCTGGTATGGATTGTAGGGGGACCCCCTACGTCAATTTTGCGGCGGAGGGGGGTCTCCTTACAACCCATAACAGACCTAAGGGCCTGGTATGCTCCTGAGGGGGAACCCATGCCGTTTTTTTCATTGAAAATTGGCATGGAGTTCTCCCTCGGGAATGCATACCAAATGCCGTCGCTTGAATGGGCCTTTACAAGGTGTGACTAACTTTACACCTTGTAAAAGCAGCCCTAGTTTTACACCAGGCAAACTAACACTTACGGCGAAAAAACTAGGTACAAAAGCTTTGAGGATCGCCCTAAGTGCTAATTTGCATACTAACAGAGGCATTTCGACTCGAAATGCCCCCAGTGGCGGATGCGGTACTGCATCCTAAGATCCGGCAGTGTAAGTCCCTTACAGATGTCGGATCTTCTGCCTAACTTAGGAAAACTGCTTCTGAGGATCAGTTCCAAAGTTAGAACCAGAGATACGACGGCTTACGCCGGAGTATCTCTTTTGTGGATTTGCCCCATTGTTTTTAAAAACGTCATTTAAAATGATCGTGTGTACGCGGCATAAGATCGGCCTCTACAAACTCGGCAGTGCCTAAAAATGGAGAGAAGCGGAGCATGTGCAGAGCAGGGTGAAAAGGTGTATTACTGTATTGTAAACCGTATAGACACTTATTTTTAATGTTATGCAAAAGGGGCCAGCCTGAAGTGGTCTAGAAGGACTTAATTTGACTAAAGTTCCACTTTAATGTGTATATGCGTGTAAACAAGTCTCCAAAAGTTGCCAGCACATCAATGGGTTCATTAGTAAAAATAGATTATTAAATTTAAAAAAAAAATGGTGGACTGCATGCGAATATAAAGAGCTATTTTTATTAAAGAATGTATTGATGTGCTGGAAACTTCTAGGAGACTTGGATTTTGAAAACGACGTCACTGTTTTTTCATCTACAACAATCACTGGGGTGACTCCATAATTAATTAGTGTCAAAATAGACAACAGTCAGCAAAGGCTAACTCTGGACTTACCAGCCTTAATGGTTGCAATTTGCCGGATAGGACTAAACGTATCAGTCACTATTGTAAGTGGTCTTAACCACTTAAGGACCGCCTAACGCCGATATACGTCGGCAGAATGGCACGGCTGGGCACAATCACGTACCTGTACATCCTCTTTAAGTGCCCAGCTGGTCCGAAGCTCCGTGACCGCGCCCGCGGGACCCGATCGCCGCCGGAGGCCCGTGATCGGTCACAGGAGCTGTAAACACCTTCCCCGTTCTTCACAGTGGCGCTGTCATTGATCGTCTGTTCCCTGATATAGGGAAAGGTGATCAATGACGTCACACGTCCAGCCCCGCCCCCTACAGTTAGAAACACATATGAGGTCACACTTAACCCCTTCAGCACCCCCTAGTGGTTAACTCCCAAACTGCAATTGTCATTTTCACAGTAATCAGTGCATTTTTATAGCCCATTTTGCTGTGAAAATGACAATGGTCCCAAAAATGTGTCAAAATTGTCCGATGTGTCCACCATTAATGTCACAGTCACGAAAAAAATCGCTGATCTCCGCCATTAGTAGTAAAAAAAAATATTAATAAAAATACAATAAAACTATCCCCCATTTTATAAACGCTATAAATGTTGCGCAAACCAATCGATTAACGCTTATTGCGATTTTTTCTTTACCAAAAATAGGTAGAAGAATACGTATTGGCCTAAACTGAGGAAAAAAAAAAGTTTTTTTAATATATTTTTTGGGGATATTTATTATAGCAAAAAGTAAGGTGATCAAATACCACCAAAAGAAAGCTCTATTTGTGGGAAAAAAAGGACGCCAATTTTGTTTGGGAGCCACGTCGCACGACCGCGCAATTGTCAGTTAAAGCGATGCAGTGCCGAATCGCAAAAAGGGGCCTGGTCCTTTACCTGCATATTGGTCCGGGTCTTAAGTGATTAAAGAGAAACTTCACTGACCCGCCCCCTTACTTCCATTGTTGGGTTGTGCACAAAAAAAATGACTTGCACACTCAACAATCTAGTGAGTACTCTAGGGGTAGGCTGTTTCAATGCAGAGGACCCTGCCCCATGATGCTTATTTCTTCTGATGTGATCAGGGAAGTCAGCGGTCTCTTATTTCCACAGCACATCATCAAGGGGAAAGCTGAAAAAAAACATGGCGACACAGACAAACTCTACTCAAGAAAGCACCACCCCCCCCCCCCCCCCCCGATGCTGTAGTGCAAAACATGGACTGTAGAGTACCCCATGACCACATGGCCTCCTGGGATGCAGGACATGGGGATGATAAAAGTCCACTTTACTGCCAGCTTTCTATGCAGTCACATATTTTTTTTTCTTTTATCAGTAGACCTCAGTTTACATATTAAGTGTCTGTTAGGCACCAGGTCAAACACTTCAGCAAAATCCAAATATACCACATCCCCAGCAAACAAGTCCAGCGTTCTACTCAGTTATTCCTGAAGGGAAAGTATATTTGTTTGACATCTGTCTTTCATAAATCCTTTCTGGCTGTCAAATGGTAATACTATTTTCTATTACATATATTTTTGTATGTGGTTTGTTAAATATCCCTCTTTCCTATAATAGAAGATTTACTGGCATATAGTTACCGGGTTGAAGACCTTAATCTCTTTTAAAATATAAACATGCCACATTGGTCTTAGCTTTTTGGTATCTTGCCAGACATTAAAGAGCCTCTAAAAACATGAAGCAAGAGCTTGAAAATAACTGAGCTTATCTCTTTGAGGTCTTGTGGGTGTTCAGGGCAAGCCATGTTGTTACAAGTCGATGCTGGCTGTGGGAAGTACAAGAGGTTGATTAGAGATGTACAGTAAATGACAAAAAGAAGAAAAAGTGCGCTTATCAAGTAAACATATACACGTCACCGCGAGAGAGGAATTCGTTCCATTACCGGCCGGAATTGTTTTATGCTGTTTTATCACAACTATGCTGTAAGTGCATTACCTTTTACCGAATAAATCCTTAAATGATGTCACACTATTGTGAGTTCTCTTCCACATGTGTATACACCATCTGAACATTCGTTTGAGGATCGATCTGACCATTCCCTATCCTGCTGCACACATCTCTTGTACTATTTGCGCTAGCCATCCCTAGGGCTCTGGTAAGGAGCAGTGTGTACTGTGGTGGTGGTCTTTTTGTTTCACTGTTGGTCTGCCAGTCACTGGGTGATATTTACCATTAAGTGTTCCATACAGTATCACACTATTTTTTGTATATTTGTTTTTTTTGGAAACTCTGCTGGAGAACCTATTGTGAGGATCCTAAAGACTCCGATCCCCTGTGCAGTCCAGGTGTGTGGCTGCTTGCTTGGCCTGATCCTTAAGGATCAATCTTTCTGGTAAGGGTCATCAATACCAGATATTTGGGATCCATGTTCACCGTTTGATTTCTTTCTAGATTTTTCCACCATCTTTGAACAAATCACCTATGTTCTTGTTTACCTACACGAATGACTTATGATTTTTTGATCACAGTTATCACGTTTTTTGTTAAGACTTTTTAGTTTTCATCATTGAGAAAAATAATTTTTTCTTTTTTATCACTGGATATTTTTTTGATTTATTCCCTTGATTACGGGATACACACCATTATTATATTTGTTAGCGCAACTCCACCTTTTTTCTAGAGATGTACAGTACCTGTAAATCTAGATTAGCACATTTGTGAAGCAGAGGATAGTTTCTAAAATACACCTTTGGGATGTGAGTGTACCTGGTGGAATATTTATTAAATTAACTTACTAATAATATTCCTATGCAGTATTATTTTTTCTGTACGAAGCAGTGCAACGCAATCCACTATCTCACATTGAGCTCTGACTAACAGAACTTAATAAAACAGTGTGATGTGCCGAAATCAGAGCATTAGCACCACTATCATCCTAATGCATACCAGTGGCTGTGTTCTAGAGCAGCCACTATTGTGAATGGGATCTTACTGGCTTGCTATATCTTCTTTTGTACTGTGTGTGCATGTGGAGGTGGCCATCTTAGTACACGAGCAGGACTTTGCTTCCTAATGGTAGAACTGCCCCCATAATTACTGGTGATATGACGACGAGTGGAGTAAATGATCAAGATGCAGCAGGAGAGGTGGAGGAATCTCATATCCACAGAATGAATACAACAAAGGCAGGGAGGTCCTTACACTGCATGTCTTCATGTACAGCTTCCTCTCCAGCAAGCAGTACAGTAGTGACCTCACCAAATTACACTCCAAAACTCATGAGACAGTGTGAAGTAGCTTGTGCCTTAGATGATTTCACACTGCAGATCAGGAATCTATAGGCACCATCACATGAGATGCACTTATATTTTTTACAAATAATTCAAGACAAAGGCTACAATGTTAAGTGTGCTGTTTAGGTACAATTAATATTTCTAGATCTTCCATGTAACATAGCAAAGCTTCGCTTTTTAGGTATATTTTCCCTCCAAAATGGTTTCTGCTTTAGGCAGAGTGGGAAAAGCCTCGTAGACGCGGCCGGTTTTCGTGGCGGGAAAACTGCGAGGAGGTTGGGAATCCCGGCTCGTGTGTATGCTCCTCGCAGATTTTCCGATGGGAAAACTGCCCAAAAACCGCCGGACAAAAAAAAAAGAACCAGCTCTCTTTTTTCCCGCCGGAAAACCAGCGGACTTTTGCCCGTCAGTTTTTGGCAGTTTTCCTGTCGGGAAAACCGGCCGTGTGTAGGGGTAAAGACTGACCGAGCAGGTTCTCGGCTTTCCCGCACGTGTGTACGGGGCAAAAGAGAAATTTTCTGTCAGGTTTTAAATGCTGTCTGTGCCCACCTCCCTATAGAGGAGATTTATGTGAGACATCCATTCCCTGTACATGAGGTTAGAAGTCTCCCTCACCGGAATTCAGATAGCTGTAAAATCCCAACAGATATTCTAAATCTTCCTCACTCTTTTAGAAATGTGTTTATAGACCCATGTCATGGGCTTTGAACTTCTGAGATCATTCACAAATCACAGACTGGTGCATTAGACCTGCAGTTGACCTCCCTTAAAGTGCATTTGACGTGCTTCAAGCAGGTCTTGCATATACATAGTTTTGGTGGAGAGTGCAGGCCAGTAAGGTGACAGTCTCCACCTCATCCAATTAGAGAAAGATTTGTATTCATTAAAATAAGTACAATGCATTCTGTGAATATCGGTAGAGTCAAGTGAGTGACCCTCTGAGGTCAGTGTGCAGAGGTGAAGTTGCCCACACAGAACACCAGCAAGACCTGGAAAATAATGGCCATCACTGTAGTGGCATTGAATGCTACAATGATTGTCAGTTGCCTAGCCATCCATCAGGTATGAGATATGCACACTTACATTGTGTCGAGCTGAACAAATGTGTAGGCAGGTGCCTGCATGTAACGGGCGTTCCTCGCGCCCTCTTCTTCCTAGTGCGCTCCACGCTGGAGCGCATTGCGGTCATCGTGCGTCGCCGTGTGCATTCCACCGTGGAACGCGGAAGTGCGCCGGCCACCCACGGCGCTTCTTTTCAAATCAGTGCTAATGCACTGCACCTGAGCCCTATTTTTAAACAGAGCGGTGTCCTTCATGCACACCATTCTATTATTGTCAGCCGTAGCTCGGCCACGCTACAAACAATGGTGCCATCGCTCCCCATGCTGCAACGGACCAGCCTGCATTAGAGCTGTTGCATTTACTGCAACAGTGTGCCATTACTGGGGACAACCTTTGAGGCTTCCTTGCGGACATCATTCACTACAGTTTCCCTACTTTCTACACTGAAGCCCTGCAAACAGATAAGTAGCTATTGTGTCACTTCATTTATCCATCTAAAACAATTGCTGTTATTCATTATGGCTTAAGGCTATTAACATACTACTTGGAATATACTGCTGTGCCAATGACTGTTTGCTAAGGAATATCTTAAAGGGACATCTACTCTCAAAATTACTTGAGCTATATTTGCCTCTGATATGCAACTATTATGATCTGAGCAATATTTGCCTCTTAAATGCAACTATTATTATCTGAGCTTTATTGCCTCTCATACGCAACTATTGGTTGTCTCTACAACTCCTACTTACTACGTGCTTGACATAAGTGCTAAATTGCTTATAGGCTTCGTCCTAACTTGTTGAACATGTTCACACTAACCTTTCTATGCTAAGGGTTGATGGTATTTCATACCCACTCCCTTAGTGGCCTAATACATCCCTATATGTTTAACCGATATGATGTAGAGAACCCCCAAACTCCTGTCTGTGTGGAGTGACGCCTGGGGTCCCGTACTTATAATCACTTGCATATAGAGGTGTATTGGAATTTTTAAAGAGTATATTATAATTTTAAACGCTAAGCTCTGGTCGCATGTTGTAATGCGTCCATCCTTAGTAGCTCAACGCCTTTCTTTATGTTAGAGAGAGATGATGTAGAGAACCCCCAAACTCCAGTTTGTGTGGAGTGATGCCTGGGGTCCAATACTGAGTTCTCACATAAAGAAGTGCATTGAAATTCTTGCTAACCGCAGTTGTGGTTCAATCCGTTGTTTTTATTACTGTTTGGTAAGTTTCTTTAAAGTGGAGGTTCACCCAAAATATACATTTTTAACATTAGATTGAAGCTAATTTTAGTAAGCAGAATCGGGTGTTTTTTTTTAAAAATGAATGTAGTACTTACCGTTTTAGAGATCGATGTTCTCCCGCCGCTTCCGGGTATGGGCTGCGGGACTGGGCGTTCCTATTTGATTGACATCCTTCCGACGGTCGCATACAGCGCGTCACAAGTTCCCGAAAGTACCCGAACTTCGGTGCGCAGGCGCCGTATAGAGCCGCACCAACGCTCGGCTTCTTTCGGCAACTTTTGACGCGCTGTATGTGACCGTCGGAAGGCTGTCAATCAAATAGGAAGGCCCAGTCCCGAAGATCATTCCCGGAAGCGGCGGGAGAACATCCATCTCTAAAACGGTAAGTACTGCATTCATTTTAAAAAGAACACCCGATTCTGCTTACTAAAATTAGCCTCAATCTAATGTTAAAAAAAAAATTTGGGTGAACTCCCGCTTTAAGTTCTGACTAGTGTAGGCAGGGGTTAAAGTATTTTTAATAGTGACTTGTCTTCCCTTGTATGTGCCACTTTCTTTTTGTGAAGGTTATATATACAGGGAGGGCCTGCCTCTTTGTGCATTCTGGCGTGGGAAGAGAGTTGTGAGGATCTAAGTAGCTATGTAGCCATTCTATCAGCAGTGTCACCCTTTAATGGGACTGGATTATGGGTAACCACACAGTTGGACGCTGAGCATGGACTAACCTGATTTATGGTATGGGCAGTGCCACTGGAAGGGGGGGGGCACACACACAGAATGGCCAACTGAATGTAAAGAACTGTTCTGTATGTGATAGTGTTATGTATACCTCTGTATTTAGGATTTCTTCAAGTAAACCAAGTTCTTAAAGAAGGAGAAGTTGTCTGGTATTGTTTACTAAGTAAGGAGAGTAAAGTATGATGATAAGTGTATTCCTGGTATATCCCAAGGACTGGGGAGTTAGGCGCAAAGGGCATGGTTAATAAGGCATGAGTATAAAAATGAACATTAAAGTGTAACTTTAGGCAGAAAATTAAGTCCCGCTAGAAGACTTCAGGCTGGGTCTTTTGCAGGTGTAGCTATGTAAAACATTAGTTTACTTCTGCTTCATGATTTACTGCTGGGCCTTTGGGCTTTAACAAAATGGCAGCCTCCAGCAAGAAGTAGCAATGCTGGAGGCAATTTACAGCACACACTAATTTTGGTAGCATTATTATTAATGTGGGATGTTAAAGAACATTATATTTTACCAAGTTGTTTTGGGTAAAGTTCCACTTTAAGGTTAACCTTTATATTTAAAGCGGAACTAAACCCATCGATTTAACAGCTTCAAAAAACAATTACATTCCTGGAACAGGCCGGTAATGTAACTGTCACATTGGTTGATCACTCTAACAAATTGTCAAACTATTGAATGGAGTAAACAGTGAAAAGGAGAAGCAAGTAGTTGAGAGTGGAAGCGATTGTGGTGGCTGGTAAATAAAGGTTCAGGTAGTGAGGATCAGCTAAATACTTCACGCAACATAATAATAAGCGGCAGGGTATCCATATCGCAGCCTGATGCGGTACTAAACTCCCGTAGGGAATATGTCATTAAAAACCATGACATGCAAGGCCTTGCAAGATGAGGTATGGTGGCTTACCTCTATACCTACAGGCTGAATACAACAATGATATAGTGTGATGAGTCAAGTCAAGCCAGTGGAGACAAGTGGGTGCTTTGTACTACTTGTTTAAAATGACTTTAAAGTTGTGTGTTGACAGGCAGGAATAGATCATGTCTCCGGCAGAGGAGAGATGTGGCCTTTATAAATGCGAGTGTGGGGCTTTGAATTGTAATGCAGTGTCACCAATTCACACTGGTTAAATCAATGGTGTACTGTAATGGCTTGCAGTAGTCACTGTGACCCAAAAGTAAAAAGTGCACGTGCCGCTCAAGTCAGAGGAATAGTCTAAGGGCAACCGCAGTAAGTGCTGGTTGGGATGGGAGCCCATCACGGCATCAAGCTTCAATATGGCAGAAAAACTTCCGTGAACCGCACATCATAGAGCATACCAGTGTAGAAGGATGAATGGCAGCCTCAACCTTCTACATGGGTCTGCTATATGATGTGCAGTTCACGGACATTTGTTTCTGCTATCTTGTAATACTCCCCGTTAGTCCCTGGGGGTAAAACCTGCAATCAAATTCAAGTATGCAATACAGATAACTCCTGGAGTTCAGCTTTAATATTCTTAAAAAGTATTTCAACATGAAGCTAGAATTTCCTAAATATAACAAAGGAATGAAAAAAAAAAGTCTAATTTCTGTTTTATACAGAACACCCCCAGAAATTCCATTTATTTTCCTCTAAACTGGAGCTTAGCTTACATTTACCCAATTATCCTAATTAGGCATCAACGAGCACCTTACTATATGTTATTGCCCTCACTTATCTGCATCTCATATATGTATGCAATACTTATTTTAGCTTATCCCTGGGATAAATCCTGCCTCAAATCAATGCCTGTCAACTTGAAGAACCTTGAAAAGCTGGATGCCCATGCTGTGCAGGCAAGTAAAACTGGCTGTTCGTTAATGCGATACATAATTATGCTTTCTGTGGTGGCTGTCATTCTTATTTGTATTATGCCAGAAAGCTATATTTATGTTATACCAGAAATGCAATGCTAAGTGGCAAGCGAAAAATGTTACTACTAGTTACACTGACTGACTGACATAATTAGCTGTACTGCAAGAATAGAGAACACAAAAGGTAGAGCGTAACTTATCGGATTTATAGATATACAGCGTCTTGAAAAAGTATTTATACCCCTTGAAATTTTCCACATTTTGTCATGTTACATCACCGCGTTCTTGACGGTCAGAATTTTGTGTGACCGTGTGTATGCAACTCAAGTTTGAGCCAAAATTCAGTCGGAAAAAATCCACAGTTTTTTTGACGGAATTTCCGACCGTGTTTACGCAGCATAAGAGAATTTTTATGGCACTGGGACAACAGTCCTGGTTTTGAAAAGATTCCTAGCATTGCCAGGAGTCTATAGCAGGGGTCCATTTTTTATTAAAGTGTGAAAAGCCGTTGGGACGAAGGCTGGCCATACATGGTTCACATTTTTTCAGCTGAATGAAAAACAACTGAACTGATTCCCACATCTTCGCATATGAGATGGATGGGGGAATCGTATTCGAACAGCAGGGAGACTCACCTGCTGCCAGAATACACAGGATCAGCACTGCAGCCACCGATCAAGTAGCTTTTATCCAACAGAGCGATTGAGCAGATTAGAAGTAGATCGGTAGATCAGAATTGTAAATCACACATCTGCCCCACAGTCTAACCAGGAAGACGATTCCATTATTTCCTGGTTGAATGTTAGTTTCCCATGTACCCTTTCTGATTGGACTATAAATGAGAAATGTAATGAACTGAAAAAAGGAGCATCAATTGAATAAGATATGCGACAAGACTGTCTGAATAGAATTACAATTCTTTAGCAAGAAAAGGGTTCATTATAGTTGTTTTTTTAGATCCACATCACAGTAAGGATACTGTCCTCAATGTATTTTGTTAGCATGCTAATTTTTTACTTTGAAGATGAATTCCAGGTATGGCAATTTTTACAAAGTGACTTTGTAAACTGGAAACAATGTAAGTATGTATGTGTCATACCTGTGGGATCCCTGTAGAAGCTGGAAAAAAAAAACTGCAGTAGCTATCATTATTACAATGATCTCCACTAACTTCCGGTCCTATGCCGAGTGGCTGCCCTGCTGTATTGTGAAAAGAGAAGTCATTCACTCAGAAATGGGCCATACAAGATATTTTTTGAATTTTCTCAGAGAATGCAAAGCATTCTCAGATTGTATAAGAGGGGGTGCAGCAGTGATGTCACAATATTCCCCTCATCCAATCAGAGAACACTTTGCATTCATTGAGATTATTTGAGAAGACGGAAAGTGTTCTCTGCATGGTTCCTCAGCTGCGAGTTCCTGGGTTCAGTAAGCAGCAGTTCAGCTGCATGGCACAGAACCTAGACGGTAGTGGCAATCACTGTAGTATCATTGTCTACTACAGTAATTTACGCATTAGTGATTTGAACCTGTGAACATCCACGCTAGATAAGTTAAAAGGATCAAAAAAAATTGGTAAATTGTTAGAGAAAAGACAGCTTCTAGCACAGGTCACGATACCAACACAATCAATATGTTTAAACAAAAGTGTAGTGCTTGCTATAATCAAACAAAAAAACATATAAGTGTGTGATTACAAATAGTGATACAAAACAGTCCAAGAGAGCAACTGTTATATATATAAAAAAAAAAAAAAAAGTGAATAAAAAACTTATGCCGCATACACACGATCGGAATTTCCAATGAAAAAAGTCAGATGGGCCCCATCTGACTTTTTTCCATCGGTGTTTAGAAATAGAACATGTTTTATTTTTTCCCGATGGGAAAAAAACAATCGAAATTCCTATTGTCTGTGTGCAACTCTGACGGAGAAAAAACCCACGCATGCCGAGAATCAAGTCGACGCATTCTCGGAAGCACTGAACTTAATTTTTTTTGGCTCGTCGTAGTGTTTTAGGTCACTGCGTTTTGGACGGTCAGAATTCGGTCTGACAGTGTGTATGCAAGAATGATAGAAGTCAGCTTCATCAGAATTCCGACGGAAAATTCCATCGTAAAATTCCGATCGTGTGTACGCGGCATAAGAAAAAGTCCACAAAGTGAAAAAAGGCAGATGATACCTCCCAAAGTAACTACAAGAAAAAGAGATAAGCAGGTAAAGGCTCTCAAAACGTCCAGTGGAAGTGAAGGTAAAAATTGTCGGCTTACCAGAAGTTGTTGGCTTTCAAATCAATAAAAAGCCAAAAAAACGCCTTTAAAGCGGAGGTTCACCCAAAAACACAACTTTGTACCATCCAAACTAGCATCAGCTACAGTATGCATTTTTTTTGTGCAATACTTACGGTTTAATCCGTAAGTTTTGTTTCAGACACCCGCGGGGAATGGGCGTTCCTATGAAGAGTGGAACATGATTGACGGCCGGCTATGGCGCATCACACGTTCCGAAAATAGCCGGAGTAGGACTCTTCATCGCGCTATATGGCGCCTGCGCACAGACTAGGAGCTGACTGCGCAGGCGCCGTATATGCCCACGTCCTATTTCGGCTTTTTTCGGAAGGCATGACGCGCCATAGCTGGTCGTCAATCATGTACCCCTCTTCATAGGAACGCCCATTTCCCGGCCGGAGTCTGAAACAAAACTTACGGATTAAACCGTAAGTACACCGCAAAAAAAAAAGGCATACTGTAGCTGACGCTAGTATGCTCGTTTGTATGGTAGATAAAGAATTATTTTTTTTTAGGGTGAACCCCCGCTTTAAGGGGTAAATGCCCAAACAAATCCACACTGGTTAAAACAGCATCAGACACTCACTCATCGGCTCCACTTTTAGTATGGGGTGGGGGGGCAAATAGAACATAAAGACTCATAGTGAAGCATGTACTGATAGGGATTTATTTAAAAACATAACATATTGCACTCACACGTCCAGAGATAAAAGCATGCGTTTCTGTGTAATAAAAGCTGCAGCTGAGCAAACAGCATGACAATACAGATACAGGCTGTGCCAATCAAAAATGTTGCCTTGTAATACCACCACGATGTGGTAATCACTTGACATGACACTGTGTCCATTCTTTCAGGTGAGCGCAACAAGTACAGTAGAAGAACTGGTGAGAACCCTGCTAAAGCTGGCTCGTACGGACGTGGAGAGAGTCAGGGCCATCTGGATGTGGGTCTGTCACCACATAGGTGAGAAAAAGCCCATGAACCATAGAAAGGTTTGTAGCAGAATCTTTAACTCTGAATAAACATTACAATATACCACATTCTTTTTTTCTCCTTGTCAATGGAACCCTATTAAAAAAAAGGTCACTTTTGGTGGACTTTTAGAAGAAAAGTTCTTTTCTTCAGCAATGTGCTTTGACAAGGGGTGAGGCCTCGTATCAAGCACTCAGATTGGAGGTAGTTAGATTCCCAATCAGTGGCACAGTTGATTTGGTTTAACTTTAGTTTTAGGACCTTTAGTTTTCTGACAAATAAAATACAAAATCTAACAATGAGGGGGATGCCCAAATAGAATTGTCATGGCAAATAGGAAAAATTAGGTATACGAGGCAAAGACCCCATTATACGAATATACCTTAGAAAAACCACTGGGCAATTTAATATGTCAGCCTAAATCCAAATCAGAGTAATCAGATCAAAATAATTATGTGCTGATGATCATTTGTAAAAGAAATGCATGTGATGATATTCAGACAATATCCAGCTTGTCTGGCCAGCTAAGAGATCATCATTAATATTTGTATATAACTTGTATCCCATTGCTTGTGCCAATCTCCCTATAAGTTCTTGTGGACGTATATGATTGATACCACCCTCGATCTGGCTCAAGTCACAAGATGATTACTAGGCGCAGAAACTGATTAAAGGGGTTGTAAAGGTTAGTTTTTTTATTTTCTAAATCGGTTCCTTTAAGGTAGTGCGTTGTTGGTTCACTTACCTTTTCCTTCGATGTCCCTTCTAAATTTCTCACTTCCTGTTCCTCCTCAGTAAGCTGTTCTGGCTGACTAACCACCGTTTGGATGATGGTGGCAAGTTTATTGAGGAGTAACAGGAAGTGAGTAATTCAGACAAAGAAAAAAAATCATTTAGAAGGGAAATGGAAGGAAAAGGTAAGTGAACCAACAATGCTCTAACTTAAAGGAAACTATTTAGACAATAAAAAAAATAAAAAAAAACACTTTACAACCCCTTTAATCAAGGTAGATTAATAAACTAGGAGGAACACTAACAAAACAATATTTATTTTTTTAGAATATGATTTAGAAGGTTTGGAAGACAAGTCCAAATGGTCCAGTGATCCCTCCCAGATCCTACTCAGAGGAAAAGGAGCCTGTGAAGGATATGCAGGACTGTTTGAAAATATGTGCAGGTGAGTGAATATGTAGAGTGAAAGTTATAGCCTAAGGCAGGGATATGCAATTAGCGGACCTCCAGTTGTTTCAGAACTACAAATCCCATGAGGCATAGCAAGACTCTGACAGCCACAAGCATGACACCCAGAGGCAGAGGCATGATGGGACTTGTAGTTTTGCAACAGATGGAGGTCCGCTAATTGCATATCACTGGTCTAAGGGGAGTCTTGAAAGGTTCTCATTTATGCAGGTCATGGTATACATAGTAGTAGATAATCGCATCAACTGAAATTGTTCAATCGGTGGTACACAACTCGCACAACTCCATTCTGTTTTTGGACAATCAACATCTGCCCTCAGTCATTGTGAGTGGATTAAGGCGAATAAGTTATCCGTGTGGCTAAAAATGTTTGGGGTATGTCCTCGACACTGATTAGAACCAAAGGAGATACTTGGATGAGCAGAAAAATGTCTTCAACGTTGCAGAACAAGTCAATTAAATGTAACTCGCTTGGAATAGCCAGTCTAAACGTTGGACATGTGTATGCAAGTTTCATGGTTAAAAAAAATCTGACACATGGTAATACTCTGGAATATATATAATACTTAGATTTTTGTTTAGATCATAACTCTGCACCCATAGCAAATGTTATGGCCCATTCATAAAATGTGGGCTGCGGTGTGGAATTAGCAATTGTCATTTAGATATCTCTGAATTACACAGCAGAAAGCACTCCTTCATTGGAGGACCAGGGCAACTGCCATTAAAGCGAAATTCCGTCTGGAAAAATAAATTAAAAGTCAGCAGCTACAAATATAGCTACCAACTTCTAATATAAGGACAATTACCTGTCCAGGGAGCCCACGATGTCGGCACCCGAAGCCGACCCGTCCTTTGGGTGGAGACGCCGTCACCCTTCCTCAGAGAAACAGGAAGTGAAGCCTTGCGGCTTCACAGCCTATTCTCTAATGCACATGTGCGAGTCGTGCTGCGCATTCTAAATGGTCCCGACTGTCTTCTGGGACCTGTGTGTCTCCCAGAAGGCAGCGGGGGGGGGGGGGAGGAGGAGCCGGACATTGGGTAGTTTGTGCAGCGATCTTTCCCCAGAAGTGGAAGCAGATACCTGGATTCCTCCCCCCCTTTCGGTGCTACATTCGGCACCTTTCAGGGAGGAGGAATCCGATCCGCGGAAGTTACATTTCTGGGTGGAACTCCGCTTTAAGTTTTAGTGCACTCCACCAGCTTCGGACTACCAAAGTCAGCAGAGTGCAATACACATTTGTACTACATACTAAACACAAGTCTTACAAACCCATTATTTTTCTGACGACTACAGACAACCATCACTGATACTTATAAGAAAAATACTCTATGTATACAATTTATAATGATGAATATAAAAATAGACAGATGAAGATTATATATATATATATATATATATATATATATATATATATATATATAAACAATGCAAGCCCTGTCCCCCTTAACTAAAAAATAATAATGTATTATACAAAATGGTACAGGTAAAACTATTCCAACTCACCATATTATCCTGAAAGTTCTCCATTGTAAACATTTGTGGTAATACCGTCAATACATCAATGTGCAATGCACATACAGAGGATGTCTTCAACTTACTTTGTCCTTAGAAGGTCAGTTCCATCTTTGTTCAGTAATTGTTCAGGGTCAGCCGTCGGTCAGTAGTGTACATGTTCTTAGCTGTGTACAGTATAGCTCAAATACCAGTTGGGTTATTGGAATAGAGGACAGTCACCAATTATTTATAAGGACTACAATGTACTGATTGTTCAAAAGATGACTTGAGGAGAGACTAAAGGAATGCTTACTTCTGTCTGCACCAGACTAATGACATCATTCACCCATATCATACTTCTCAAGCTTAGGTTTAGTTTAGGCTTAAAGTACGTGTAAACTCTAACAATAATAATGTCTGTTATTTGCTCCTTTTGGTCTGTTATTCAGTATATACCATTGCAAGAATGTTATTTTATCTGTTCGACTAGAACAGATAAAATAAAAAACGCTCATCCAGCCAGAAATCATATGAGGTAATAACTCCCTATGCTCTCTGCCTTAGGACTGGCATAACTTAGCATTGTTCCCTTCTATCTCGTCTCGGTGGACTACAAAAGCCCTTCCCATGTTATGGAAAAATTACATAGTAGGCAAGGTTGAAAAAAGACAACCTGTGTGTGTGAATATATGTCAGTATTACATCGTACATCCCTGTATGTTGTGGTCGTTTAGGTGCTTAACTAATAGTTTTTTGAAACTTTTGATGCTCCCCGCTGAAACCACCACCTGTGGAAGGGAATCCTTGCCGCTCTAATGCCGCGTACACACGATCATTTTTCAGCATGTCTAAAAAACTAAGTTTTCCCAACTTCATCATTAAAACGACGTTGCCTACACACCATCGTTTTTAAAAAATGATCTAGCAAAGCACGGTGACGTACAACGGCACTATAAAGGGGAAGTTCCATCGGGCTGCTTTAGCTGATTCCGTGTTAGTAAAAGACGATTCACGCTTGTCTGTCTCCATTATGAACGGTAGTTTTACCAGAACGAGCGCTTCCATCTCATAACTTGCTTCTGAGCATGCACAGGTTTTTTACCTTGTTTTAGCCCACACACGATCATTTTTTACAACCCGAAAAACGACATTGTTTAAAACAACGTTTAAAAATGCAGCATGTTCGAAAAAAAAAATTGTTGTTTTTAAGAACCTGAAAAATGATGTGTAGCCCACACGATCATTTTAAATGACGTTTTTGAAAAACTACGTTTTTTTCATGCCGAAAAATTCTCGTGTGTACGCGGCATTACAGTAAAGAACCCTCTATGCAGTTTAAAGTGGTTGTAAACCCTTTAACACCACTTTTACCTGCAGGTAAACCTAGATTAAGGCTTACCTGTAGGTGCTTGAAATATCTCCTAAACCTCAACAGTTTAGGAGATATTTACAGAAATCACGAGCGCCGATTTCTACGGAGGCTAAGGAGGCCGTGCCATGACTGCCGGCTCCTGCGCCAATCACAGCGCAGGAGCCACAATACCCGTAAGTTGTACTTGCTCCATTTCCAGTACATCCTTTCTGAGGACTGGTGCCCAGAACTGAACAGCATACTCCAGGAGCGGCCGGACCAGAATCTTGTAGAGAAGGAGAATTATTGCTTTATTCCTGGAGTTATCCGTTTCATCTCAGATAGACATCGTCACTGGTGTATAGAGCCTCTTTGGGTCAGGAGAGCTAGTAAAAGGTGGTATTTAGGTGGCGAGTCAAGAGCTAAATGAGGCTCTGATAGCCAAAATTGTCAGTGTTTGTAGAATTTGTCCAGTGTCATCTGTGCTTTGGCAAACAGGAATTCCATTGATAGGTGGTCATTAAGTATATCAATGGTGTTGCAAATTTTAGGTGCATCAGCCCATTTCCAGAAACGGGCAATAGATAATCGGGCAGTAACTAATATGCGAGTAATGATAGGATGATATTTTAGAGGCCAAGACCAAAGAGAGCCAGCTGGGGGGGAGTCAAGGAATATATTAGGAGTTAGTGACATCCTGAATAAGGGCGGTGGTGATTGCCCAAAATATAGTGATAGGTGGGCACTCCCACTAGATATGTAGCATGTGTCCGTCTTGGTCGCAGTTTCTCCAACATTTGTTGGACCGAGATGGGAACATCTGAGCTAGTTTTACTGGGGTGTAGTACCAATTGTATATTATTTTCATCAGCGTTTCCCAGTGGGAAATGTTCCTGGAATAAATTGTAGAGGCGCGGATTGCTTGGTACCAAGTGTGGGGATGTATCCAAAATTTGTAGTTTGAATTCCCAGTTAGCTAAAGTTGGCGAGTGCTCCTGCTGTGTAGGCTTTAGTAGTAACCCATAGTTAGGATATTCCACGAATTTTGTCTTTGTGTCAAATGAAGAAATGCAAAATGTCCCTGGTGAGGGTACTGTGTGAAGTTTGGATGGTTGTGAGGATATGGCGGAGTCTTAAATATATATAAAAGTCTTTATTGGGGATGTCAAAGCGGTCCTTGAGCTGGTTTATGGGTAGGAGATGGTTTTGCTGAAATAGATCACCAATCTTTTGGAGACCTTGTGTGGCCCATTTTTGTAGGAGTAGGTCCGGGGATAAAAGAGACAAGGCTCCCCACTAGCCCAACGTAGTGTTGCTCACGAATATTCGCATTGCGAATATTCGACTCGAATATAGCATATTCGAGAAATCGCGCTATATTTCGAAATTCGCGGTGAATATTCGCAATTCCGAATATTCGATTTTTTACAATTTTTTTTTTTAATCAGATCACATCCTAGATATCTCCATCGACGTCTAAAAGCATTGCTGGTATCATTAGAGACCCTGGGCCGAGTAGCTGAAGCGTTCATTGAATTTTCCAGAAAGATCGCAATGCGATTATTCGGCAAACGCAATATCGCGCGATTATTTTCCTCGCCCCGATCTTCCGCATCAGAGCGATTTTTACAGTTTCATTTTTAAAACAGATCACATCCTAGTGATCTCCATAGACGTCTGAAAGCATTGCTGGTATGATTAGAGCCATTGGGCCGAGTAGCTGAAGCGATCATTTTATATTGCCGAATATTCGCAATGCGAATATTCGGCAATAGGAATATTGCGCGATTATTTGCTCCGCCCTTTTGCATCAGAGCCAATCAGAGTTCTCCTTCCACACTCGTCACAGGTTAGCAACCAATAGGAACCTGCCTGCATGGACATTATATAAGCTCACTCCCAGCACCATTTCATTGCAGATTCAGAAGCTGGCTATAGAGTGTGGAGGCTGTTTCTGTGTTCCTGGTTTCCTGTGTCTTTGTTCTTGATTGATTTAGATCATCACCAGCATTGCTATTTAGTGATTCCAGTGGATCTTTTCCAGTATATCAACTGCTTTTTTCAAAGCAATAGACCCAAGAGCTTTTTTCAAAGCTACGTTTTGTGCTGTTTTGTGCTGTTTTTTTCATTTGTGTTACTGTTTGATCCTGCAATCCTCCCTGTTCAGTTATATTTGCAAGAGATTTCAGAACACATTTTGCTGAGCTTTATAAAAGAGCTTTTCTAAAAGCTAAGTTTTGTTCATCTTGTGTTACTGTTAGATCTTGCAGGTTCGCTGTTCAGTGATATTTGATAGGCATCTCAGTTCAAATTTTGTTTAGTTTTCCCTAAAGAGCTTTTATAAAAGCTAAGTTTTGTGTTCAGTTTAGTTAAATTTTGTGTAGTAAGTGTACACACTGTTAGTGTACATTTATTTCATCTAGCTTAGCTTAGTGTGTGTTTAGTGTCTGTGTTTTGTGTTTAAAAAAAAAAAAAAAAAAAAAAGTTAGTGTTTGTTTAGTGCTTTTTTTTTTTTCTTTAATTTTGTAGTCCTTGTCTGGTGTACTACTTTTCTTATAGTTTAGTAGCTGTCTGTGTACGTCTTTGTCTGCGTGCCTGTCTTGTAAAAAATACACAAAAACACATTTTGTTCACATTTACCCCCCCCAATAAAGTTTACCCCCCCCCACACACATATTAGCAATAATGAGCGGCATCCGTGGCCGTGGCAGCAGGGGTAGGGGAGTTACTCCCAGTGCTGGATCGCTGCCAGCACGGGGTACCTCTCGTGCCCCTACTAGTGGTAGAGGATCGGGTGCAAGGGGAGTACGCCTGATCCGGGAGTTCTTCCCATCGGGCAGCCGCCCGATATTGCCATCTCAGGCTCAAGTAGTGGTGGACTACATGGGGCACAGCAGTGCCACTGAGTCGTCGGTCCCGACTCACAGTAGTACCACCATTACACCGGTGCCTGTACTACCCCCCCCCAGCCCCCAAGAGTCCAGCATCTTACTGTTCGACAGCGACAGTGAGAGGGATCTCTTGGGGGAGGCCATGCATCAGGCAGACCTCCAGCTCTGTCCTGATGGTCAGGACCTTTTTGAAGGGATGGATGAGGAGGATGGGATACCTGCTGGCAGTATCCCAGAGACATCCCTTCAAACTGGTGCTGCTGTTTTGGTGCAGGAAACAGCAGCACCTAGTCAGACCCAGGCGTGGGTGAGGGGACAGCGGAGCCAGGCTAGAGGCTCCATGTCACGTGGTTCCCTCAGACCAACACATCTCAGCCCTTGGTCTGACATCTCTGGGGGCGAAGAGGGTGACCCATCATGGTTGCCATCTGACGCGTCGGCTCACTACGTCAGTGACGACGGGGAAGGTAGGCACCCTGGTGAAACGGTGCGCCAGGTCACCACCAGGGAGACCATCGTCAGGGTCTCCACTGGTGATGGCAGCAGGAGGTGTCAGGAGGAGGAGCAGCAGCAGCAGCAGCAGCAGCAGGCAGCTCCACCTGTGCGCACCGAGTCCCAGCAGGTGCAAGTAAGCGTCACCCCATCTGACAGGAGGGCGGTGCTGAAGTCACCTGTCTGGAATTTCTTTACCATGGTGGCAGACAACCCTACCGTGGCCATCTGCCGGATTTGTAAAGTGAGGGTGAAGAGAGGGAAGTGTTTGGCTCGGGTGGGTACCACAGCCCTGAACCAGCACCTGAGGATAAACCACTGGGCGTTGTATGACGAGATGAAGCGTGGTGGTGGTAGCAGCGCCACCACCACAAGTGAGCAGGGTACAGCAGCCCCTGCCACATCTTCATCTGTTTCCAGCAGGTCATGCCCCCCCGCTCCCTCTAGTAGAGGTACTGGTACCGGCAGCCAGACCTCTACTTCCACAGCACCCTCCACGTCTGTGTCCCGCACTGCCGTCCGGCGCCAGGCGTCGATTTCAGACACCTTTGACCGCACCACTCCCTTCCCCCCTGGAGACCGACGTGTGCGTTCCCTCAATGGGCTCCTGGCAAGGGTTATTGCCCAACATCTGCTGCCCTTCAACATAGTTGACAGCAACCCCTTCAGGCAGATGTTGGAGCAGGCCCAACCCCAATGGCGTGTCCCCAGCCGCCATTTCTTTGCCAGGACTGGTGTCCCTGCCCTACACCAGCACATTGTGCAGAATGTAACCCTGTCGCTGGATCACGCTGTCAGCGACAGGGTTCATCTGACAATGGATGGCTGGACCAGCAGGCATGGGCAGGGACGCTACATCAGCTTCACGGCCCATTGGGTTTCCCTCCGAGGCGTCGGTGAGGGATCGTCGGCAACCGATCTTGTGGTGCCGCCCCGGGGTGTCCAGGGGAGAACTGCTGGTCTCCCTCAAGCCACTGTCTCCGCAGCTGCTGAGCCTCCCAGCAAGCGCCCCCGTAGCTACTCAAGTGTGGGGCACGTGCGCTGTCAGGCCGTGCTCCAGCTTGTTAGTTTAGGGGACCGGAGACACACTGGAGAAGAAGTGCTGAAAGCACTTCAAGCTCAGGTCCAGAAGTGGCTGACACCCCGAAGGCTCCAGCCAGGTATGGTTGTCTGCGATAACGGCAGCAACCTACTCGCCGCCCTCCATGCTGGCAGTCTGACGCACGTGCCCTGTCTGGCACATGTCCTCAACCTGGTGGTGCAGAAGTTCCTGCGCACTTATCCAGGGTTGAGTGACATTGTGGCAAAGGCGCGTAGGATTGCCAGCCACTTCAGGCGCTCCCCAACCGCTACCGCGTCCCTGTCCAAATTGCAGCGGAAGTACAATCTGCCCCTTCACAGGCTGATTGTGGACAGTGTGACGCGGTGGAACTCCACCCTCCACATGCTGAAGAGGTTGTGGGAGCAGCAAAGGGCGGTGAGGGAGTACCTGATGGAACTAGGCACTGAGAGGGCTTCACCACAACTCCCTTTCATCGCCTGTGCGCAGTGGGGGCAGATAAACCAGGTCTGCCAAGTGTTGTCCTCCTTCGAGCAGGCGACCAAGATGGTCAGCAGTGAGCAAATTGGCCTCAATAGCGTGCTGCCAATACTGTTCATGCTGGAGAGGACACTAGATCGCCTGCTCGCGGCTGGGGAGAGTGCCTTGGTGGAGCAGGAGGAGTCAGCAATGCTCCACCGAGACCAGGGCCAGGACCAGGAGGAGGAGGAGGAGGAGGAGGATGATGATGAAGAGGAGGAGGAGGTGGTTGCTGGTGTCGTCCCGGAGTCAAGGCCTGGTCAGGAGGGAGAGCCGGTGTTGGGGGCACCGATAGTCCGGGGGTTGGGCATGTCTGAGTTTGACCAGCAGCGCCTCAGGGAAGAAGAGTCGCACCTCATTCACCTGGCCAGCATTGAGGAGTCACAGCGGGCTGTGCTCTTCCCCATGGCTGCCCACATGCTGAGATGCCTCAGGAGGGACCCCCGGGTTAAGACCATCAAGACGAGGGATGATTTCTGGATGGCCACCCTTTTGGATCCCAGGTGCAAGGGGAAACTGGAGCAGTTCATCCCAGCCAGCCGGAGGCAGCACCGGATGGAGGAACTGCAGGCAGCCATTGTCAGACGGTTGGAGCAGGCAACTCCCCGGCCTCCAGTTGTCCCCCCTCATCTCACCCAGCAGGTGGCTGCACCCAGCTGCAGCCGAGCAGGGGACCTAATGGAAGAGATGAGGATGTTCTTCCAAACCGAGCGACCCAGTACCACCACCAGCAGCAGCAGCAGCAGTCACCACCAGCGGCTGGCCCACATGGTGGCAGACTACATGGCGTCCGTCGGTGCTTCTGACAGTATGAGCACCGACGACCCCATGGAGTACTGGGTTGCCAGATTGGACACCTGCCGCGAGCTCGCTCAGTATGCGCTGGAGTTATTGTCTTGCCCCCCCTCCAGCGTACTATCTGAGCGGACATTCAGCGCGGCAGGTGGGGTGGTCACGGACAAGAGGACCCGTCTGTCCACAGACTCCGTGGACAGACTCACATTCATAAAGATGAATGAGTCCTGGATCGGCGGTGACTTTCTGGCACCCGTCGTCGGTTCAGGGCGCTGAAGGGTCCCTTGCCATGCATTCCCTGATGAAGCCCCGGACCTGATGTATTTACAGTGCTGAATATAACTATTTCAACATCAGAGAAAATCAATGTTAATATTTGGTACAGTAGGCTTTCTTTGCAATTACAGCGGTCAAACATTTCTTGTAGTTTTACACCAACTTTGCACACACTGGAGGAGGGATTTTGGCCCACTCCTCCACACAGATCTTCTCTACATCAGTCATGTTTCTGGGCTATCGCTGAGAAACACGGAGTTTGAGCTCCCTCCAAAGATTCTCTATTGGGTTTAGGTCTGGAGACTGGCTAGGCCACGCCAGAACCTTGATATGCTCCTTACAGAGCCAATCCTTGGTTATCCTGGCTGTGTGCTTTGGGTCATTCTCATGTTGGAAGACCCAGCCTCGACCCATCTTCAAAGCTCTAACTCAGGGAAGGAGGTTGTTGCCCAAAATCTTGCAATACATGGCCCCGGTCATCCTCTCCTTAATACAGTGCAGTCACCCTGTCCCATGTGCAGAAAAACACCACCAAAGCATGATGCTACCACCCCCATGCTTCACATTAGGGATGGCGTTCTTGGCATGGTACTCATCATTATTCTTCCTCCGAACACGGTTAGTGAAATTATGATCAAAAAATTATATTATAGTCTCATCTGACCACATGATTTTCTCCCATGACTCCTTTGGATCAGTCAAGACAATTATGTCAGCAGTTATTTCACACCCTATATACTCTTATTAAGACTGCTGTACATCATGGCAACTCCTGCCCATGTGATATGACTCTGTATCAACTACTACTGTTAATACTACTACTGCTGCCGCCCAGTCAATACACCTATGTCAGCAGTTATTTCACACTCTATATACTCTTATTAAGACTGCTGTACATCATGGCAACTCCTGCCCATGTGATATGACTCTGTATCAACTACTACTGTTAATACTACTACTGCTGCTTCAGCTGCTGCTGCCGCCCAGTCAATACACCTATGTCAGCAGTTGTTTAACACTCTATATACTCTTATTCCTACTGCTGTTCATCATGGCACCTCCTGCCCATGTGATATGACTCTGTATCAACTACTACTGTTAATACTACTGCTGCTTCTGCTGCCCAGTCAATACACCTATGTCAGCAGTTATTTGACACTCTATATACTCCTATTCCTACTGCTGTTCATGATGGCACCTCCTGCCCATGTGATATGACTCTGTATCAACTACTACTGTTAATACTACTGCTGCTTCTGCTGCTGCTGCCCAGTCAAGACACCTATGTCAGCAGTTATTTGACACTCTATATACTCCTATTCCTACTGCTGTTCATCATGGCACCTCCTGCCCATGTGATATGACTCTGTATCAACTACTACTGTTAATACTACTGCTGCTTCTGCTGCTGCTGCCCAGTCAAGACACCTATGTCAGCAGTTATTTGACACTCTATATACTCCTATTCTTACTGCTGTTCATCATGGCACCTCCTGCCCATGTGATATGACTCTGTATCAACTACTACTGTTAATACTACTGCTGCTTCTGCTGCTGCTGCCCAGTCAATACACCTATGTCAGCAGTTATTTGACACTCTATATACTCCTATTCCTACTGCTGTTCATGATGGCACCTCCTGCCCATGTGATATGACTCTGTATCAACTACTACTGTTAATACTACTGCTGCTTCTGCTGCTGCTGCCCAGTCAATACACCTATGTCAGCAGTTATTTGACACTCTATATACTCCTATTCCTACTGCTGTTCATGATGGCACCTCCTGCCCATGTGATATGACTCTGTATCAACTACTACTGTTAATACTACTGCTGCTTCTGCTGCTGCTGCCCAGTCAAGACACCTATGTCAGCAGTTATTTCACACTCTATATACTCCTATTCCTACTGCTGTTCATCATGGCACCTCCTGCCCATGTGATATGACTCTGTATCAACTACTACTGTTAATACTACTGCTGCTTCTGCCCAGTCAATACACCTATGTCAGCAGTTATTTGACACTATATACTCCTATTCCTACTGCTGTTCATGATGGCACCTCCTGCCCATGTGATATGACTCTGTATCAACTACTACTGTTAATACTACTGCTGCTGCTTCTGCTGCTGCTGCCCAGTCAAGACACCTATGTCAGCAGTGATTGGACACTCTATATACTCCTATTCCTACTGCTGTTCATCATGGCACCTCCTGCCCATGTGATATGACTCTGTATCAACTACTACTGTTAATACTACTACTGCTGCTTCAGCTGCTGCTGCCGCCCAGTCAATACACCTATGTCAGCAGTTGTTTAACACTCTATATACTCTTATTCCTACTGCTGTTCATCATGGCACCTCCTGCCCATGTGATATGACTCTGTATCAACTACTACTGTTAATACTACTGCTGCTTCTGCTGCTGCTGCCCAGTCAAGACACCTATGTCAGCAGTTATTTGACACTCTATATACTCCTATTCCTACTGCTGTTCATGATGGCACCTCCTGCCCATGTGATATGACTCTGTATCAACTACTACTGTTAATACTACTGCTGCTTCTGCTGCTGCTGCCCAGTCAAGACACCTATGTCAGCAGTTATTTGACACTCTATATACTCCTATTCCTACTGCTGTTCATGATGGCACCTCCTGCCCATGTGATATGACTCTGTATCAACTACTACTGTTAATACTACTACTGCTGCTTCTGCTGCTGCTGCCGCCCAGTCAATACACCTATGTCAGCAGTTATTTCACACTCTATATACTCTTATTAAGACTGCTGTACATCATGGCAACTCCTGCCCATGTGATATGACTCTGTATCAACTACTACTGTTAATACTACTACTGCTGCTTCAGCTGCTGCTGCCGCCCAGTCAATACACCTATGTCAGCAGTTGTTTAACACTCTATATACTCTTATTAAGACTGCTGTACTTCATGGCAACTCCTGCCCATGTGATATGACTCTGTATCAACTACTACTGTTAATACTACTACTGCTGCTGCCGCCCAGTCAATACACCTATGTCAGCAGTTATTTCACACTCTATATACTCTTATTAAGACTGCTGTACATCATGGCAACTCCAGCCCATGTGATATGACTCTGTATCAACTACTACTGTTAATACTACTACTGCTGCTTCTGCTGCTGCTGCCGCCCAGTCAATACACCTATGTCAGCAGTTGTTTAACACTCTATATACTCTTATTAAGACTGCTGTACTTCATGGCAACTCCTGCCCATGTGATATGACTCTGTATCAACTACTACTGTTAATACTACTGCTGCTGCTTCTGCTGCTGCTGCCCAGTCAAGACACCTATGTCAGCAGTTATTTGACACTCTATATACTCCTATTCCTACTGCTGTTCATCATGGCACCTCCTGCCCATGTGATATGACTCTGTATCAACTACTACTGTTAATACTACTGCTGCTTCTGCTGCTGCTGCCCAGTCAAGACACCTATGTCAGCAGTTATTTGACACTCTATATACTCCTATTCCTACTGCTGTTCATCATGGCACCTCCTGCCCATGTGATATGACTCTGTATCAACTACTACTGTTAATACTACTACTGCTGCTTCTGCTGCCCAGTCAAGACACCTATGTCAGCAGTTATTTCACACCCTATATACTCTTATTAAGACTGCTGTTCATCATGGCACCTCTTGCCCGAGTGATTTGACACTGTATTGTCAATGTCTACTACTACTATTACAGCTCAGTCAAGACACCTGTGTCCCAATTTTTTGGTACACTATTGACTACTATGACCACTACTGATGCTGTAAAGTATTCCCCAAGTGTTTTTATGCTATGTATTACTATTACCACTACTGCTTGTAAATCATGCCTGTGTGATACTTAGTGGGAATGCTTTAATAAGCATTCCTAGTATGGATACCCGTAAATGTATTAATCTTAATTAGTGTGAATGCTTTAATAAACATTTCCAGTATTGATATCCGTAAATTTAGTAATCTTATTATTCCTTACGTTTTTTGGTTCTGCGTAACTTCGGCATACTTTCAGCTATTGAGACCATTCAACTGTAAAAATGTTCGTCTCTTTCAGCAAATGATGGGACTTGTTCAAGTTTTTTCCTACTTTTTACACTTTTATAAATTTTTTGCTTTTAAGACCGTTTTTTTAACAATGAAGTCAATGAGAACATCCTTTTCCCCTTTGAATTCACATGCCCTGCCAAAAGTTTCAGCTACTTCATACTTTCACTTACAGACACTGAAAAAACTGTAAAGCGGTCACAAAATATTTAGCTATCCGGCTATGACTTTTCAGATCGTTATCGTTTACAATTTTTTGGTGAAAACGCAATTTACGTTTTGCGAATTTTTCACAAAAATGCGATAGGTTATAATGTAATCCTATGGAGGGGATTTAGAGTCTGTCATGTGACCTTAACATTCTAGATCTTTGTAATTAAAAATATCTTTACAAAAAGGGGAAACAAATTGTTCTCACGCCCACAAGATCTACTTTTCATACACAATTTTTATATCAAAACGTAGCTATGCTTGTCTGGTTTATGGCAATGTGATCAAGTCTGCGATACGTATTTTAGTTTTAGTTATTGGAGCAACAGCCAGAAATTATGTCTCATAGACTCTCATGTTAAATTATCTAAAAAATGTTGCTGCAGAACTCACAAAGACGCTCTTTTCTAAATCGCAGACATGGCCACATTTTTAAGTTTATCTACATAAATTTCATATCGATGCGTTTACAAGGGCCGTGTATTTCAAACGGTGTAGTCGTTGTATCAATTGCATGTACGTTTGAGGATTTATTAAGCTTTGTTTGGAGGCTTAAATCATGTATTAGATCTGTGAATTAAAAGCGTTTGTAATGTTATTTCTTTCTATAAATCACTTTCCTGACCTCAGTGCAATATTCCTCCTCACTGACCTGGGGGGGAGGGGAAACCTATTGAGGGGGGAGGGGCGACCAGGAAGTCAGCATACGCTATACTTTGCAGATAGAGAAAGAAGCTGTGTGTCCTAAAGATAGTGTAGTGGTTATGGTGAATGTCTTTGGCAAGGGGCTCACCAATTAAGCTATTCAGCATTCCCACTCGCATTTTCCTCAGGAAATGCATTGTCTAGTTATATTATATTTTAATACTCCTGCTGCTGCCTCCATGCTGAGTAAAGCTTCATGACCTCTCTGGCACAGCGGATCCACCAACAGCCTCCGCTACAAGCTACCAGACCGGATCTAAACAGCAAGTGTAACTATAACAATGAACCTTATGTTAAACACTGTTTTGCGGCATTTATACTGCAACCATTGGGCTGTCTGCAAGAGCTCATCTGCATTCTCTCTCTTTCTTGCTCTCCCTCTCTCTCTCTTTGTATATATATATATATTGTTGCTTTTGTTATGTTCATTTTTCAACTGTTTATTTTGTGTTCGTCGTGTCTGTGTCGTGTGCTTTAGTTTGTCCTAGGTTACTGTTAAATAAAATAATAGTATAAAATGTTTTTGCTTATTATGAAGTTAAATGTGTTGATGTTGATTTGTTTGATGTTAAGTTAGATGTGTTGAAAAACCTACAAATCTATCTCAAAAAGAAATTAAACATTTCCAAAAAATAATATTTATTAATAAAAACATAATTTCAGATATAACTCTGATTGAGCTTCTGAAGGCGCTCCAGCTTCTCTATATTTTTTAATTGCTGCTGCTCCAGCAGCACATTTTGCTGAATAAGGTAGCGGATCTGGCGCTGATTTGCCTGGATCCTCTGGTGGGTTGTCTTTATGAGCGCGGTCTGCCTCCTCATCTTTCCTGATACTGTTAGGATATAATAAAAAAAAAATTTGGATTTAAAATAACGTTACCAAATAAATAAAAAAATTTTTTTGCTTATTAATCAATCATTATCATGTGTATACACTTGTTATGTGTCTAACACATCCCGGGAGTGCAGAATTATTAGGCAAATGAGTATTTGGACCACATCACCCTCTTTATGCATGTTGTCTTACTCCAAGTTGTATAGGCTCGAAAGCCTACTACAGATTAGGCATATTAGGTAATGTACAACTCTGTAATGAGAAGGTGTGTGGTCTAATGACATCAACACTCTATATCAGGTGTGCATAATTATTAGTCAATTTCCTTTTCTTTGTCAAAATGGGCCAAAAAAGGATTTGACAGACTCTGAAAAGTCCAAAATAGAGAGATATCTAGCAGAGGGATGCAGCACTCTTAAAGTTGCAAAGCTTCTGAAGCGTGATCATCAAACAAAAGAAGCGTGTGGAAAAACAAAGGTGCAAAATAACTGTCCATGAACTGAGAAAAGTTAAGCGTGCAGCTGCCAAGATGCCACTTGCCACAAGATTGGCCATATTTCAGAGCTGCAACATCACTGGGGTGCCCAAAAGCACAAGGTGTGCAATACCCAGAGACATGGCCAAGGTAAGAAAGGCTGAAAGACGATGACCACTGAACAAGACACACAAGCTGCAACGTCAAGACTGTGCCAATAAATATCTCAAGAAAGATTTTTCTAAGGTTTTATGGACTGCTGAAATGAGAGTGAGTCTTGATGGGCCAGATGGAAGAGCCCGTGGCTGGATTGGTAAAGTGCAGGGAGCTCCAGTCCGACTCAGACGCCAGCAAGGTGGTGGTGGAGTACTGGTTTGGGCTGGTATCATCAAAGATGAGCTTGTGGGGCCTTTTCGGATTGAGGATGGAGTCAAGCTCAATTCCCAGTCCTACTGCCAGATTATGGAAGAGACCTTCTTCAAGCAGTGGTACAGGAAAAAGTCACCATCCTTCAAGAAAAACATGATTTTCATGCAGGACAATGCTCCATCACACGTGTCAAAGTACTCCACAGCGTGGCTGGCAAGAAAGGGTATTAAATAAAAAAAAGTAATGACATGGCCTCCTTGTTCACCTGATCTGAACCCCATTGAGAACCTGTGGTCCATCATCAAATGTGGGATTTACAAGGAGGGAAAACAGTACACCTCTCTGAACAGTGTCTGGGAGGCTGTGGTTGCTGCTGCACGCAATGTTGATGGTGAACAGATCAAAACACTGACAGAATCCATGGATGTCAGGCTTTCGAGTGTCCTTGCAAAGAAAGGTGGCTATATTGGTCACTGATTTGTTTTTAAATGTCAGAAATGTGTATTTGTGAATGTTGAGATGTTATATTGGTTTCACTTTTAAAAATAAATCATTGAAATGGGTATATATTTATTTTTTGGTTAAGTTGCCTAAAAATTCTGCACAGTAATAGTAGTCACCTGCACACACAGATATCCCCCGAAAATAACTAACACTAAAAACAAACTAAAAAATACTTCCAAAAAAAATCAGCTTTGATATTAATGAGTTTTTGGGGTTCATTGAGAACATGGTTGTTGTTCAATAATAAAATGAATCCTCAAAAATACAACTTGCCTAATAATTATGCACTACCTGTATACTTCTAGCATCAATACCATATTATGGTTCTACAATCTGACAGGTGCGCTTTATATGTTGTCCATTTTTATATCTACATTTTATTGTTGAAATGTTATTAATCATTGTGCACATATTTACCTTCCTGAACGAGGCTCACAGGACCGCTCTCTTCCTCCTGCTCTTCTGCTTGAGAAGTTGGGGTGGTGGGGGGGGGGAAGCTCCTCAGCTTGCTCCTCAGCAGGAGCTGGGGTTGGGGAGTGGGAGGGCCCTGGCTGCTCCTCTTCATCCATCTCCTCCTCTGCCGCATCCTCCTCTGCCGCATCCTCCTCCTCCTCCTCATCGGCCTGGCGCCTTCTGCGCTTGGCGCGGATAACTGGCATTGGAGCTCCTATAATAACACAATGTTCATATATTATAAAAATGTTTTCTAATGACGTATGCAAATTCTGTGTACTCTGCTGTATTGTATATGAATACAAATTGATTTATATAGACAGTTAACCAATGGGACAATGTTATATTAAAGGGTCTTGTGGGCACTACAGGGGACTGAGCGTGAGCTGGGATGCAACCATGTTAAAATGAGCTGTTTTTGTCTCCTTTGTTTTGTTCAGACCATCTCATGTTAAAAAAAGGGCCTGATGGAGCACACGGGATTACTATAACAACCCCACTCCTAACACAGGAATTTAGTGGTAATCTATATATATAAAACTCAACGTGTGTGTGTGCATAAATGTATGTATGTATGTATGTATGTATGTATGTTCCAGCATCACGTACAAACGGCTAAAGATATTTATATGAAACTTGGCACACAGGTTACTTATATGTCAGCCACAAACATAGGATAGGTGGTTTAAACCTTACCCACCCCCACTTGCCATGGTCGGGGTTTTTCTTTAAAGTCCCATGCAAAGCAATGGGAAAATTATGTTCCCACATAACTTCTGTGTTCCTGTCTGCTGTCCCATGTCTTTTTTCAACAGTACTATGAATACCTTGGCCGGTGGTGATATATGTTAGCACAACATGGCATCTTGGTTAACAACATCTGACCTTACATGAATTACATATGACCTTACATAACTGTCACCAAAGGAGCTGCGGTGGCTCCACACGATTGCCACTGCACTGACAAGTGATTCACCTCTGCAGCTAGGGGTTCGGATCCCGCTCTCGGCTACCTGTGAATTGAGTTTGGTGGTCTCAGCCCCGCCCCTGGTGGGTGTGCTATGCGAGGTTGGGTTGGGAGGACCCCCTCACACCTGCCATTGCCAACCGGGGCATGGAGAAAGGTGGCAGATTGCCTCTGGGGGAGGCCTCCCAACTCCTGCAGGCCGGCTCCTCTCTCTTTCGAGTTCACGCACAAAATACACTTTTTAAAAAAAAAAACATAACTGTCAACAATAACTTACCTGGATGATATTTAGCCCGAAGACGTCTGACCTGAACCATTTGGCGCCTCTTCAGGTCAGACCACTTCTTAACAATTGCCTTGTGGTCATGTTGGCCGCCAAAGTCAGCGATTAGGGCGCTGACCACAGCCCTTTTCTCTGGCTGCCTCCGCAGCTCATCGTATCCTGTTTCCAGGAACTTCTGCAAGATGAAGAACAAAGTATATTGTAATACTTCTGTTGACAGCCTTATGGATATATGACGTAAATGTATGCTATTCAACAATTGGAAGCATTCTCGCCTTATTAATCAATGACAGGGGTAACATGAAAGATTTTATATCCTGCCATTTCGGTCGCCACCTTTTTTGCATAAATATAGCAGCCATTATCATTTGCATAATTATGAATATATTATTAACAACACAGGATACACGTATAGGGGAGATATGCGTTGCTAACTCTTTTCCCTGTCAGGAGCCTAACGCCCCGGGGGGTCAGAGACGGGACCTTTTTCGGAGGACCACTGACGTATGTACCCGTCGCAGTTTTTTGTGATGTCACTCTTTAGGTGTGTGCACATTTTTCACTGCATCCGGGTGGAGTTTTTGGGTTGTGTTTTGCACGCCACAGGCTTTTCAACAGGAAAAAAACAGCTGGAGGCAGAATGGTTGCAAAACACTACGTGTTTGTTACTTAACTCTGGGTTTCAAGACCAGTCCACCTCCAGCTGTTGCAAAACTACTACTCCCATCAGCCACGGTCTGTCAGTGCATGCTAAGAATTTTACTTTTGCTGCATCTAGGGTGCCACAGTTTAGAGACCCGTGCATAAAGGCCTGAAAAATGGGGGCCTGCAGAACTTACAATACTAGAAGTGCCAGCATTCCCAGGCATGCTGGAAGTTGTAGTTCTGCAACATCTAAAGGGCAATATGTATTCGAACGTCCTTGGGCCTTGAGGACACTGAAGTCAGGACGTTCGCATACGTCCTATGTCCAAAAAATTTTTAAATTCATTATGCTAAATAACAAGGAAAAGTGCCTAAATACACATTTGCCAACCAGGGTGTCTGCAGCTGTCCAGGCATGCTGGGACTTGTAGTTTTGTAAAAGCAGGAGACACATTTTTTGTGAAATACTAATATATGATCATATATACTAACTTTTAAACTAGACTAAAATGCTGGGCTGGGCTGGGACTTGTAGTTTTGTAAAAGCAGGAGACACATTTTTGGTTAAATACTAATATCTGATCATATATACTAACTTTTAAACTAGACTTAAATGCAGTTGAAGATGATGAAATAACAGTGGTCAAAATACTTACACAAATCAGCAACTTTTCCTCAGACTTAGTGAAATTGCTTCCAACCATGTTGCTGTGTGATTGCGCTGCGATCATAAGTTGGAAACTGGCAAGGCTCCAGGAAATGGTCGCGTGTTGTTCGCGTGTTGATTGCGCTGCTTGGACCGAGATGGGTCCATATGGCTTCGGCTGTATGGACCACAGTAACTCTTTTCCCTGTCAGGAGCCTAGGAGCCTAACGCCCCGGGGGGTCAGAGACGGGACCTTTTCGGAGGACCACTGACGTATGCAACCGTCGCAGTTTTTTGTGATGTCACTCTTTAGGTGTGTGCAAATTTTTCCTTGCACCGGGTGGAGTTTTTGGGTTGTGTTTTGCACGCCACAGGCTTTTCAACAGAAAATAACCAGCTGGAGGCAGAATGGTTGCAAAACACTACGGGTTTGTTACCTAACTCTGGGTTTCAAGACCAGTCCACCTCCAGCTGTTGCAAAACTACTACTCCCATCAGCCACGGTCTGTCAGTGCATGCTAAGAATTTTACTTTTGCTGCATCTAGGGTGCCACAGTTTAGAGACCCGTGCATAAAGGCCTGAAAAATGGGGGCCTGCAGAACTTACAATACTAGAAGTGCCAGCATTCCCAGGCATGCTGGAAGTTGTAGTTCTGCAACATCTAAAGGGCAATATGTATTCGAACGTCCTTGGGCCTTGAGGACACTGAAGTCAGGACATTCGCATACGTCCTATGTCCAAAAATTTTTTAAATTCATTATGCTAAATAACAAGGAAAAGTGCCTAAATACACATTTGCCAACCAGGGTGTCTGCAGCTGTCCAGGCATGCTGGGACTTGTAGTTTTGTAAAAGCAGGAGACACATTTTTTGTGAAATACTAATATATGATCATATATACTAACTTTTAAACTAGACTAAAATGCTGGGCTGGGCTGGGACTTGTAGTTTTGTAAAAGCAGGAGACACATTTTTGGTTAAATACTAATATCTGATCATATATACTAACTTTTAAACTAGACTTAAATGCAGTTGAAGATGATGAAATAACAGTGGTCAAAATACTTACACAAATCAGCAACTTTTCCTCAGACTTAGTGAAATTGCTTCCAACCATGTTGCTGTGTGATTGCGCTGCGATCATAAGTTGGAAACTGGCAAGGCTCCAGGAAATGGTCGCGTGTTGTTCGCGTGTTGATTGCGCTGCTTGGACCGAGATGGGTCCATATGGCTTCGGCTGTATGGACCACAGTAACTCTTTTCCCTGTCAGGAGCCTAGGAGCCTAACGCCCCGGGGGGTCAGAGACGGGACCTTTTCGGAGGACCACTGACGTATGCAACCGTCGCAGTTTTTTGTGATGTCACTCTTTAGGTGTGTGCAAATTTTTCCTTGCACCGGGTGGAGTTTTTGGGTTGTGTTTTGCACGCCACAGGCTTTTCAACAGAAAATAACCAGCTGGAGGCAGAATGGTTGCAAAACACTACGGGTTTGTTACCTAACTCTGGGTTTCAAGACCAGTCCACCTCCAGCTGTTGCAAAACTACTACTCCCATCAGCCACGGTCTGTCAGTGCATGCTAAGAATTTTACTTTTGCTGCATCTAGGGTGCCACAGTTTAGAGACCCGTGCATAAAGGCCTGAAAAATGGGGGCCTGCAGAACTTACAATACTAGAAGTGCCAGCATTCCCAGGCATGCTGGAAGTTGTAGTTCTGCAACATCTAAAGGGCAATATGTATTCGAACGTCCTTGGGCCTTGAGGATACTGAAGTCAGGACATTCGCATACGTCCTATGTCCAAAAAATTTTTAAATTCATTATGCTAAATAACAAGGAAAAGTGCCTAAATACACATTTGCCAACCAGGGTGTCTGCAGCTGTCCAGGCATGCTGGGACTTGTAGTTTTGTAAAAGCAGGAGACACATTTTTTGTGAAATACTAATATATGATCATATATACTAACTTTTAAACTAGACTAAAATGCTGGGCTGGGCTGGGACTTGTAGTTTTGTAAAAGCAGGAGACACATTTTTTGTGAAATACTAATATCTGATCATATATACTAACTTTTAAACTAGACTTAAATGCAGTTGAAGATGATGAAATAACAGTGGTCAAAATACTTACACAAATCAGCAACTTTTCCTCAGACTTAGTGAAATTGCTTCCAACCATGTTGCTGTAATATTGCGCTGCGATCATAAGTTGGAAACTGGCAAGGCTCCAGGAAATGGTCGCGTGTTGTTCGCGCAATTGCGCATGCGCGATCGAAAAATCGCAATCGCAATATGTATTTCGGTTAAAATATCATACATATTCGATTTCAGAGTGCTGCTACAGCAGTTTTCGAAATATCTGCAATCAATTTCGCATTCGCATGTTGCGATATTTCGATAAAATATCAGGAATATTCTGAGCCAATCAGAGCGCTCCTCCAGCATATCTCGAAATTGCGCAATAAATATCGCATTCGCATGTTGCGATATTTCGATAAAATATCACGAATATTCTAAGCCAATCAGAGCGCTCCTCCAGCATATCTCGAAATTCCGCAATAAATATCGCATTCGCATGTTGCGATATTTCGATAAAATATCACGAATATTCTAAGCCAATCAGAGCGCTCCTCCAGCATATCTCGAAATTCCGCAATAAATATCGCATTCGCATGTTGCGATATTTCGATAAAATATCACGAATATTCTAAGCCAATCAGAGCGCTCCTACCGTAGTTATTAAAAAATCGCAATTATTTTCGCATTCGCAATAGCGAAAAATCGCAATCAATTAATTTCGATAAAATATCACGAATATTCGAATTTAGCGAATATATCATGAATATTCGAATATATATTCGAGATATATCGCGAAATCGAATATGGCATATTCTGCTCAACACTAGCCCAACGCCCCCAATGGCACTCTTATATTATCTTTCTTTCAAGAAAAGGTGAACAAGCAAGGGGAGAGTGCCCTCTACCTCCTGACATTGCATATAAGTTGATGTTTGTGGACCCGAACCTCTTAGGAGGCAAAGGCTCGATTTAGCGTGCCAAACTACCTTGCAAGCTGAACTATATGATATTTGTAGCTATCTTAAGCACTGTACTTTGGCTGTATATCTTTGACAATGTTCACACTATTGTTTCTTTTTTGTACTGTGGGGGCCTCCCCCCTTTTTTGGTGTTTAATAAAACTCATATTTAAAAAAAAAAAAAAGAGACAAGGCTAATATTGTTGTAGCGCTTGTATGTGTAACCGAGCCGATGCTTGAAGAATTGATTTCCATGTGGTTATTGTGGCATTGACTGTTGGAAGGTGAGAATGAGGTGGTTGGTATCCCATCCAGTCAGCAGCTAGAGTTGATGCAGGATTTGGGGTTGGAGCCCCAGTTTCGATTGGGGTCCAAGGTTGCAAAGAGTCCATTACTCCATAGTTTTTGAGTTTGATCCAGAATAATAGCCTTGTAGTAAACATTTAGGTCAGGAACTCCAAGACCCGCATAGGCCCTGGGAGTTTTGAGTAAAGAGGATTTGATACGTGGCTTGCGTGCAGCCCAGATAAAGTGATTAATGATATTTTGAAGTATGGCAATATCTGTTTGTATAATTGGTATTGGCAAAGTCCTGAAAAAGTGCATGTCAATATTCGGTTTGCTTTGCTAGCAGCCGCTTTGCATTGCATGCCACCGCTGAGCCTATCATATACTAGGACCCCCAGGTTAGAAGAGTGTTATGTTGTCCTAAACACAGTGTTATACGAACACACTGCCTGTCCTAGGGTGACAAAGCTGCTCAATACGGTTGTCACCCTAAGACAGGAAGTGTATTAATGGCAGGATTACCACATTAAAATAACAGAAAAATGTGAAAAAAGAAAATGAGAGCAGCCACCATAGCGAAGGACCAGTAAGCTCCAATACGATAAATTTTTGTTTAAATACTTTATTTTTTTGTTGTTGTTGGCATGTGTGGAATTTTTCAAGCAGACTTGTTATCTTAATGATTGTGCCACTTCATTCTCATCAACCTACAGGCTTGCAGGAATACAGTGTGTAAAAATTGGTGGCTACTCAAAGGGCTTGTGTTATGTTTTGGGTCAGACATTTTCTGAAGAGACAAATCATGCTTGGAACGCAGTGTATCTAAACAAGAAGTGGCACCTTCTAGACACCACATGGGGAGCAGGAATTGCAGACCGCAGCAGTAATAAATTTAACTTTCGGTAAGTAAAACTCTCAAACATTGTCTTCAAATGAAACAGTCAGCTAAATGTTTTCACTGTCTGAGATGTTTTTGCACACATTTAAAAATTTATTTTAGCCTTGAAGATTACATAAAACTCCCAAACATTATATATTTTCTGAAAGCAGAGGCCCTAGTGAAAAAAATAGGGGTAGTTCCAATTGTTTATGTTATATGATATTAGTGCAAAGGTCTAGGAAGCGCGAAATTTAAGTAAAGAAATACACTAAATGAAATTGGGTACAGCATAGCACGACCGCGCAATTGTCAGTTAAAGTGACGCAGTGCCAAATTGTAAAAAGTGCTCTGGTCAGGAAGGGGGTAAAATCTGAAGCGGTTAAGCTTGTACAATTAAAGAGTAATTCCACTTTTTTTGAGAAAAAAAAAACATTACCCTCTGGGTGATCTGTGTACATTACAAGGATTTTAACAAACTTTGTTACAGATTCCTACCTTTTGTTATTCTGAAGAAATCCCTGTGTGTTTTTCGGTGTCCATGTGGGAAAGTGATTCTAATGGGAGTGGTTTCATAATTATCAGACAGCTGTAGCACCTGCAAGGCACCATTGCAGAAAGCTGCTGGGCCTGCATCCCTTTAGACATGATTTCCTATTGGAAGTATCTCACCAAAAATTAAAATTTTTTGTTGTAGGGGATGCCTAAAATCTGACTTGTATCCAAGTGCAGACTTCTGGGAAAATTGGTGAGCCAATCACGCAAGCAGAAAATTATGTTTCTGGGGGGCATTCTGTACACATTTTGTGTACAGAAAACCTCCAGGCTGCCATATTGCATTGCAATTTCAGACAATTACAGAGATGCAGATTGAAAAGGAATGGTCATTTCAAAAACATTCAATTACAATATGACTTGTGTCACAATTATATAAGCTAGATTATTTATTTTTTAATTTACTAATTTCTTTTACCCATGAAAGTGGAAACTTCCATACAGGGCATTTTCACCCCCTTCCTACCCAGACCAATTTTTAGTTTTCAGCGCTGTTTCACTTTGAATGACAATTGCGTATTCATGCAACACTGTACCCAAATGAAATCTTTATGTTTTATCCCCCACAAACAGAGCTTTAGTTTGGTGGTATTTGATCATCAAAACAAAACAAAATTTTCTACTTTTTGAGTTAATAAATATCAAAATTTAAAACATTTTTCCTCAGTTTATACCGATACATATTCTTCTACATATTTTTGGTAAAAAAAAAAAAAAAAAAAAAATCGCAATGAGAGTATATTGAATGGTTTGCGCAAAAGTTATAGTGTCTACCAAATAGGGGATAGATTTATGGCATTTTTATAATTATTTTTACTAGTAATGGCGGTGATTTTTATTGTGACCATGACATTGAGGCGGACATATCGGACACTTTTGACATGTTTTTTTAGACCATTCACATTTATACAGCGATTAGTGCCATAAAACTGCACTGATTACTGTGTAAATGTGACTGGCAGGGAAGGGGTTAATACTAGGGGCGCTGAAAGGGTGAATATGTTCCATGAGAGTGATTCTTACTGTAGGGGGAGGGGACACACAAGGGGAGGAGACCGATGGGTGTTCCTCTGTACTGGGAACACACATCGGTCTCCTCTCCTCTGACAGGCCATGGATTTGCGTGTTTACACACTCCTGCTGTGATCGCCAGCAATTGCGGGTGCCTGGTGGACATCGCGGCCGCCGGCACCAGGTCACGAGCGGTGCCGCGGGCGCACACGCCCTAGATGGCTGGGAAGAAAAGATGTCATATGACATCCACCCAGAGGGAGGGAGGGTTCCTGCCGGCGTCATATTATAATGGCCCGGTAAGGAAGGGGTTAAGCTTTGATATATATGAAAAAAAAAAAAAACTTGAAGCCGACTGGTTGCTATGTAGAGCTGCACCAGATTTTGCCCTCTCCAGTTGTAGTAAATCAACCTCATTGTTTATTACTTATTTTTACACTTTGCCCCTCTAGTTGGTTATTTACACAATTAAGATGTTTACTGGGATTTTTCTATTGGAGGGCATTGTGAACATAGATTATTTCTGACTATTTTTGACTAATTTCTAACTAATAAAAACATTGTATCACACTCTGATCTTGTGTAAACCCCTTTCTTGACCTGAATTGTGCTTGTTGTCATGTATGTTTATACATCCCTGAAAAGGATTGTATTGATAAGAAGAAAAAAAAAAAAAAACTTTTCTTTTGGCAGATACAATGAATTTTACTTTCTGACTCACCCTGCATTATTCATAGAGGAACATTTCCCTGATAATCAGAACTGGCAACTTCTGCAAGTGCCCTTGTCACTCAAACAGTTTGAGGGAAACTTGTGTCGCAAGAGCAGCTTCTACAATGCCGGCCTGATAGCATCCTTTCCTGAGACCCTCCAGGTTGAAACAGGTATTCTCTATGTTTATAATGGAGGCAGGACCCCGAAATAATCAATAGAGTTAACCCTCATGTATCTCTTGCCTAACAAATTTCCTTGTACTTATAATGCTCATGACTAATATCTGCTATACAAAAGGAAATGTTAAAATATTGCTTGTTGCCATGTAGTGGCTTGTAGTTACAGTCTAAACGGCTTGCTTCCAATATTTGATCAACCAAAGATAATTATGGGAAGGGAAGTACAAGTTCTTAAAGCAAACACTTTTCAGTACTCAGTCTTGCAGCTTATCAATATTAGATGATGCGGCTGCATTCATTTTCTTTTTTTTTTCAGGCCTTTTTCTTTTATTTTTACTTAATGATTTTGTCACTTAATTTCCCTAGGTGGCTATGCTCACTTCCATACTGGATTTTCAGGGCAAGCCATTGTTGTTAACAATGCTGGACTTTAGACCCATCTTCCTCTCATTCTCTCCAGAATAAAAGGGTGGGGATGAGTATTTTACAGAAGGAAGATAATACTGTGTAATTGTAGACAACGTGCAGCTACTACATCTAAAGCCTCGTACACATGATCGGATTATCCAACAGGAATTGTGTGATGACAGGCTGTCGGAAAATCCGTTTATATGCTCCATCGGATAATTTTTGTCGGCAACAAATGTGGGATAGCACACTTTAAAATTGTCTGCCAACAAATGTGTGTCGTCAGATTATCCGATCGTGTGTACACAAGTCTGTTTCGGCAAAACTCCAGAGTACAAACAAGCATGCTCAGAAGCAATGCTCACCATAACACAGCAGAATTTGCCCAAAGGGTGGTGCTAAAGAGCTGAAAAAACACGTTGTTTCGTGTTTGTTTTGCCGTTTGTATGCAATACAAGTACCTGGCCAATGCTCTTCGGACAAAAGTCCTACGCTTTGTCTGTGGAACATCTGACCGTGTGTATGAGGCTTAAGAGTTGGTAAGCTGTACCATATGAAAAGTTTGTTCTTGGGTTTAGATATCCTTTAATATGAGGTTATTCCCAGCTTTCTAGGTCATAAGACAACCAGATTTGAGGAGGACAGTTGTAGACCTCTCATAAGTGCATATTGCAGTATCATCCATTAAATGCACTCTCTATATTTTGTAAAAGCTATTGGGACAGCATTACATAGACACAGCTATGTGTGGTTTCTCATGACAACAAGAAAATAGAAGACATTTCCACTGGGAAGAAAGCATGCTTAAAGTGGGGGTTCACCCAAAAAAAAATGTTTTACATTACATTCAGCCGAGTTGTCATAATGACAATCAGCTGTTTATTTATTTTATCCCCGTACATACCGTATTTTCACCGCCGCTTCCGGGTATGTCTTCTGCGGGACTGGGCATTCCTAATTGATTGACAGGCTTTCGACAGTCGCATACAGCGCGTCACGAGTTGCCGAAAGTCGGTGCGGTTCTTTACGGCGCCTGCGTAAAAAAACAGCCGATTGTCATTATGACAACTCGGCTGAATGTAATGTTAAAATTTTATTTTTTGGGTGAACCTCCGCTTTAAAATGGCCTAATTTTCATTTTTAATAAAAGTGAAGTTCGCAAAAGCAGAAACTAAAATGCATAGAAAATACTATTTTAGAAGACCTTTGATGCTTTATCTAGGTAGTGTAGAACAGTGACCATGACAATATCTTGAATTGTTATTCTAAACACATGAACCCTAATAGATGACACAATTTCTATTTTATTACAGTTAATGGAAAAGTTACCTTTTCTATTGAAGGTCGCTCCCCTGCACTGTTCTCTTTCACACTCAATAAAACAGAGAAGCCTGGGTTGATGACGTTAACTAAAACAGGCATGCAGCTCGAATTATATCCACAAGTGACTGGAAGACACACGCTGGCAATATATACAAAAGCATATGACAGTAGCAAAGAATCATATGATAACGTTGTAGAGTATATTGTCTATTGCAGATCGGTGGACCCTGTGTTTATGATCCCTAAGGAGCTGGATGTTATAGTTGGTCCCAGCTGGCTAACTGACAAGAGGGGCTTTCTGCAGCTCACATGCCGCGACCCAGTGATTAACACGCACGATGGCCGTTGTACTTTTGGTTTAACCCTAGCCAAGAGAAACATAGTCGTAGCAACATTACATGGAGATCAGATCAGATCGGGAGATGAGAGGAGATATGTTCTACAAACCCAGCGAGGAAACAGAGTGGAATTTAAAGTCCACCTTCCCCAGGCAGGTTACTATGCTCTAAAACTGCTCAGCTCCACTGGCCCAGGCAAGTTTGAGTGTTTCTGTAATTACCTAATCATATGTACAAATCCTGAAGTTGTATGGCCACCTTTTCCCAACAAATTACAGAACCCTGTTGGGCCAACTGCCTTAATGGAGAAAAAAGGTATTCTGAAACCCTCTTGTAATGATCCCATTATTTACACACACACTGGGCAGGTTTCTATCTCATTTACTTTAAAGGATGATATAAAAATTTTACCAGCCCTTCAGTGTGATGATGTATCATTTAATGACTGTGGAGACAAGCGTCATGTGACACAAGTTCAAAGAGGCCATCATATAGAACTGCAGGTTCGTTTGCCTAAGACTGGCTCATATGTTCTCCAGATCTTTGCAGATAGCAAAAGCTCTCCAACCAACTTTGAATATACCTGCAATTACTTAATATGTTGTTCAGGCATAGAGACATCAGGCCCAGGTGTCACTGCTATACCACAGATACCAGTGGGTTCCAGCAACTCTGCAGACAAAAAAAGTTTTATCCAGCCATCACAGCTAGGACAAGTAATCAACAGCACAGATGGACGCTGTTCTTTAAGTTTCTCCTTAGACAGAGATATGAGCTGCCTGGCTACATTACATTCTGATGATAACAAGTGGAATAGCCAGATGGAAAGACGGTACATTCTGCAAATACAGAAAAAGCATCAGGCAGAGTTCTACATCCAGCTTCCAAGACCCGGTACTTTTGACCTCAGGATTTATGCAGATAATAAATTTCAACCTGGAAGCTATGAGCTTGTTTGTAGTTATCTAATATCTTGTTCCAATCCAAAGGCAGCTTGGCCGCCCTTTCCCAACATACTTCAAAACCCTGTTGGACCAACATCTCTGTCAGAGAAAAAGGGCCTTTTGCAGCCTTCCCAAACGGAGCCAATCATTCACACTTCGGATGGACGATGCTCTGTCTCTTTTACACTCAAGAAGGAGATGGGTATATTTGCCAGGTTGCAGTCAGAAGATGTGTTATTAACAGAAGAGGGAGAAAGGAGACACATACTCCAAATCCAAAAACAGAACAGAGTAGAATTTCAGGTAAGACTTCCACAGGCTGGGATGTATGTTCTGAAGATATACACCGAATCTGAGCAGGGCAATTTTAAATTTGCATGCAATTATCTGATTACCTGTGTTAATACTCAAGTGAATTGGCCTTTGTTACCCCTTGAACTATGCAACCCCGCTGGACCTAGTTATATCTCAGAAAAAAAGGGTCTTCTTCGTCCATCCCACCTTGAGCCTGCAATCTTTACAGATGATGGACGATGTTGTGTCAGTTTTGCTTTAGATGAATCAACTGATATTGTGGCTACCTTACATTCTGATGACATCACAACAGAGGAAGCAAGGAGAAGATACATTTTTCAACTGGAGAAAGAGGGTCGGGTAGAGTTTCACATCCAACTCCCTAAAGCTGGTTACTATGTTCTTAAGATGTGCACTAAGATGAAGACAGATCTCAGCAATGTTTATGATTATGCCTGCAATTACCTCCTATATTGCTCCAACACAAAAATAAGGTGGCCATTTTTCCCCATGAGATATAATGGCTGGAATTCAGGTTATGAACTGATAGAGCCAAAGACTGGTGTTTTGCCAGCCAACACTGAAGTACGGTTCAGAATTAAGGCCAGAGGGCTGGCAGCAGTGTCTGTCAAGGGCAAGAACTTTTGGCCTCTGACCTTAGGCCATGACGAATGCTGGGAAGGGGTATGTAGCACAGCTGGAACCAAGGACATACAAGTGCTGGTGACAAACAATCTGAACAAGAACCATGCTTTGGTACTTAGTTATCAGGTGAAAGGAGTAGGTCATTCGAGACTGATAGAAAGCTCATATTCCTCCTAGCTTTGTAAATCAAAAACTTCCTTCCAAAGCAACAGCTCCCTTACAATATGAATCATCTTAACAAGAACACTGGTCAGAGGTGCTAAAACATGATATGGATGATCTGCTACACTGAAGTCTTGTTGTGTGACATATCCCTATTCTAAATCAAGTTTTAAGCTAAAGCTTCTAGTTAAGCTGATAGATTTAAAACAGCTAGTAAATACTTTGGAAGTGCTGCTGAGAAAAAGAAGCAAGAATTTGTTATCTCTGATAAAGTTTGTATATTATAATGTATTATAATGTATATGTTGATGCTTTTAAATGTAGCTAAATGTGCATTTGTGTAATAGGACAGATTAAAAAAAGTAACGATATTATACAAGTGGTACTACAGTATGTATGATCTTAAAAATAAGAAACCTGAGGCCATGTTTACTACTTTTAACTTTTTTTGCTATAGACTATTTTTGCATTAGCTACAGCATTGTAATTGCTAATCAGCTAGTAAACTAAATGTCTATTGTATTTACCTTTATGGAATTACAGACCCCCCCCAATTCATTGCTTAGTATGTCCCCATATGCCTTTCATCAGACTGTTGAACGCATCATCATCGCTAGTTCTACTAGGTACCAATATGACTTTAAAAACATGTCAGTAGCTTGGTTTTACTTTACACATGGATACCTAGGAACAGAACAGCTGATAGAAAACCATAAGGATGTTTTCATCTATGTATATATAAATGGCAAATCACAACCAAACAAGTTGGCTATAACCAGTGAGGTTTTTGCTTTTGTGTTTGTGAAATAAAAAAAAGGAAACAAAGTATACATACTTTTTTTTTTGAGGTGAAGTGTTAGAACCTCTTTTACCTGTAATAATTCTAAACAATCCATCCTGCATCGTTACGTTCTGGAGCAGTAATCCTCAAACTGTGTGTCACGTGAGATTTGTAGGTGTGCCGTGGGAGTTTTCAAAAATATTTAAAATTGCTAGCGTTTTGAAACCTTGAACATATTGAAAAATGTAATGGTAAATCAATGTTGCAAAAGTTAAAAAAGTAACATCTATAAAAACGCAATCTCTGTCAGTCAGTCATTCATTGGTTCCTTTCGTAACGCAAGACTTGATCGCTCTAATTATATTATAATAATAGGGACCGTTGCATTCCAACCCTGATGCTTATAAATAAAGCTTGTTCATTGTTTTGCGATGGAGAAATACTTACTCATGTCTGGAACTCTGAAAGAGGAACTGTTAAATGAAAAGCACTCCACTCGCTCTAGATTCGGCGACTGAGCTCAGAATTTTGCAAGTGAAAGAGCCTTCCTGTAGCTCAAGTGAGGTGTTTAGGCTGTACATCCGAAAGGCAGGACAAAAAAGGGGAGCAGTAGAGGCAGCATCAAAAGTATCAAACAAAATAAAAGGAGGACAGCATTTCAATGTACAGAGCTGTAATACATACAATATATATATAAAAATAAAAATCATGAAAAGTGTACTGACCCTTGACGTTTTAGGAAATTAGGTTAAGTGTTAACATCTTAAAATCTTAAAAAGTGCGAAAAAACTCCTTACCTAGTGTGAGTCCTTTGTTTTACTGGTGTTTTGCCAATGCAGAGCAAAGTAACAGGCTCTCGTTAATACAGTGGGGAAAATTATTTGATCCTCTGCAGATTTAGTAAGTTTGACCACTTACAAAGAAATGAATGATCTATAGTTTTTATCATAGGTGTATTTTAAATGAGAGAGATAGAATGTCAACCAAAAATCCAGGAAAAAACACATGATACAAATGTTATAAATGGAGTTGCAGTTCAGTGAGTAAAATGAGTATTTGATCCCCAAGCAAAACATGACTTTAAAACTTGATAGAGAACCCCTTGCTGGCAAGAACAGAGGTAAGACGTTTCTTGTAGTTAGTAACCAGGTTTGCACATATCTCAGGAGGGATTTTGGTCCACTCTTTCTTCCAGATCTTCTTTAAATCCTTATGGTTTCGTGGTTGTCTCTTGGCAACTCTAATTTTTGGCTCCTTCCATAAATTTGCTGGATCGGATCAGGCTTAGGTAAGAAAAAAGGGGAGTCTTTTGCTTTCTGATAACTCATTCACTAAAGAAAAAAAAAAGCTTTGTGTGAATGGGCAGAGAAGAGGCGAGGTGGGCTGTGCAGCTGCAGTGGAGAGCCGTATATCTACTCAACGGTAGCTCAGTCAACCCAAAAATTTGAAACCAAAAAAAGAGGCAGATCCAGAAGGTGCCACACACCCCACTTTACTCCATGTATTCCAGCAGACTGTAAATGCTTTTTTTCCCCTCTTTAAAGCGGAGCTCCACCCAAAAGGGGAAACTCCGCTTATCTGCCTCCTCCCCCCTCCAAGGCCACATTTGGCACCTTTCGGGGGGAACCCGGTTTTGACCCTCTTCCCTGCAGGGCCATTCACAAAGCGCAATGGGCTTTGCACAGTAAGTAGGGAACGGGCTGTGAAGCCGCAAGGCTTCACTGCCAGTTTTCCTTAAGGGCAGTGATGGCGGCAGGACACCTGAGAGCCGAAGGAAACATCAGCTGGGGGTGCCGACATCACTGGATTCCAGGACAGGCAAGTGTTCCAATATTAAAGGTCAGCAGCTACAGTATTTCTAGCTGCTGACCTTTATTTTTTGTGTGTGGGGGGGCCTTAACCTCCTCTTTAAATTGTTTTATAGCTTTAAAAACTCAGCGATAGACTCCCAGCATAAAAACATGATGTAGTTCATACATTAAAATGGTAATGAATGCAACGCGCAATAAAAACACAAAAAATAATATTCAAATAATTTATTAAGTATAAAAATATTTCTTTACATTTTAGGAATGTGACCGTGCAGTCAGTTAAAGTGTATTAGAAAGTCAATTCAAATTCAAATAAAAATAGTAATAAAACAAGATATAGCGTACTCCCACCTTCCCAATCATAAAATCTAAAAAAAAAAAAAAAAAACACAGACCTCACATAAAGACAAACCCAACATCTCAAAACCCAGTGTGACCGACATAGCTTTGTGTGCGGCTCGGGTTCTCTGGAGCGAGGTGTAAATGCTGATCTTCCGCCGCTGGGAGTGCTGGCATGGGAGGGAGATCATCCAAGCTCCTGCAATCAGGCAAGGTTAAGAAAGTAGCCGCACATCTATGCTGGCTGTCCCCAAGATTAATGTGTCAGTGGTAACCTCAGCCTGGACTACAGGCAGGCCACCCCCAACGCGTTTCTTCCCCCCCCCCCCCCTCGGAGCTTAGTCATGTTTACATCCTTCAGGTTCCTGTGAATTTTCTGTGCATGGACTGGTCGATCCCACATAGGCCAGTCATTGATGCCTCCAGCTCAGCCACTGTTCTCTACAGGCTTGGCTTAATGCAAACTCACAAATGTCAGAGGACACCAATAAGATGTGAGAAAGCGACGTTGTTTACATTTGATGCGATAGGTCAATATTCAAATTTAGATGGCAAAAGCAGGAGTGGTATATGGGATTTACTTACTTAGCATTCAAAAAGCAGTCTAAAAACTGCAGGACCCCATAGCAAACAAGCAATGACTCAATGATCTAATTTCAGGTAACTGGAATTGCTAAGTAAAGATTACAGTACTTTTGCACTGCTCTTTGTCTTGTTGAACAGGTCAGTGTATAAATTATCTAGCAATAAATAGCCTCAATTTACCATATTTAAAAAATACAGAAATTACTAGATACTGCTACTGGATTAAAAACACACCCAATAGGAATAATGTACTAAAAGTAGAGCATACAGAATCTGGAGCAGCTGTGCATAGTAACGAATCAGATTCCATCTTCAGATTGTTCCGTTAAAATAGAACTAAACCAACCAATTAAAATGTTTCCAAAAACAATTACATTAAAAGTATATTACAATTGCTACTGTGCTTATGCCAGCTCTAAACCCAACTATCAAGACATCAAATATATGTTATCATAGTTGATCACAGGTGCAGCACCTTAGCAACTGTAGATCAGACAGAGGCAAAGATGGCCGCTTCCTTGGCTGTAGAGGATAGGAAGGTTTAGTGATCCAGCAGCAGATCGTTAGGCTTGAGCACCGTCACATAAAAGGAGTGATGTAACTGCTCTCTTTAGCGTCTGCCACCAGCTGACACTGGAGATGTTGGTGCCCACTATGAAAATGGAAGCAAAGGCAGGGACATGGAGTATCAGTGGATCCCTGGGGAGGGGCTTTGCAAAGACATTGCGACATTGAACTGTATATGGAAGGTGACAGTGTCTCTTTACTAAGGCAGAAGAGCAATTTGCAAAGTGATGTAACCCACAGATACCAATTAATAATCATATAAGCCAACGTGTTTATTAACCCCCCCCCCCCAGAGCCAAACACCTATGGTGACTAAGGTACCTGGCTGTTGACTGAATAGCAACAGAGATGTAAACAATGTCAAAAGCAAGTATAGGAAAAGGGTAAGGGTCCACCATTTCCATTATTTTGACATGCGCTTTATGCATTGTTCCGAGCACCTTTAATTTAGCAAGGCTTAAATCTGGCTGTTGGTGATGGGTTGCCATGTCATGTACTCTTTTTTATTAAAAGATTAAGCTAAAAGTTTCTAAAATAAATAAATAAAAAAAAAGACAAATCTGCGGCAAAGGCTGAACCAGGATCAACTGCAATGGTGCCTACCAATTTATTATAAACATCTGAAATCTCTCATTAGTCTCCAGTAAAGTAGAAGTTGAATTCCTATGAACTCTGCTTTAGGCCAGATAAACAAATCAAGCTACAAGGTGAGCTTAAACTGAACCAGAAGCAACAAAGAAAGTGCAATATCCTGTTGCCAGAAAATATATATTATACTCACCTCTCCATAAGCATGTGTCCGACCCTCCCCTCTGTTTCAGCCTCCATCAGTCCCTTTGTTATTCATTGCTTACTAAAGTGTTGGATACCTGTGTCTTCCACCATGTTAGTACCTTCTTCTGACTCCTATGTCACTGCAGGACTTAGCAATGACATTGGGTCAGAGGAAGGTGCTATCATTGGGCAAAAGGCATCAAATACTCTCAAAAGCATTGAATACCCAGGAGAGTGATGAAGGCCACAGGCCACTGTAGAGGTGTGTATACTACCTTCCCTCTTGCAGGGAAACATTTGTTATCGCTTCAAAGTCTCTTATTAGAATAGTACATACATGACATATGGCAGTAATAAGTTCTTCACATTCACTATATCACCAAAATATCTACATAGAAATATTACACAAGCAGAAACCATGTACTGTAAAGATTGAATTCACCACACAAAGATTTGTATGTTTTGTACAAGAGTATATAAAGAACACATGGCTTATATACATAGTCTAGAACACTTAAGAACACACAAACTGAGGTAAAGCAGGTAAGGTGAGTAGAAGACCAACCAGTGACATCTGGTAGATAAGACAGACTCCAATGTCCTTCGTGGCCTTTGCACAGACAGCAGAAACCCACCCGTGTTACCTGGCGTCTGTGAAATGCTGCACTGTGCGGCGACTTTCTTGTTTCAGCTCCTCAATGTGAGAATCTAGTTTTTGAATAAGATCCTGTGATAGCAGCTCCTCCTCCTGGAGGAACCGTGCAGCTATTGTACTGGCTGGGGATGACGGCGGCATTGGGAGCTACAATGAAAAAAATGTGAATTGAGAGACAAAACATAAAATATTATTAACATCAGACAGAAGTGACTTGTAAGATTCTATGATGTGTATGGGGCGAGGTTTACAAAAATGTTGCTAGTTTAGATGGGAATTAAAAAGAAATTGCACTCATTACATCTTCATGTCAGAGCCTCCAGAAAGGAGAACAGAGATAGTATCACTAAATCTCCTGAACCTAGCAAGCAATGGCAGCATTGCCTTAGACCTCACAAAGCAGATAAACAGTTACAAGTCTGTAGGCACAGGGATACCTTGCATCCGGCCGGTCCACAAGGGTCTCAACCTCCGCAGCCAGCACCATCTGTGTGGCAGTGCACTGTGCGGGGCGCCCGACCAACATGTCTCTACCTGGTCTGTCACCCCCTCACAAGCACATGACCACAGCCTGAGGCCCCAATTGACCAGTTTTAGGTTGTCCCCGGGGCGCAGATCACTTCCCCCTGAACCTTTCCACCTTGTAATACCAGCGAATCGGTTTCCTGCCCAAGCCAATCAGGACAGGAGGCTAAAGGACATGTCATCGCAGAAGCCGCTGCGCCGGTTCTAGCCCAGCCCAGTTTTTAATAGGAAAGCAGAGGGACTGAAAAAGAACACCAGGGATTTCACACAAAAGGAAGTAACAAAAATACAGTATACTTTCTCATACAAGTACATGGCACAGTAAGCACACATCAGTAAAATGAAATGTTAAGTTTACATATACGTGCAGTCAGTTTTCACCTGCGATTCCTGGTTAGAGTCCTCACTTATAACACGGACATCTGCTTGGCTGTGCTCAGACGACACCGATTCCAGAGAACTTGTCCTACTTAAACCTTTCAGAACAGAGGCGGCTTCCCGTTGAGAATGGAGAGCACACAGGACCTCCTCATACTGCTTAGAGACCTTATGCAACCGCTCATTAAGTGCAGTCAGCTCTGCCTCATGTTTGCCCAGCAGTTCCTGGGATCTCCTGTCAGTAAAAAGGAAACAAATGCTTTATGGAGAAGCTAAACTCATTACATTTACAAATGTGCCCTAAATTAAATACTGATCTTGGAGGAAAAATTACAGTTTTTGTATTTGCATTTCATAAATTTGGGGAAATCCATCAACACATGCACTGCCAGATACTTCTTCAGTACACGACAGTGAAGGTTTATTAGTGGATTTATAACCCCTGCGCTCTCATATCATTTGAAGATTAAAGGCCTCCTTGAGACAGGTGATTAGGTGTACACAGTGGATCCTGGCAGCAAGAATCAGCAGGTTTATCCGGCTGGGATCAAGTGTGTATATGAATAGCTGCACCTGCTCAGCCTGTACAAAGCAATGACAGGCTGGGAGGAGATGTCGCTGTTCACATGTATACACACAGAGCGGTTACCTGCAGTTAGGCCCGGGTTCAGATTGGTGCGATGCGGGAACCCTGGAAATCCACTGCAGGTTCCGCATCACGTCAGATGTCAGACATTGCACGTGATTCGCACCACACTGCTGTGCATATCATATGCAATGTCTGTGCGATGCAAATTTAGTCATACAGATTGTATGGCTGAATTTGCATCACATTCAGACCAAAATAGTGCAGGACCCTTTTTTGTCACACCCATGTGACCCGATTCCTGTCCGAATTCACTGTTTACGCTGCAATATATAAACCGATGTGGGGGAGTCATTAACTTTCTATTGACGCCCGCAGTGGTTCACATAGGGCAGCATTAACTGCCTGCGAGTTCTATGCGATTCGGGAACTGGAATCACGCTGGTTCCCGGCATCGCGCTGGTGTGAACTGGCACTGAATGAAAATTGCGTGGTCATGCAACACTGCACCCAAACTAAATTGTGTATCCTTTTTTCACACAAATACAGCTTTCTTTTGCTGGTATTTAATCACCACTGTTTATTTTTAATTTTTTGCTAAATAAATTAATAAAGCCTGAACATTTTGAAGAAAAAAACGTTCATAGTATGTTAAAATTTTGCAAACAGGTAATTTTTCTCCTTCACTGATGTGCGCTTATGAGGCTGCACTGATAGGTGACACTGATGAGGGGGCACTGATTGGCATTGTTGGAACTGCACTGATAATCAAAACACTAATAATCAGTGTACATGTTCCTTTTAAAGAAGCCAGTTATCGTCTCTCTTCTCCCTTCCTCACGCTGTCAGTGTAAGGAAAGGAGTGCCGATAACTGGCTTCTGTTTACATCCATGATCAGCTGTGATTGGACACAGCTGATTATGTGGTAAAGAGCCGCTGATTGGCTCTGAACTAGCTGGCCATTCATCTATAGCGTGGTCGGGAAATGGTTGAAGAGCCATGTAAAAGTGAATAATTCCCTATTACAACTACAAAACAGACATTTGTAAAATTCTGCCATTCTAAAATTCTGTGACACTAAATGCGGTACTGTCTTTGACCATTCAAAGCAGATGTTTGTGATATACAGTAATTCGATTTTCAGTAATAACTAATGAACATGCCAGTACCACATATTTTGCGCTCATCCAAGAGAACCTGTTTCCTTACCTATCCACTGCAGTCTGGATATCAGACTCTCGTGTCTGCCCAACAAGCTCCATATCCCCCCGAGCCTGGGACAATTCTTGCTTTAGTCTCTGGTTCTCACACTCAAGATTTTCCAAAGCCTGAAAGCACAAAGTGTTTGCGATTTGAAATAAATTTATAGGGCACATACAACAGAAATGCACAAAAGAAAAAAAAAATGTATTTTTAAGAAAATAATAAATACAGATAACCATATAACAGAGCATCGTTTTGAAGCTTGTGAACTAGGATCATCAGGAAACATGGTTTTAACCATTTCACTGCCACTGCACTGCGCTCCACTTTGAAACTCAGGTAGCCACACCATTTTTTCAATTTTTCCATTGCTTTTTTATTTTTCCCTTACAGAATTTGTAAAATCCCCCCCAAATCATATATTTTCTGAAAGCATAGAACCAGTAGAATAAAAGGAAGGCGCTACTGATTTTTTTATTTTTTTTAGGCCCTGTGATATTTGTGCGGATGTGTTTATCAAAACCAAATTTTCGCTAAAAATACACTAAATATATTAGTGGAAAATTTACAAAATTCCTGCTAAATTCTAATAAATATAAAAGTTAAAACTGTATTGTGTTAATAATTAACAAATATTTGTACATTTTAAATTGTGCCTTTATTGTGAAACGTTACCCTTTTTTCAGAGTTTGTAAAAGACCCCCTAAAGCATATATTTTCTGAAAGCACATGACCTGTAAAATAAATAAAAAGTGCTACTGATTTTTTTTAACCACTTAACCCCCGGACCATATTGCTGCCCAAAGACCAGGACTTTTTGCGATTCGTGACTGCGCCGCTTTAACTGACAATTGCGCGGTCGTGCGACGTGGCTCCCAAACAAAATTGGCGTCCTTTTTTCCCCACAAATAGAGCTTTCTTTTGGTGGTATTTGATCACCTCTGTGGTTTTTATGTTTTGCGCTATAAACAAAAATAGAGCGACAATATTGAAAAAAATGAATATTTTTTACTTTTTGCCATAATAAATATCCCCCAAAAATATATAAAAAAACGTTTTTTTTCCTCAGTTTAGGACGATACGTTTTCTTCTACATATTTTTCGTAAAAAAAAATCACAATAAGCGTTTATTGATTGGTTTGCGCAAAAGTTATAGCGTTTACAAAATAGGGGGTATTTTTATGGCATTTTAATTAATATATTTTTTTTACTAGTAATGGCGGCGATCAGCGATTTTTTTCGGTACTGCGACATTATGGCGGACACTTCGGACACTTTTGACACATTTTTGGGACCATTGGCATTTTTATACCGATCAGTGCTATAAAAATGCATTGGATTACTATAAAAATGCCACTGGGAGTGAAGGGGTTAACACTAGGGGACGGGGAAGGGGTTAAGTATGTTCCCTGGGTGTGTTCTTACTGTGGGGGGGGGGTGGACTCACTAGGGGAAATGACCGATCTTCTGTTCATACATTGTATGAACAGAAGATCAGCATTCCCCCCCCTGACAGGACCGGGAGCTGTGTGTTTACACACACAGCTCTCGGTCCCCGCTCTGTAACGAGCAATCGCGGGTGCCCGGCGTCGATCGAGCCCGCCGGGCACACGCACGGGAGTCGTGGGCGAGCGCGCCTCCGGCGGCGCGCACGCGCCCCTAGTGGCGGCTCAAAGAGCAGACGTTATACTACGTGCTCTCGCCCAGGAGAGCCGACCTGCCGCCGTAGAATGACGGTGCGCGGTCGGCTAGTAGTTAAGCCCCACAATAGTTGTTCAAATGTTAATTAAAAAACTTTGTTCACTAAGGGTGTATGTAAAGTATGGCAGGTAGCCGGTGGCTGTAGGGTATCCACAGGGGACGGAGGTTGCAGGGAGTAATGAATCAGTGATGGTAGAGGGGTGCATAGGAAAGAACAGATGCAAAGGGGCAGATAGAACAAGGGGGGCATAGAACAGCGATGGGAGGTGATGAGAATTTGTAGCTGCTGACTTTTATTTTTACTGTGGGGGGGGGGGGGGGCTGGACCTTTCCTTTAAAGCAGAGTTCCACCCAAAAGTGGAAATTTTGCTTATGCGCTTCCCCCCTCTGGTGCCACATTTGGCACCTTTCAGGGGCGAGGGGGGGGGGATGGGTACCTGTTTTTGACAAGTACACTTCCCCACTTCCGGGAAACTGCGCCCCGACATTGTCCTTCGGAAGTTCGGCCCCCCTCCTCCTTCCTCCGTCGCCGGGCCAATTAGAAAGCACTGCATGCTTCGGACATGCACAGTAGGGAACCGGCAATGAAGCTGAAAAGATTATTCAAATATTTCTCACTAGTGGATTTCTCACTTTTTATGTTTATCATAATATGAGGTGATCCACAGTATAAAAAGTGAGAAATCCACCCCTCCCCCACATAACACATCCTGTTAATATACAATGAACTGTGGATCACCTCATATTAGGATTAACATATGATAAACATGTCCAAGCTAGATATGTAAATAACCTGTCACTCAAAGCAAGGAGAGAGGAAAGGACTTTTTATTTAGACAGGTTTTTATCTGGAAGTCTGTTAATTTTCACTGAACAATAAAAGAGGATTGCTCAGAGCTGGATTAACTCTGTGTGGCAAGACTGGGCAAAGATGATAGGAAATCTTATACTCTACATTGTGACATCAAAAAAAATTCAGTTAAAGTGTATTTTCATTGGTACTTTGCTGAATCAAACCCATCAATTTGGGAAGCACAGAATGCAAGGACCAGCTATAAACATCACAATGTTTGCAAACACACTTACACTTTATTTTTCCACAAGTGAAGCGTGAATTGTATGTATAGTTAAAACGATATTTTCCATTTTGGATAAAAGTAAGGAAGGGTTGAAATCTCTGTCAATTTATTAATTGCTGGTAGTCCCTCCACCTCCTGTCCCGAAAACACAACAGGAAGCGAGAGGAAATCTCTACAAAATAATTGGAAATCCCCTTTTAGACAGTTGTCCCTTAAACAAGTCACACCATTAGGAAATGTCCCCTTACCTCTTGTTTTGGTGATAGCTGTAAAATTTGTGATTTCCAATCACTTTCACCAGAACAAACGGACAGGATGATTCTCCCCAACATGGACACACCCAGCAATAAAACCTTGACAGGGAGTTCTATTCCTTCCCACCTCTATCCAAAACAAAAACAAATAGCTATATATACACTCTTTAATCCACACAGAGATCTACTATGTAAAAACTTGCAAATTTAAAATGTAAGAATTGCTCATATTTGGGAAGTGTGACCATTCAATGGTTGTTCCCATTTCTTCACAGTAAAAGGGAAATTATCCTTTTCTGTACACGTTGTGCACCAGAACAAGTCAGAAATAAAGGTAAGCAGCAGGTCCTGGCATGTGGCTATATATAAAAACATGGGTGAATTTTACACCAGCTGCCACTCTGCTTTACAGCTTTGCCCATTGAGCCAATCTATGCCAACTATAATTCAGAACATCACTTGACCTTACCAGCAGGACATCTGGCTCTTGATTTTCAAGCATTTCTTTTAGTTTCTGGTTCTCCTTTCTTACGTTTTCCAAAGCTGCCAGGGAAACCTAGACATCAGAACAAGATTAACTTGGAATTCAAAAATGGTGTCAATTAAGTGAAATGTTTGCACAAAATATGGAAGGCAGCAAATATAATAAGTGGAAATAAAAGTAATGTGTCACTAGGACAGAAAGACACAAACAGAAATTAAGGCCATACAAGGTTCAAATTTTCTCAGATTTCTACTAAATCAGCCAAAATTCAAGCTGTGGATGGCTCTGTTGGCACTACCAGGCTCAACAAATTTTGATCTGAAAATCAAAGAGGATGTATGGAAAATCATATGCAGTCACTGGGGATTCAGACAGCCACAGGAGTAGCGACTGTCAAAATGCAATAGCCAGCAGGGGAGATTACTTATTCATGCTGTAAAGCATTGGTTGGGAAAACACATGATTTTTCTCATTCAACGCATGGGGCTGAATAAGAGAAAATGTAACATAGATGGCTAGCCTAAAAACTTGCACAGACGTTACAACCTTCAAACCTTCCCCCCACTCTGCTAAAAAAAAAGTTTTGTTGCAGACTTTGTCCTAACTTACCGTAATAAACATGTTAACAGAAGTTCAGGTGACCACCTTGCAATCTCAGAAACAGATGCCTGATGCTGAAAAGACCACATGTACTAACAAATCTGGTACAATGTTATTTTATTTTTCCCTTACAGCTTCCAGTTTGTAAAAGACCACCTAAACCATATATTTTCTGAAAGCACATGATCAATAGAATAAAAAGAAGGTGCTACAGATCCTGAAAGTCCTGCGATACTTGCGAAAATATTTATTAAAGCAATATATTTGCTAAATATACAATAAAATTCATTATTAGCAAATACAAACACAGCACATTTTACAAAATTCCTACTTAGTATAAAAAGCTTAACCTGTATTGAGTTAATAAATCAATTTATCAAAATTTGTCAATTTAAAATTTACAATTTTGTGAAATGGTGAAAATCACATGTACGCAAAAATGTAAAAAAACAAATCGCTCTAAAGATCTGGAGGCTTTTCACTTATAGCTTTCAGAGTTTGAAAAAGACCCCCCCCCAACTAAAAGCACACTATAATCCTTATTTGTACACAAAACCACAACATAACTTACAAAATTCCTGCAACTTTTTACCTGCATAGAGATACACAGGTGTTCTGTGCATCCCTGTGCAGACAGTCCTATTCATGTCAGTTGGGACACAGCAAATGCAAGGACAGATCTGACATCAATGCAGGTGTATAGCCCCAAATGCAGACAGTGTGAGTCCAGGGACATGTACCCACATGGATGTCAAGTAGGGAGCAGTGGCCGGGTCCATGCAGCCGCTGCATCCCAACTGATATAGATGGGACTGCCTGCACAGCAATGCATGGAAAACACCTGTGCATATCCATGCAGCTGCTGTCTCCCAATTGACATCAATAGGACCAGCCGGCAGAAGGGGAGGAGGAAGAGCCGGCCAGCAGCTGCAGGGAGGGGGGCCCTGCCATCAGTTAGGTGTAGGCACTAAACAGAGGGGGGGGGGGGGGAGTCTGAGCAGCAGGAGGGCCCTCCCAAAGCCTTCAGAGCGCATGCGCCAGTGATTTCACCGGCTGCATGTAATGTAAATATCTCCTAAACAGTGCATGTTTAGGAGATATTTAAACTTAAAGATGGAAGTTTATTTCCTCTTTAAACCCCAACAGAGATAAAGGCGGAGCCTGAGCTATTGAGCTCATCTGATCCCTTATCTTTCTGCATATGGTCCAGCATGTGTGTGATTAACCACTTAACACCCGCCTGCCGTCAAATGACGGCGGGCGGAATGCTCTATTGTTCCGACAGGACGTCATATGACCTGTCATTTAAAGCCTCTAGGGCGCGTGCCCATCACGTCACTGGGAACACAGTGCACGTGCCCGGCGGCCGCGATGGCCTCCGGGCACCCGCGATTGCCCAGTAACTGAGCAGGGATGTGGAGCTCTGTGTGTAAACACAGAGCTCCACGTCCTGTCAGGAGAGAGGAGACCGATCTGTGTCCCTTGTACATAGGGACACAGATCGGTCACCTCCCCCAGTCAACCCCCTCCCCCTACAGTTAGAACACACCCAGGATACACATTTAGCCCCTTGCCCGCCCCCTAGTGGTTAACCCCTTCCCTGCCAGTCACATTTATACAGTAATCAATGCATATTTATAGCACTGTTCACTGTACAAATGTGAATGGTCCCAAAAATATGTCAAAAGTGTCCGATGTGTCCTCTATAATGTCGTAGTCCCGAAAAAAACGCAGATTGCCGCCATTCCTAGTAAAAAATAAAATAAAAAATAAATCATTATGTCCCCTATTTTGTAGGCAATATAAGTTTTGCGCAAACCAGGTTATTGCGATTTTTTTTTTTTACCAAAAATATGTAGAAGAATACGTATCGGCCTAAACTGAGAAAAAAAAAATATATATTTTTTTAAAAAATGGGATATTTATTAAAGCAAAAAATATTGTGTTTTTTGTCAAAATTGACGCTATTTTTGTTTATAGCCTAAAAAATAAAAACAGCACAGGTGATCAAATACCACCAAAAGAAAGCTCTATTTGTGGGGAAATAAAGGACGTAAATTTTGTTTGGGAGCCACGTCGCACGACCGCGCAATTGTCAGTTAAAGCGACGCAGTTCCGGAAGCTAAAATCTTGTCTGGGCAGGAAGGGGGTGTATGTGCACAGTAGGCAAGTGGTTAAAATGTGCACTGTGAGGTATTGATGACCTTCTCAGCAGTGATGCATGGGGAAGAATGCCTGGAACAGTAACAGTAAACTGCTATTAATGTGCCCTCAGGACCTACAACCAGGAGATGTTGCTCAGTTGGCTTCCTGAATGCAAAGGATGCAGCAGGGCACGCAACCTTAGACAACCCCCATAAAAAGGTACACATGTCCAGCACGTGATTTCTGCTGTGCAGGTGCAGTACAGCATCACAAGTAAGGAGGAGACCAGGTACAACAGTGCCACAGCAGGTGCACATTCCGGAAGGACATCCAAATGACACAATTAAGCCAGGCCATCCTGGATTGTAAAACCGCGCCACCAGAAGTGTGAAATTCTCATCTCCAAATGGGATTCTTTGTTTAAAAGGGATTCAACCCTGTTTACACACCATGTCAGCAGTAGGTATAGGAGGGAGTTAATGTCTTACTGGCTTTGCCCTTTCTACGGTGGGCATATCCCTGCAGGGGTCCTTAGAGACTGGGTTCTGCACCAGGCAGACCATGTAAGAAACTAGGCTTCTCTGAGTCAAAAACAGTGTGGCTAGGGGGGTGGGAGATGATCCTGCAGCCTTTCTTTTGCTAGTGTCCAGTCAACTGAAGGTAACTACATATAACTAAGTGAAAATGTTTTAAAGAAATCTGTGTGTTGTACTGTACGATCAGGTAACGTTCACAAAATTCACAGAACGACCACAAAGACAAAAAGCATAAGCAAAGAATACTTTTACTGAAAACCAAATGATCTACAAATACTAAAATATAGGAAGTGAAACGTATTCACAAATATGACTAGCTATCATATTTCTACAACTACTTGTGTAGTACCTTGTGCTGTGATGCTTCTCTTTCAGCTCTGACTCTTTCACCTTGCACTCTCCTTTCCCATTCTTTGGCTGTAATGCTGGAGGAGGCAATGCCCATGTCCCTCTGGTGTAGTTCTTGTGTCAGCTGAGAGATCTCCTTCTTCATCCCATCAAGAACACTGCTGTATGACAGTTCAGCCTGGGAGAGCTGGCTCTTTAACTATTAGAAGATACATTGGAGACTTCCATTTATTAATTTTTCTTTTAGGTTTGAGAAGAAATAATTACTACAAGCAAATGTACGGCAAGTTAGTTATATAGTGTGAATTACATTACAGGGCATACACAGTATAATGTAATAGAGTAACAGTTGGCATTTTGTATTAAGGTAGGCATCAACTTCAAATAAATGCTAAACTGAAATGCTTGAAATAGGTCTTTCCTGTCCAAATCCCACGTGACAGAACTGGGTGTCTTAGCAGTCAATCATCAAGCACAGCACTGCCATATGGAAGCAAGAGGCGAGTCACATGCTCCCCATACCTGGAAGTACCTGGTCTATTTCTTCACTTCTGATGTCCAAATGAAGTAGCAGAGGAGTAAAGAGAAGGTAAATACAAGTTGCTGAAGGACCTGTCATTAAAAGCTAATTTCCATGCAGATATTAATGCACAAAATAATCAAGTTCTATATTCATCAGCACATTTGTAAATGTCGTTTTTAAATTCTAGCAGGTTAGGTTCCTGAATTTAATATGTCATCAGGTTCAGTCTTTTGCAATCCCCTGTACAGCACGGCACAGACTGGGGACAGGAGAAGCGGCACAAGCAGCCATATAACTGAGCTGCAGTGCAGGGTGATAGAAAAAGGAGATGGAGCTCATCAGTCTGGTGGTTCCAAATTTTACTGTCCAGTCACAAGCTGGGGGATAGGACAATAACTTTATTTACTTAGTGGTCAAAAGCCAATATAAAGGAATAATTGTGGTTAAAAAGCACACTTATTATACATACTTTTGCAAATAGGTGCCCCTTGTTCCCATCTCAAAAAGTTGGGAGGTATGCAAATATGGGTGTGTGTTTGAATGCTTTTAAGGTAGGGACTTTAGACTGTAAGGTTCATGGGGGAATATAGCACTTTACATTTCTCAATGATTTATCCCTTTAAAACATGCTGAAAAGTGTAGAAATGTAAACATTCATGTAACAAAAATAAAGTGTGTACCTACTGTACTGTTTGAGCTTATAACACATCCACTTTGCACTACAAGTGCAAAGTACACTTGAAATTGCACTTGGAAGTGCAGTGGCTGTAGATCTGAGGGGTGGATCTAAAATGAGGGGACGCTCTACTGATTTTATCATCCAATCATGTGCAAGCTAAAATGCTGTTTTTTTATTTTCCTTGCATGTCCCCCTCGGATCTACAGAGACTGCACTTCCAATTGAACTTGTAGTGCAAAGTAGATTTGCCTTTAGTAAATAACCCCCAATGTGGTTAATTTACTAAAGGCAAAAAGACTGAAGTTGCACTCTGCAAGGGTATTTGGTCCAGGGCTTAGGAAATTAAATCAAGGTTCACTTTGAAAGATTATCCATGTGCAAGAAAAAAAAAAAAAAAGCTTTTTTGCTTTGACATGATTGGATGATATAAGTCAGCAGAGCTTCCCCTCGTTCGGGATTTCTGGCGAAATCAACAGGTAATTTCTGAACTTATCAGACCAAATAAGGGAAGTTTATTGTAGGTAAGGGTTAATGGGCATTTTAACTTTAACAGAAAAAAAAAATCAGGCCTCCAGTCCTGTTAGACAAGGCTGCGTGGCAGTTTTGTAAAGAGTTAGGAAATGGACAGCCATATATATCCTTTAGCAGGTAAAACAGCTGTTTTAAATCACTCTCTCTCTCTCTCGTGAAAAAAAAAAATTATATCTGTAAATAGGTCTGTGAGACCCCAATAGGATAACAAGAAGGGGTTAAATCCTAAATTAGGTAGAAACCTGTAAATTATCAAGTGAATAAATAGCAGTCCGTGTGAACAAACCCCCAAAAAACCTTGGCAATACCATTAACAATGCGCCAAAGGTAAAAAATGTGAATATAATAAAAATTACTAATGCAGAGTGTCCATATAAACGTAAATATCCCCAGTGTTCAACTAATCCAACAGTCCAGGAAAAGGTGCTTACAGGATAGTGCCTCCACCAAACAATAACACTGCCGCTTACCAGATGGATGCGATCTCTAATTATACGAGATCAATATGCACATATGGTTGATATCCCAGCCTGGGGTCTCTATTGGTAGCATAAATCCCTCATTGTGGTTCAATATTGCATAGAAGATGTCTCAAACAACGTAGCAATCCAGGATGCACCACATAAAAAAAAGGAAGGGACTAGCTTAAAAATGTAATAAGTAACGTAAAAATGCACACTTACATCGAAGAAGTGAGATAAGGCATATAAAATGCAATCGAGCCGGCCGGCTCTTCGATTCTGCAGCCCGTGTCTTCCGGGTCTGGCGCACAACGCGGTGACGTCAGAACGTCGTTCCTCCCAGCGTTTCGTCACTAGACCCAACGACCACTTCCCTCTAGCGCATATGGATCTCCTATAATTAGAGATCGCAACCATCTGGTAAGCGGCAGTGTTATTGTTTGGTGGAGGCACTATCCTGCAATAACCTTTTCCTGGACCATTGGATTCGTTGAACACTGGGGATATTAACGTTTATATGGACACTCTGCATTAGTAATTTTTATTATATTTACATTTTTTACCTTTGACGCGTTGTTAATGGTATTCCCAAGGGTTTTTTTTTTGTTTGTTCACACGGACTGCTATTTATTCACTTAATAATTTACAGGTTTCTACCCAATTTAGGATTTAACCCCTTCTTGTTATACTATTGAGGTCTCACAGATATAATTTTTTTTTTTAACAGTCGGTGTTTCATAATTTTAATTGATATTTATCTAGCACGTCATTATCACTAGTGTCACATTTCGGTTTACAACATTGAAGCTCTTCTTTTGACCATTATTATTAGTGTTGTAGAACATATTAGTTGCCGGTTTACTATTTATCGAATTAGCGCAGTACACCCCTCTTTATATATATAATATTTTAAAGGAAACATGTTGTTTTCCCCTACATTGTCCTAAACACTAAAACCTACACTGGAAGGACCAATAACAGTTTCACTCCACCAATGAGCCAGAGCCATTGGGTTGTCTCTGTAACCCTTTAATGCCTTACCTTTGCTCTAGTCTTTAGTTGAGAACTGATAGAAGGCAGTTTGCAATTCCCCTGTCTTGGTAGGATTACAACACATATAAAATGGCAGTAAAGAATACATATGACAGCAAAGGCCCTGGTACACAGCACATATCAAGATCATTTCAAGCCAAATCAAATAATATAAAAAGTACAGAGAACTCTCACTGACCTTCTTAATTTCTGTCCAGCATTTTGTGTGCTCTTCTTCTAACAGCTGCCCTGATTCAGCCTTCTTCTTAATCTCTTTAGCAAGCTGCTGGCATTGGACTGTCACTGACCCAATCTGACTTTCTAGCCGGGTCACTTCATCTTGTAACCTCTGCTCATTTAAATGGCTAACGGACAGCTGAGCGCGCAGAACATCCACCTCTGTACACCCATCAGAGAGCCGGGTTCCTCTTAATCTTTCTTCTAATGATCTGGAATCATTAATTATAAAACCATGAATGCATTTCACCTGCCTATTAAAGATATACAACATATTCACATTGTACAATAAAGAGGATATGAATTAGTATGCAGCGTATCTCTTCGTATTATGTGCTCAGAATACTAATCAATTATATACTGAAAAATCAGTTGTTCTAGCAGCCAGTAAAACAGTAGACAGACCCCCCCCCCCCCCCCCCCCCCACACCAGAAAGAGAATATATAAATGAGTGAACTAATTTAGAGGCATCTCCCACACATAGTTTTGTTTGATGAATCATAATGGTCAAATAAACCAGTATGATTAGAAAGTCATGAACGATCACAAAACTTTTAAATTCCTTATACATATTCCATCAGCCGATTTGACTTAAAGTAAACCTGTTGGCTCACTTTACAAGGTAAGGTGGCCTTAGACCCATAAGGAAGATACCCTACATCAGGGGTGCCCAACCTTTTGAAGAGCGGGGGCCACTTAAGAAACTTGGTAACCAGTCGCGGGCCACAATGAGCGGATCGGACAGATGACAAGTCACGGCTACTCTATAGGCCCTCCGATCCGTCCAGATGGAAGGGGACAAATGTTTTTCGGATTGGAGGTATGCAGGCGTAAACAGACATCTGTCACTCTGTAGAGGTGAATGGAGGGTCCCATTTGGTCGGGCTGATCGTGTGAAAAGGTCCCAAGACTGCTTTCATACTGATGTGTTGCGGTTTACCCATACCACGAGTGCAGCTATGTCTATCCTGCAAGTTAACTGAACTTTGCTATAGACTCCGCCTGTGGCAAAAGCCGGCGCTGTAGAGGAATCATCGGCTTATGGGGCTCTACTCCGCAGCCGCTTTCTTTCTCTACCACCAGCTTCCTATCACAACACTGATGCTGTGGTATGGCGGGTCGGCAATCTGCGTTCTTTGCTTGTCAACCCGCCATTCCAGAGCAGGAGGTCGCGGGCCACATCAGAGGTCTCCGCGGGCCACTGGTTGGCCACACCTGCTCAGAGCGAAAGGGAGAACTGAGTGACCAGCTGTGCTTGATCACTCAGTCCTGAGTGCAGAGGAAGCAGAGCACTGGGGATCAATCCAATGCTGCATCCACCTAGGCGAGTATCATTTTTTTATAAAAAAAAAATTTGGAAACCTGAACTTCTCTTTTAAATTGACTATTGTTGAGTCAGGGAGACTGACATGGCCAACTCATGGGTCGAATTTCACCAAATTCAGAGATATTTCACACTGCGTATGAGCCAGTTATAAAATAAGAAACTTCTTAATCTAAAAATGCCTAACAAAAGGCTGAAGCTTTTGGGAACCTCGGTCGCAGTCTGTTTTATGGGTCTGGGCAATGGTAGACGGTAAGATGAATCCATGTTCACATTAACAAAACATGGGAAGTGCTGACCAATTTATTTGGCAAAACTAAAGCCTCATACACACGATCGGACTTCCAACTGACTTTTCCGTGGATTTTGCTCTGAAGGGTGTTGTCCACGAACTTGGTATGCCTACACACGGTAGGCAGCCAACAAACACGAACGTAGTGACGTAATAGACGCACTACGTGGTTTTTCTGCTCTTTACCACCACCCTTTGGGCAACTTCTGCTATTGTTGTATGATCTTTAGGGCCGAAACAACTAATCGATTAATCGACAACTAATCGATTACAATTTTCATAATCGATTAATCGGCCAGTAACATAATGGGGTTTAAACAACTAAAATTAGCCCTTTATAGTACACAAAAGCAAATCGCTACTGTAAATATTAATTTTACTGTCCCACAGTAAAAAAATGAACCCCTTACAGTAGCGATTATTTGCTCTTTTTGTACTTATTTTTGTTTTTTTAACCCCATTATGTTACTAAACATCTCAGGCCTGGGTTCACACCTCTGTTTTCTGGTGCTTTTTGAAGAAACACACTACAGTTCATTTACATGTTTTCCTATGGGACACGTTCACATCCATGATTTTTTTTTCAGCTGCAGCGTATTTGGAAAGGGGCGGGGACTTTTTAACACAAAACCGTGCTATTTTTTTTTAGTTCAATATACTTCAATGGAGAAGCTGCAGAAAAGCATGTAATGTGTTTTTGCGGCAATTTGCAATTTGTAATCTGCCCAACAACAAATTGGCCCAAAAAAATGTAAAAATTTTATATTTTATTTTTTTAAGGCTATTATCCGATTAATCGAAACAATAATCGGCCAACTAATCGATTATGAAAATAATCGTTAGTTGCAGCCCTAATGATCTTTAGCATTGGTTCTGAGAATGCGTGTTTGTACTTTGGACTTTAGTCTGATGGACTTGTGTACACATGATTGGATTAACCGGCGTAGGACATTTGTTGCCGGTAAGTTTGTCTGTTCTCACAGCTAACATTTGTCCAATTAAAAAGGGGAAAAGTTTGTCTGATGGAGCATACACATGGTTGAATTGTCTGCAAAAACAGGTCCCACGGAGGCTTGTTGTCAAAAAGTTTGATTGTGTGTACGGGCCTTAAGCCTCAGTAGATTGCACAAAGAATACATCTGCTATACCAACTGAGATAGGACCAATAGGACAGCATTTTCCAACCACATTTCTTATGATTTATTACCACATTCCAAAACAGTTATATCAAAACTATTACCTTACAACCACGTATGTCCCATAAATCCATTATAATGGAACCAGGTCAGTGGCAGCAGTGATTTAAGGTCTCTATTCTCAGGTAAGATCAACTCACCGAATGCTGCTCTCCCTTTCTCTCAGCGTCTCATTCACCCGGCACACCTCTCTGTGAAGATCTTCCTTCTGTGCTTTAGACCCCTGCAAGAAGTCAGTCTGAGATTGTATGGTCGCCCTCAGCTCAGCTTTCTCCTCCTGGAGAACCTGTATGGAGAAAGAGCAGGAGGGTTTATAGATAATAACACCTTCTGTTTTTTAAACACATTTAAACACAAGTAGAAATAATCGAGTACTTCAACTCCCTCCTCATTGGCTTACCTTTGCATGGGCTATCCCCTGTTCAGTCCATGATGAATGCTGCTGCCAGGCTCATCCACCTTAGAAACCGCTCAGCGTCTGCAACCCTCTCTGCCAATCCCTCCATTGGCTGCCACTCACTCAAATTTGATTTAAAATACTAACAACTTACAAAGCCATCCACAACTTGGTCCCCAGCTACATCACTAACCTAGTCCCAAAATATCAACCAAATTGTTCTCTTTGATCCTCCCAAGACCTCCAGCTCCCTAGATCCCAGGTCATCTCCTTCCATGCTCGCCTCCAGGACTTCTCCCTTGCTCTTCCCATCCTTTGGAATGCCCTACCCCAATCTGTCCGACTATCTTCTATTCTATCCACTTTTAGGCAATCCCTAAAAGCTTATCCTGCATCCACCCAACAACTATAATTGTAATTTTCTCCATCAGCTCTTCCCCCACAGTTCTTACTTTTTGTATTGGTTGACCCTCTCTTTTAGATTGTAAGCTCTAAAGAGCAGTGCCCTCTGATTCCTCCTGTATTGAATTGCATTGTAACTGTACTGTTTTCACCAATGTTGTAAAGCACTGAAAAACTGTTGGCGCTATATAAAAAATGCTGTTAGGATAATTGGCTCCGGTCTAAATTAGCCCTAGTATGTGTACGTATGCATGTTAGATAAGGACTGTATTTTGAGCTCCTTATGGGCAGGCAATGATGCAAATGTACAATATGTTATGCACTGTGTACATTTTTGGCCCTATATGAACACCTGCAGTAGATAATAGGAAATAAGCCATAAAAATATAAAATGGACACAGCCCCCCAGAAATCTGTGGGAGGAACATCCTCAGTACAGTACAATATTATCACAGCAAAGACCAGCCACAGGGGCCTTACCCTAATGGTGTGCCGAGCCTGCTCAAGCTCACGCTCTGTTCTCTCCTGCCCAGAAGTTAAGGACTCTAGCTGCAGCTTCAGACTCTCTACTTCCCCTTCTTTGGCACAGAGAGTATCATTAGCACGTTCCAGCTGACCACCGAGAAGCTGCATTTCTGATCGACCAGCCAAGCTTGTTTGCTCCAGCATCTGCTTACGGCTTTGGGATTGCTGCTGTAAAATCATAAAAAATGTAATTATCAGTAAAAAACATACAAAAAAACAAAACAAACAAACCTGAAATTTGGCAGTGCAAATCACAGGCAAAAAAAAAAACACTTTAAAAAAAGGAGTGGGTGTGGCATTCCTTATTTTCAGTGGACCTGCGATAATTGTGCTGGGTAAAGTGGTTAGGTGTGCAAACAAGCAAAATAAAATGTCATGACAAAATAAATAGGTAAACAGCTTATTAGTGAAAATATGGTTGCAATGCAGTCTATTTGCCTTTAGTAAATGTGTGTGTTGGGGGGAGAGAGACTACAATAAAAACCTAACAGAGGTTCTAGCCCACCCATTCAATACAAAGATCTGGCTGAAGCGCTTTAAGATAAACTACAATGATGCTAAACAAATTCAGCTTAGAGAACAATTATGATGATTACAAATTAAATAATAAGGCAATGCTAGCAATAACAATAATATACAAATAGCTCTAGTCCAGAGCAATCAGAAATTGTCTCTAACCTAGCTACAGAAAACTGAAACCTGATTGTCTGTCATGTATTCTGCCCATCATAATAGCTGTGTACTGACTTATGAGAAACAAAAAAAAACTATCAGAAGCTGTACACTTAAATATGGACATCAAAACACAACTGTGTCCCTGTGTGTACCTGGTATATTTCAGCCTGTTCTGCAAGTGTCCTGCGCTGAGCTTCCAATCCTGTCAACTGTTGCTGATACAGGAGACGCTGCTTCTCCCAGTCCAGAGACCTCTGGCGGAATTCCTAGAGAAATGACAAATAATCCAACGCAAACAACAATTAGAGATATAGAAAGAGAAAAAAGCACAATCTCACTAAACTATCACAATTTTGCAAAAAATAATTTTAAGTACTGTGCAAACTTTTTAGGCAGGTGTGAAAAAATGCTGTAAATTAAGAATGCTTTCAGAAATAGTGTTAATAGTTTGTTTTATCAATTAACAAAATGGAAAGTAAATGAACAGAAGAGAAATCCAAATCAAATCAATATTTGGTGTGACCACTCTTTCCAACAAACCAGCATCAATTCTTCTAGGTACACTTGCACACAGGTTTTGAAGGAACTCGGTAGGTAGGTTGTTCCAAACATCTTGGAGAAAATCCTTCCATCCCTTCATATAATCCCAGACAGACTCGATGTTCAGATCAGGGCTCTATGGGAGTCAAACCATCACTTCCAGGACTCTTTGTTCTTCTTTACACTGGCGAAAGTTCTTATTTGGGGCCAAACGCACACCTCCCTGATGGTATAGCATTATGGATAACTATCTGCCTGTATTTCTCAGCATTGAGGACACCATTGATCCTGACCAAATCTCCAACCCCATTTGCATAAATGCAGCCCAAAACTTGCAAGGAACCCCCACCCCACCATGCTTCACTGTTGGCTACGCTCATTATTGTACCGCTCCCTAGCTCTTCAGTCAACAAACTGCCTCCTGCTACAGTCAAATATTTCACATTTTGACTCATCAGTCCAGGGCACCTGCTGCCATTTTTCTGCAACCCATTTCCTATGTTTTCGTGTATAGTTGAGTCGTTTAGCCGTTTTTCCACATCAGAGGTATGTCTTTTTGGCTGCAATTCTTCCATGGAGACAACTTCTGGTCAGACTTCTATGGACAGTAGATGGTAGTACCTAAGTCCCACTGGTTTCAGACTGTTCTGTGGTAATGGCACTAGAGGTCGACCGATATGGGGTTTTCTCTGGCCGATGCCGATATTTAGAAATTGCGGCGGCCGATGGCTATGATGTCAATTTTTTTGGGCAGATATGTTAGGCCGATTTTTTCATTTTTTTTCCCCTTCATCTCATAAATTCTAGCAGTTGGGGTGTTTTTAAGGCACTTTTGGGCTAAGCATAGCACCTGTAAAGTGCATGCAAATCGGCCCCCCTGCCAAGCGCTTCTGCAGCGGTGCTACACGGGCGCATTTAACCTCTTAATCGGCCGCTAGCTGGGTTATAAGCACCCCGCTAGCAGCCGAATAGCGCCGCTAAAATCATAGTAAAGCGCCGCTAAAACTAGCAGCGTTTTACCATCAACGCCTGCCCGCTCCAGTGTGAAAGCAGCGGAGTTCCGCCGAAAAAAATATATATTAAAAGTCAGCAGCTACAAATACTGTAGCTGTTGAGTTTTAATATATAGACACTTACCTGTCCTGGGCGCCTGCGATGTTGGCACCCGAAGCCGATCTCTCCCTCGGCTCTCGGGTACTGCCCCCGCTATCTTCGGTAAGCGAATCAGGAAGCAGGCACAAAATAAGGTAATTAAAACTTTTGGACAAAAAAAAAAAAAGGGCTAACTTTACCATTTCGTCTTTTTTTTTAATTCATTAAAGTGTATTTTTTCCCCAAAAATGTTGTTTGATATATGATGTCAATTGATAAAATGATAGTAAAGCGCTGCTAAAACTAGCAGCGTTTTACCATCAACGCCTGCCCGCTCCAGTGTGAAAGCAGCGGAGTTCCGCTGAAACAATATATATTAAAAGTCAGCAGCTACAAATACTGTAGCTGTTGTTTTAATATATGGACACTTACCTGTCCTGGGCGCCTGCGATGTTGGCACCCGAAGCCGATCTCTCCCCAGCTATCTTCGGTAAGCGAATCAGGAAGCAGGCACAAAAACAGGTAATTAAAACTTTTGGACAAAAAAAAAAAAAAAAAACGGGCTAACTTTACCGTTTCGTCTTTTTTTTAAATTCATTAAAGTGTATTTTTTCCCAAAAAATGTTGTTTGAAAGACCGCTGCGCAAATACCGTGTGACATAAAATATTGCAACAACTGCGGTTTTTTTCCCTAGGGTCTCTGCTAAAAAAAAATATATATATAATGTTTGGGGGTTCTAAGTGATTTTCTAGCAGAAAATACAGGATTTTTACTTGTAAGCAACAAGTGTCAGAAAAGATTTAGTCTTTAAATTAAATTAAATTAAACTGAGAACTTCTACACACAGAGTTCAGTTCATTGATAAGTAGAAACATTGTATTCTTTTCTCACACTTGGCAGGCTGCCCAGAGACAAGTCACAGGAAACTTCAGGCAACTTGCATTGACTTCTATGATACAGAAGTTATTTGCAAGTCGCGCTGAAGTTTTACGTCTGCTTTTTTTTCAGCACAACAATGTCCAATCAATGGTGTCCTCAATGTTGAGAAATACAGGAAGATACTTAATCATGCCATACCATCAGGAAGGAGCGTGGCTGGCCCTAAATTTATTCTGCAGAAGGTAAACGACCCCAATGTCTTTAAGAACGCTATTCAGAAGAAAAACAAAGAGTCCTGGAAGTGATGGGTTGGCCCCCGCAGAGCCCTGATCTAAACATCATCAAGTCTGTATGAAGAGACAGAAGTTTTTTTAGGCAGCCTACATCCACAGAAGATTTGTGGTTAGTTCTCCAAGATGTTAAGCATAACCTATCTGCAAAATAGGAAGACAAAAGGCAATATATACCTAACTGAATGCAAACTTTCAGAGGATAGCAAGAAGAGACAATACCTTTCCTAGAGGGAAACAACAGAATGGGAAAGAGAGCTTTTCAAGAAAACTGGAGATATCAGGGAAAGGTTTTGCGCAAAGATGGGGACAATAATGAACAAAAATGGCAAGGACTCGACAGAAGCAGAAGAGATAAGGAAAAGATGGCAAGAATACACAGAAGAACTATACAAGAAAGATCTGAATGGCCCATATAACCAGAATGATGCAGTCATTGACCTTGAACCAGATATCCTGGAGAGTGAAGTCAAGTGGGCCTTAGAAAGCATTGCTAATAACAAAGCTAGCGAAAGTGATGATATTTAAAATTAGTTATTTACAATCCTAAAAGACGATGCTGTTAAAGTGCACTCAATATGGCAACAAATTTGGAAAACTCAACAATGGCCACAGGAGTGGAAGAGGTCAGTTTACATTCCGATACCAAAAAATGGCAGCGCCAAAGAATGTTCAAACTACCGTACGATTGCACTCATCTCAAACACTAGCAAGATTATGCTAAAAATTCTACAAGATAGGCGTCAGCAGCATGTGGACCGAGAGGTACCACAAGTACAAGCTGGAGTTCGAAGAGGCAGAGGAACTAGAGGTCAAACTGCCAACATTTGCTGGATCATGGAGAAAGCAATGGAGTTCCAGAAGAATGTCTGCTTATGCATTATTGACTACAGTAAAGCCTTTGAAAAACCTGTATGCAAGTCAAGAAACAACAGTTAGAACAGGACATGGAACAGCTGACTGGTTCAAAATTGAGAAAGAAGTGCGGCAAGGATGTATATTGTCACCCTACTTATTTAACTTATAGGCATCATGAGTACATCATGCAAAATGCCATGATCTAGGAATCTCACCAGATTTAAGATAGTCGGGAGAAATAAACAACCTGAGATATGCAGACGATACCACACTAATGGCAGCAAGTGAAGAAGAACTAAAGAGTCTCTTAATGAAGGTGAAAGAGGAGAGGTGGGCCTGAACATTAGGAAAACTAAGATCATGGCCCATCATCACTCCCTGGCAAATAGAAGGAGAAGAAATGGAAACAGTCACAGATTTTATCTTTCTATGCTCCAAGATCATGGCAGATGGTGACTGTAGCCATAAAATTAATAGATGCTTGCTTCTTGGGAGGAAAGCAATGGCAAACCTAGACAACAACATAAAAAAAAACAGAGACATCACCCTACCGACAAAGTGCCGTATAGTCAAAGCTATGGTATTCCCTATGGCTGTGAAAGCTGGACCATAAGGAAGGCTGAACGCCAAAGAATTTATGCTTTTGAACTATGGTGTTGGAGAAGCCTCTTGGACTGCAAAAAGATCAAACCTGTTCATCTTGAAGGAAATCAACCCTGAATATTCACTGGAAGGACTCTGAAGTTGAAACTCAAATAGTTTGGCCACCTGATGTGAAGAGAGGATTCACTGGAAAAGGGGAACATGGAAGGAAAAAGGAGAAGAGGACGACAGAAAACAAGATGGATACAAAGTTAAGCAAACTCCAGGAGGCAGTGGAGGACAGAAAAGCCTGGCGCGATATGGTCCACGAGGTCACGGGGGATTGGACACAATTAAACAACTGAACAACAAAAACATGCAGAATTCCTAGAAGAGTTGATTTGATTTGCTCTTCTTTTCATTTACTTTCCATTTTGTAAATTGATAAAAATAAACTATTAAAAAATATATTTTTAAAAACACAGTTTTGCACAGTACTGTATATATGGTGTGTGTAATATATATGTCTCTGGAACTCAGTCATGATCTTCAGGTTCTTGGAGTAGTCCTGGTTGTGCAAATTTTTTCCCATTTGAGAATTAAAGAAGCTACTGTGCTCTTGGGAACCTTCAGGGCAGAATTATTTTTTGTAGCCTTCCCCGATCTATGCCTTACAATAATCCAGTTTACCACAGGTAGACCCTAATCAAGGTGTAGAAACATCTCAGCAATGATCAACAGAAATGAGAGGCGCCTGAGCTAAATTTCAAGTATTGTTGCTTAAGTGTGCGAATACTTATGCCAATGTGATATTTCAGTTTAAAAAATGTTTAATAGATATACAGACATTTCTAAAATTCAGTTTTTGCTTTGTTATTATGGGGTACCAATTGTAGACACACGATTAAAAAAATGATAATTTAAACAACTGTAGTATCAGGCTGCAACATGACAAAATTGAAAAAAAATATATATATATCTATATCTATTGTGGTAGTGTGGTACCCCACCAGTGTCTGAATACATAATTCTCAATCAGGCAGGTTGAGGGGCTCCAGTGTATTTGCTTGTTTGGGAGGAAACTGGCTTTTCAGTTTTCTCGTTATTTACAAAAGTCCACTTTGGGACCTGGAGCCTGGGGATTTCTAAGGATCGTTTCATCGGTCCAAACCGATCGTGTGTGGGCCCCATCGGTCAGTTATCCTTCGGTCAAAAAATGTAACCAATGGACTGCTAACCGATAGGTTAAAACCGTTGGTTAGTATGCAAAAGCATCGGTTAAAAACCTGCGCATGCTCAGAATCAAGTCGACGCATGCTTGGAAGCATTGAACTTCGTTTTTTCTGCACGTCGTTGTGTTTAATGTCACCGCGTTCTGACACAATCGTTTTTTTAACTGATGGTGTGTAGGCACATCAGACCATCAGTTAGTCTCATCGGTTAACCGATGACAACGGTCTCATCGGATGGACTGATCGTGTGTACGCGGCCTTAGAGATCTGGGTGGGATGAAATTCCCAGTCCTGGATCCGGGTTTTGAGACTCAAAGGCACACTGATTGTTCAGGTGTGTATGGGCCCGATAGTAGAGTCAGGACCAGCATTCTGGGCTCCACCCTCCCGAGGAGCCCAGGCTTGCAAGGGAGAAGCCAGAGAGTGCAGATGTGCACAGTGAAAGTCAGAGACCCAAGTATGAGGGTCAGAGCAGTGAGGGGCTGCTACCTGTATGGACGGCGTTGGCAAAGGGAATTAGTCTGTAAGAGACAGACAAGAGCCTGAATCGGAAAGGCCTGAGCAGCACTGCTGTATGTATACGCCAGGAGGCTGAAGTTATTATTTTGTACGGACGGTGAAAACCCCCTGTGAGGGGAAACCTGTGATTTTTGTTTTCTTGAACGTTTCTTAATAAGAATGGGCCAACAAGCCCTGAAATTGAATTTCTGGCGTGGATTGTTCTCGCTAGCGGGTGCTACACTTGAGCTAAACAACCCCCAACTTTACGCTATATACACACACACACATACACAAAGCATTTGTAATATCTAGGACGGTGTCTCACTACTTCTGGCCTGGTCTATGGATTACAGAAAACAGCTGGCTCCTGTGTTTCATCCATACACGCAGAACAATGTACATGAACCGGCATGCTGCACTTGACTTAGTCCATGTCTGCAGAACAATATACAATAATCTGCAGAAACTACTCAAAAGAAGAATACTAGACAAAAATTATAAAACAAATTACCATCATAAATAAAGCAACTCTGTATGCAGGGATTCATGCATCAGTGGTAATACCTAGTAATATGTATAATAAGTATACTCTCGGCTGCCATTCTATTTAAAGTAGACTGTCTAGTAGCATGCAAGCTCTGCGAATATTGTTCAAGCTCCTAACCCCTATACAAAAAAAAAAAAACACACTTACTGATAGTATGTCCAAATGCACCTGTAAAGAAAAAGTTAGATTGTGTACCTTACACCTATCTTCTACCTACGGTGCCTAGGTGAAGGTGTTGCCATCTTCCTTCTGTTGAGACTCTGGGGAATACATGGGGCAACCCAAGTCTTAGGAGAAGTCATTCTTGCACTGGACTGGAATGCCCTTTTTTCTTTACAAGTACATTTTGGACCTAGTATCAGAAGGTGATTTTTTACAGGGGGAGGGGGCCTGGGCAGTGGAACTTGCAATATACTGTAAGGGTCCATGTTAAGCTAAGCTTTTGAAGGCTCCAAACATGCAATTGATCAGCTGCTAGTTCAGCACTGTTTTTAATGCCACACTCTGTACTAAGACCAAACACCACTGATGTCACACATACTGTACTGACACAAAATAACGTTTCGGTGCTTCACAGAACAGCATCACTATATCAGATTGGACTTGGATTGATTGTAGTTCACATTTCGGCAGGGTTGTTGCAGGACTTTTTTGTAAATTTTCTCACCTCCAGTCTTCTTGTCAGACGGCCAACCTCTGACTTCTCTTCTTCCGCTTTGCCTTTCACCTCCAGCCTGTGGTGTCGTCTCTGAACCTTTTCATAAGATCTTTTCAATTTATTGAGCTATTGACAAAAGACAGTAAATAAAGAGTTTCAGATCTAAAACAAGAGACTCAAATAAACTTCAGATATATTTATTGAAAAATATATATATAAAAAATAAATGTAAAAGTAAATCAAAGCATATGGGGAAAAACTGCACAAGCAGAGGTGACCATCTATGAAAACCACATGTCAAATGACTAGTAGAATATAAAACGCAGGATACTGTTATAACATGCAGCTCCTAACTGTTATAAAAGTTGCACTTGGCTTGGGGCCCCTTCCATCTGCACAGCTATCAGTTTGGTTAGACTGACTAGTAGATTTTTTATGGGGCTTTTCGCTCTTATGGTGCTGTCCTTCAGGGGTAATGATCAACATCTTGGAAATAAAGATTGCTACTATGGGGAGACATATATGCAAGTAAGCATTTAAAACACTTGGGGCTAGATTCAGGTAGACTTTACGTCGGCGTATCTATTGATACGCCGCGTAAGTTAGAAGATGCGCCGTCATATCTATGCGTGCTATTCATGGAGCTAGATACGCCTGAATTTCAGCTTCCTCCGACCAACGTAAGTGTTAGTACGCCGTCGTATCTAGGGTGCATATTTACGCTGGCCGCTAGGGGTGCTTCCGTAGATTTACGCGTAGAATATGTAAATGACCTAGATACGCAGATTCACGAACGTACTTGCGCCCGCTATGCCGTTTACGCAAGGCTTACGTCCGGCGTAAAGTTATCCCTGCTATATGAGGCATAGGCAATGTTAAGGTATGGACGTAGGAACAGCCGTCAAATTTTACGTCGTTTACGTAAGTGGTACGTAAATGGGCTGTGCGTAGGTTACGTTCACGTCGAAAGCACTGCGTCGACGTTTCTTAGGGAGTATATTCGCCGTACGAACGGCCATTCATTTACATTGGGTTTACGGCTAATTTAAATGAGGCACGCCCCCTACCTGCCTATTTTGAATTAGGCGGCCTTACGCCGGCCTATTTACACTACGCTGGCACAACGTACGGTGCGGGATCTTTGAGAATACGGATCTGGGCTCACTGTTTTACGTTGGCGTAGCGCATATGAGATGCGCTACGCCGGCCAAAAGGTACGCCGCTGTACCTGAATCTAGCCCTTCATATTGATGTGCTTCTACCTGCACTTCTTTAGGCTGTAGTGAAGTCTACACTTTTGTTTTTTACTTGGCCCCGTGCAGTTTTATGCCATAATGTGCTAGTATGCACCACCTACTAGCACACTATGACAGACTTACCTTTAAAATGAAGCCTTCTAGCGCTGCACTGTCACTGCCAGCACTCCCATTATCACCCAGTCTTCCTTCCAGGTTTGCGTTCTCTGGCTGTTTAAATGCCCAGGCCTCACTGACATCACCGTGGCGCAGCTCTCTGCATTTAGGAGACATTCAGCTTGCCCTAAATACGCATGTGTAGTGACTTAATTAGGCCACAGCGGATGTGAGTATTCTATTTAGGTGTTAACTACCACTTTAAAGTACAACTAAACCCTAGCTGAACATTTAGTTGTCTAAAGCACTGCGTAACAAACAACTGAAAAGTATTTTTTACATTTTATAGACCCTTTTTTTCCCCCCATCTCAGTGTTGCTGATCTCCTCCTGCCTTTCGCAGTCACTACCTGTCTACATGCACTTTCTTCAGCTTTATTACATGAAACAGTATTGACTTAGGGGGTTGGCTGATAGAGCAAGTGACATAGGTATCTGACACATAAAACATTTTGATGGGTGTGACGAGTCTGCAAATGGCTTTGCAGTGAAAGCATTCAAGAAAAATGCAGGGGAATCAGCAACAGGAATCTGTGGGATAAATCAGAGACGGGGGGGGTTGATTTACTAAAACTGGAAGCATGCAAAATTTGATGCAGCTCTGCATAGAAACCAATGTGCTTCCAGACTTTATTGTCAAAAGTTTAATTAAACAAGCTGAAGTTAGAAGCCGCTTGGCTACAATGTACAGCTGCACCAGATTCTAAGTGTGTCAGTTTTAGTAAATCTCCCCCAGATACTTTTAAAATATGCCCATTTGTAATTTAAGAAGTCTAAATTCTGTCAAAAAGTACAAAATATTTTTCAGTAAATGTAACCGTTATCACTAAAAAGTCCAAGAGCTCCAATCGGTTAAAAAAGTGCCTAGGCAGGGTCTGCCCAAAAGGAGCATCTTGGGAGAATAAGGTTATGTTCTGCTGAAGAACAGAATAAAGCTGGCCATACACAGCTAGATTTCTCTTGTTCAGCCTTGTGGGCTTAAAAAAAGAATCACTGAATTACCCCCCTATAAATGCTAAACCGCATGGATGGTGGAATCTCTGATACCAGCTTTTACATTCAGATGGCCGGCCTCTGCAGAACAAAGAATGCATCTGATGCAGTCATTGTTTGGCCAACAACTTTCCACCAGACGCCTTCGATTTTGTAATTAAAAAGTTTTTTATCATGAACTGGATGAAATTTACGCCGTGTATGACTAGCATAAGGGCTTAATTCGTTTACAGGTTCAGTAGGAATACGTCTTGATGGAAAAGGTAATGATGGTATAACAAACCTCTTCCTGAAACTGTGACAGTTGAGATTCATACTCTGCCGTCTTCTTGAGATTGCTCTCCTCTTGCTCTGCCAGTTGTTTTCTTAGAGACTTGATCTGTAGAATTAAAACAGGCACATTCGGGATACGCTTTATAAAAAAAAGCCTTTGCATTAAAATCAAATTACATTTCTAGTTATAATTGCTGGCAGGCTGTTTTTTTTTTTTTATTGCTAGCAATGTTTTTTTTCTAAATGCATGTTAAGTTGGGTATTTGCAGTTCTGATATCTGCCAGAATTAATAAACTGCCTTGTGCATGTGCAGGAGTTACTTTACACCAGGCTGGCAAATCAAGATGGCAGAAGAAGTCAGGGCAAAGAGCTCCCTTTGGCACATAGGTCTGCCATAATATTTCTATAGTGGGTTTGCGTAAATGTTTTAAATATTTATGTCTGGAAGGGAGATTTATCCACCACATACAGAAAGGCTTCCTTGCAGTAAGAGCTATAAAAATGTTTGATGGACCCCTCAAGAATTAGTTCTGGTCAGTTCAGTAGTAAGCCATTTTTTTCCCCATTGGAATGAATTGAATCATACTTTATTTTTATTCATTTTTGCCTCCCTATGGATCAACTGTAAGTATAGGATAGTGTATATGGAGGTTTTCTATTATTGTTTCCCCTATTGGTTGAACTGAATGGCCTTGTATCTTATTCAACGTAACTATATATTTATATATTTTTTCTAGTCTAGTAAATCTGAAATCTTGTATATTAATATAATGCATTCTCATTTTCAGTCAGCAAGACATGCTCTCAGTGACTTTACATTTTCCAGTTCAACTTTACTAGCTACGGAACAACTGTTCGCCATTTCTTACAGAGCTTTATAGCAAAGCAAATAAAAAAATCAGGAGCAGTGACCCCCCCCCCCATCCCTTTTTGCATATAATTCAGCCTAGAGCAGGGATATGCAATTAGCAGACCTCCAGCTGTTGCAGAACTACAAGTCCCATGAGGCATAGCAAGACTCTGACAGCCACAAGCATGACACCCAGAGGCAGAGGCATGATGGGAATTGTATTTTTGCAACATTTGGAGGTCCGCTAATTGCATATCCCTGGCCTAGAGTTAAAGGGGTTGTAAACTCTCTGCGTTTTTCGCCTTAATGCCTTCTATGCATTAAGGTGAAAAACCTTCTTTACTGCAGTAGCACCCCCCGACCCCACTTAAACTTACCTGAGCCCCGTAATTCCCGCAACGGCAACGAGCACACATATTCCAGCCGGTATCGTGTGTCCCGATTGGATAGATTGATAGGAATGCAGCTATTGGCTCCCGCTGCTATCAATCTAATCCAATGATGTGGGCACCGGGGGGCGGAGTCGAGTTCTGCTGACCATGTCAACAGACGCAGCAGCAGGACACGGTAGCAAACCTGCATGGGTGTCCATAGCACTTCTCTGACAGGACACTTGAGAAGGGGAGGAGTGTTGCAGAGGGACCTCAGAAGAGGTTCAGGGCCACTCTGTGCAAAACCAACTGCACAGCGGAGGTAAGTATGACATGTTTGTGTTCGTTTTTTTTAAAACACGAACCATTAAAAAGACAGTGGGGGTAATTTAATAGAACTGGAGAGTACAAAATCTGTGGCAGCTCTGCATAGAAACCAATCAGATTCCATGTTTTTTTTTGTTTTGTTTTGTTTTTTGTCAAAGCTTAATTGAACAAGCCGACGTTAAAAGCCGATTGGCTACCATGCACAGCTGCACCAGATTTTGCACGCTTTAGTTTTGGTAAATCAACCCCACGGTGTCTAAAAGAAAACACATCACATCCACTTTATTAAACCCATAGTGCTCTGGGAATCCAATGCCATGCATTAAATATTTACTTAAAACAATATATTAAGGTTTGTACATGGGCCAGCCATAGTTGCTCATTACATAGTTAGGCTTTGCTTAATGTTGACCTTTTGCCTCACTGATAAATCTGAATAAAAACAGTAGACTCTGATGCCGCGTACACACCATCACTTTATGTGATGAAAAAAAACGACGTTTTTAAAAACGTCACTTTAAATGACCGTGTGTGGGGGAAAACATTGTTTTATGTCTTGTAAAAAACGAAAAAAAAAAATTTAAGCATGCTTCAATTTTATGTGTCGTTTTTCAAAACGTCGTTTTTTACTTCACAGAAATTGACCGTGTGTAGCAAAAAACGACGTTTAAAACGACGTTTTTACACCCGCGCATGCCCAGAAGCTAGTTATGAAGCGAGCTTCAATGGAAAAACGTGGTGAACGTAACCTCGCTTTGCTAGAGCATTGTGAAAAAACGATGGTGTGTAGGCAACTTCGTCTTTGAAAATTGAAGTTTCAAAAACTTTGTTTTTTACTTCACAGAAAATGTCGTTTTTTTTCATCACATAAAGTGATAGTGTGAAAAATCAACAATGCAAATGTTAACAAAAGAGCACTTTATCTTTGCCTGCAAGCAACATAATAAATTCAAGGAATATAAAGTTGTTAACCTTTAAGGAAAGTGGTACTTTTTTACTTAGTAACATACAGTAAGATCTGATAATGATGAACCCTATTACAATGCTATTTAAAGAGGAAGTAAACCCTTTGCAAACAAAAAAAACACCCTGCAAAACAGACATAATGAGCTAGTATGCATAGTATACCAGCTCATTATAAATTACTTACCTGAGATCGAAGCCCCCGCAGCTGTTCTTGTTCCCCTCCTCAGTCGCCGCTATCTCTCCCGGAGTGACTTCCGGGTATCGCAGGAGCCGCCAGTCACGGCACGATCGCCTTAAGAAATGGCACAAGTGCATTTAAAAAACAAAGAGCACTTGGAAATGCAGTTGCTGAAGAGCTCAGGGGAAGATTTGAAATAAGGGGAAGCTCTGCTGATTTTATAATCCAATCATGTGCAAGAAAAAATGCATTTTTTGTCCCCCTCAGATCTACAGCGACTGCCCTTTCAAGTGCACTTTCAGTGCAAAGTGGATTTGCCTTTAGTAAATAAACCCCCCTGATATGCTAGCAGTGACCAGTTTCTTGGTACTTCCTGTAGCAAATCCCTTGTCATGGCAATTATTTAGTGAGACAATCCATCAAAGTCATAGACCAATAGGAACAGGAGAGGTTAACCAAGACAACATAAAGTGCCTGCTCGTATCCTTCTTTACCTCCCTGATAGACACTGTGAAATCACTGAGTAACCATCAAGGGTAACAAGCACCCTATGTTGTATGCTACCAAACTGTTATTCTTAAATGTGACAATGTGAAAAAAAGGCCCAATTTTTTTCTCAGGAGTTGTGACCCTCCGCTTTCACACATCTATTGGTGAAATCTGTTGGTATGATTTATTCAGATAAAGGTTTTAAAATGTATATCTGCACAGTGCTGATAAAACATGACCACCATGTTCTATAGCATGGGTGCTCAACCTGTGGTTCTCCAGCTGTTGCAAAACTACAATTCCCATAATGCCTCAGCCTTTGGGAGACATGCTTGTACCTGTCAGCGGCTTGCAATGCCTCATGGGAATTGTAGTTCCGCAACAGCTGGAGAGCCACAGGTTGAGCACCCATGTAGGATTGTTGTCAGTGTTAGTTAAACTCTTTTGTATCACTAAAGCATTGAACAGAAGCATATGAGGATTTTCATTTAATGGGAATTGTATTTGCGTTTAAACTGCAGAACCCATTCAGCTGTCAGAGATGGTAGGATTACCTCCTGGCTCAGTCTTTCTTCTCGAGCTCTGGAGGTATTTAACTCCTGCTCTCGGAGTTGTAAAAGCGTATTGAGTGTCTCAGTATGGGCTTCCCACTCTGCCTTCTTATGATCCAACATGATGTCAATCTGTTTCATCAGTTCTTGCAACTCTGCTTCACAGGAACTGTAAAGTGTTCTGACACAAGGGAAGAAAAACAATGATGTGTGGCACACGAGAGTGGACATAAACACAGCACAAGATTACAGCAACATTATTAGTAGAAACAACCAACGCCAGTCTAATATGAGAAAAGACATGTCCAGGACACACAGTTACTCATTAGCATGGATTATCAAAAATGTTGTAAAACAAGACCAAAAGTTTAGTGTCTACAGCAGGCATTGGCAACCTACAGTACAAGATGCCTTTTTAACTGGTTGCCATAGCCTGTAATTTACAGCTCACCTCCCCGACTTTACTGACAGTGTAGCACACACTAGCAGGTAGGAGCAAGGTGTGGCTATCATATCTGAGGATATGGCTTGTGGCTGATCTGGGGTGTGAAGGTGCAGAGTTTAGGGCTGATTGGAGGTGTGAGGGTGCAGAGTTTTAGGGCTGATCTGAGGTGTGAAGGTGCAGGAATTGGGGTGATCTGAGGTGTGAAGGTGCAGGAATTGGGGTGATCTGAGGTGTGAAGGTGCAAGAATTGGGGCTGATCTAGGGTGTGAAGGTGCAAGAATTGGGGCTGATCTAGGGTGTGAAGGTGCAAGAATTGGGGTGATCTGAGGTGTGAAGGTGCAAGAATTGGGGCTGGTGTGAAGGTGCAGGAATTGGGGCTGATCTGGGGTGTGAAGGTGCAAGAATTGGGGCTGATCTGAGGTGTGAAGGTGCAAGAATTGGGGTGATCGGAGGTGTAAAGGTGCAGGAATTGGGGTGATCGGAGGTGTGAAGGTGCAGGAATTGGGGCTGATCTGGGGTGTGAAGGTGCAAGAATTGGGGCTGATCTGGGTTGTGAACAGGGCTGTGGAGTCGGAGTCTGAGTCGGAGTCGGGGGAAATTTTGGGTACCTGGAGTCGGAGTCGGCAAACAATGCACCGACTCCGACTCCTACTAAATTTAGATTGGAATAAAAAAAAAAAAAGCAAGTTTAAATGTCCCAATTCACAAAAAGTTATAATTAATGACTTCTCTACTGTAAGAATAAAGACCAATGCATGCAGTGCCTCACGTAACCGCAAAACGAACACGTTAAGTGACCGTGAAGAAGCATGCTTTTCATGTGCTTCACTATATGGCACGCAACGCACAATTAGGAGCTGCAATACTTATACTTTCCATAGTGTTGTGTTCTGCTTTTACAGGGAACGCATGTTAGAGAACCAGTAAGTGTCCAAATAAAAAAATTCCAACAGGAGTTTTATAAAGCACTAAAAGAAGTTGAAAAGTATGATCGCTCATCAAAACTTACTGTTGAAGAAGCCATCCTTGTTTATCCAGAGATCGTTAGTGATGTGGCCAGAATAGTTACTGCAATGCCACCCACCCAAGTCAGTGTCGAAAGATTATTTTCAGCCCTAAAAATAATAAAGTCTGACCTAAGAGCCTCTATGAAAGAGGCAATTCTCTTCCTTAGAACTCCACATTGAATTGATTTGCATTTGCCAAGCCTATAACTACATTTCAAGATTAATATAAACCATTTCTAGGTTTTACAGATTTTGTTTTTGGTTCATTATAGATAAGCTTTGTTTTTGTTCTAAAACAACCAAATAATGTGGTTTGTATTTTTGAACTGGTAAAGATCCTGTTCCTGATGTTTATGCCTGCTGCTACTATCCAGCCACTTGATTGTTTTCATTGTGTTTGTCTTTTGCTTAAACTGTGCAATACAGTAGACTGTTGGCTTCCCAGCCAGTAGTCCTGTGGTAGGTTGCGTTTCTTTCCCTCAAGGAATGTATAAAATACATTTGCATATTAATACAGAGGAGTCGGAGAGTCGGAGTCGGAAGTACATAAAACTGAGGAGTCGGAACATTTATCTACCGACTCCACAGCCCTGGTTGTGAAGGTGCAAGAATTGGGGCTGATCTGGGGTGTGAAGGTGCAAGAATTGGGGCTGATCTGGGTTGTGAAGGTGCAAGAATTGGGGTGATCGGAGGTGTGAAGGTGCAGGAATTGGGGCTGATCTGGGGTGTGAAGGTGCAGGAATTGGGGTGATCTGAGGTGTGAAGGTGCAAGAATTGGGGCTGATCTGGGGTGTGAAGGTGCAAGAATTGGGGCTGATCTGAGGTGTGAAGGTGCAGGAATTGGGGCTGATCTGGGGTGTGAAGGTGCAGGAATTGGGGCTGATCTGGGGTGTGAAGGTGCAGGAATTGGGGTGATCTGAGGTGTGAAGGTGCAGGAATTAGAGCCAATATGGGGTGTGAAGGTGCAGGAATTGAGCAATCTGAGATGTTAAGGAGCAGAAACTCAGTCTGATAGGAGGTCTGAATATACATACATTAATATACAGCTACAATGCTCCATTGTTCACTGGCACTGTCCTGGTCTACAGTATAGATATTTAACCACCAACACTAAAAACGCTACAAATCAGACTTGCTGGGCTGATGTTGAAAAAAAGCCAACACTTTTATGGAATGGGGTAAGAAAAACACAGAAGGTAAAATTCAGGCATTTTGGGAAAAAGTGCAAACTTTGTTTGAAACTGACAAAATTAGACAAAGGCAGGATCTAAAAAACAATACAGGGATTCTATGAAGGGAACAAGCCACTTTGCGTAACTTGCGTACTCACCTCCACGCCAGCGATGCTGTGTCCATGAGTACCCTTCACCTCCGAAACATCTCCAAAATACGCCCCTTTCTAACCATCAAGGCCACTAAGTAACTTATTCACTCCCTTGTTATCTCTTGCCTTGACTATTTTAACTCCCTCTTCATTGGCTTACCTCCTCGAAAGCTACCCCCTCTTTAGTTTATCATGAATGCCGCTGCCAGACTCATCCACCTTACCAACCATTCAGTGTCCGCCACTCCTCTCTGCCAATCCATCCACTGGCTTCCCATTGCCCAACAAATAAAATGCAAAACACTAACAATAACATACAAAGCCATTCACAATTCTGCCCCACACTACATCACTAATGTTATCTCCAAATATCAACCAAACCATCCTCTCCGCTCCTCCCAAGACCTTCTGCTCTATAGCTCCCTTGTCTCCAGGACTTGTCCAGAGCCTCTCCCATCCTCCTGAACTCACTAACCCAATCTGTCTGGCTATCTCCTACTCTGCCAACTTTAAGGCGATCCCCGAAAACTCCGCCACTTCCGGGTATGGGCTGCGGGACTGGGCGTTCTTGATTGACAGTCTTCCGACAGGTCTTCCGAAAGGCTTCCGACGGTCGCATCCATCGCGTCACGATTTTCCGAAAGTAGCCGAACGTCGGTGTGCAGGCGCAGTATAGAGCCGCACCGACGTTCGGCTTCTTTCGGCTACTCGTGACGCGATGGATGCGACCGTCGGAAGCCTGTCGGAAGACTGTCAATCAAGAACTAACGCCCAGTCCCGAAGACCCATACCCGGAAGTAGCGGAGAAGATCGCCCTCTACAACGGTAAGTAATGCTCGGATTTTAAAACAAATAGCCGATTCCCCTAGACTAAATGAGCAGGAATCTAAGGGTATCTAAGGTTAAAAAAAAAAAATATGGGAGAACCCCCTCTTTAATAAACCTGCATGTTTACAAAAAAAAATGTTTTTTAAGTAAATTACATTTTAAAGACTCAAAAGGTTTCAGGTCTATTGTGCAAATCAACAAAATACATTCCAGATGCATCAAGTTACAGTTCATTCTCTGTAGAAAGCAACCACAGCCAGAGTGGAAAATCCTGTCCCTCCTCAGTCTGTTGCAGAATAAGGCCCTTTGTATGGAAGCAGGGGTCTCACTACAAAGGTCTGCAATAAACAATGCTGAATGGTGAGCTCTAGTTCTGACTAAGCAAGTGTGTTGGACATTTGCAGAGAGGCCACTGCTTCCACCTCTCTGCACTTTTAATACTCACCCTGTCTTTCCTTTTTTTTGGATTCCTTCCAACAAAGCTTCCATTATGGAGCGATAACGTTCCAGAACCAATACCCATAAACCTGGAAGAAGACAAGAATACTGTGATATAACCACATAGGACACTTGGGATTTTGCTATAGCGTAACATGCCAAGGATGATTGAGATGACACACACAACAAGGTAGCCACAACAAACTTTGTAATCTATGAAGTAATCAACTTAAAACTGGACGCACACATTTTAAACTTGCCTGCTCTGTTGCAGTGGATTTGCACAGAGCAGCCCAGATCCTCCTCTTCTCTGATCCCTCACCGGCTCTCCTGGCCCCTCCCTCCTGCCGAGTACTCCCACAGCAAGCAGCTTGCTTTGGGGGGGACCAGAGCCGAGCCACTGCTCGGTGCATCTATGCAGACACAGAGCCACGGCTCGGCCCTGCCCGATTTCACTCTTCATTGGCTCACTGACTTTGAATGACAGCCATGGCGCCCGCTGCTGTGTCTCAGCCAATGAGGAGGAAGAGTCCCTGAACTTTGTGGCCATCATGCAACATCACTGGATGGAGAGGGAGCTAAGGTAAGTATTAGGGGTGCTGCTGCACACAGTTTTTTTATCTTCATGCATAGAATGCATAAAGATAAAAAACCGTATGCCTTTAGAACCACTTTAATTTTATAATTTCCATATTAATTTTAGTAATTTTGTTTACATTTTCTGCAAGGCCCTGAGTTCAACCCTTTTATTGAAATGATCACCATAGAACGATTAAAGCATTTTACCTGCAAACATATTGCACAATTTATAATCAATCAGGTTAAGCCAACAGTATCAGCAAAGGCTGAAAAGCCCTTTCATCAGCCCCTGGGATGCTGCAGTGACCTCTCGCTGTAGAAGGGGGGCCCCCTTGGTCTCTCCCGGAAAAACCTCTGGTGATCAGCGGTGGGAAGCAGAGGGTGAGTGGATGCTCCAGTCTACCTGCGGCAGCGGTGCAGGAGCTGTAATGTGGGAGGTGCCGTGTTGCCCTCGGGTATCCTCAGGATCCACTCCCAGTCTCAGGGTCAGATCTCCACTGGCATGGTCTCCAGCTGGCAGGTAAATATGCAGAGGTGCGCTCTCTCCAACTCCCTCAGTGCCAAAAGGAGGAACTTTCCAGAGAAGTTGAATAGAAATCATCTCTCCACTCCTCCTGCACAGTGTCTTTTGGAATCTATAGTGTACGTTGTCTATTTATCCTATTATATGGCTGCCATCTCAAACTACAACTCTCAGGATTGAGGATTCTCAGCGCTCTGCATAGAAGTCTTTGTGCTTGCTTGGCTTTAGCTCTCCTCCTGCTGTCTAAAGGAGAATGGTGCAGCATAACAGAAGTATATCCATAGAGGGAGAGAAGAATAAAAGCCCAGCACCTGACCAAAGAAACATAATTATGTACTGTAGCATGTTATCACCATAAGTAAGAAAGGATTAGTAGTGTCTCTACTATAAATGTGCAGATCTACAGGAGATCATTTGTACAGCGCACCTTTTTGTGTAAGACCTCTTTCAGCTGCAGACTAACCTTGAATTGGCTGTTCATGTCCCCAGGTTAAGATCTGTGATGATCAACAGAGGGGGTCGTAGCATCAGAAGCTAAATGAAAGCAATGGGTCTGCACCAGTACCCCATGAATAAAGACAACCTACGGGACAGGGGATACCTGACTGCAGCATGCACAGCAGGGACATTTAAAGTGTATCTCTAGGTGAGACTTTTTCCTTTCTCAATTTTAGATTGAGTGGCAAAGGGTTAGACCAGCTATCAAGTTTGTATTTCTGTCTCCACTGGGAGATTCACCACTTTATTTGTACTGCCACCACTTTCATCAGAAAAAAGGGAGGGGGATATCCCAAAAAATTCCATTTGCTCCAAAACAAAAGATGAGGGAAAATCTTCCATTGGAGTCACTTGTCCCCAGAACAGCCTATGTGGAGAATTCCTCTCACTTTGGGGGATTTTTTCTGTCTCTAGGATAGGAAGTAAAGGAAACATTTTCCAATGCAAGACAAATTGCAAAAAATAAAAAAAAAATTGTCATGCCGCGTACACACGATCGGTCCAACCGATGAGAACGGTCTGATGGACCGTTTTCATCGGACCAAACCGATCGTGTGTGGGCGCCATCGGTTATTTATCCATAGGTTAAGAAAAAGCAATCTTGTTTTAAATTTAACCGATGGATACCTAACCGATAGAAAAAAAACGATTGTTTGTAGGCACGTCCATCGGTTAAAAATCCACGCATGCTCAGAATCAGTCAACGCATGCTTGGAAGCATTAAACTTCGTTTTTTTTCAGCACGTCGTTGTGTTTTATGTCACCGCGTTCTGACACGATCGTTTTTTTAACCGATGGTGTGTAGGCACAACTGACCATCAGTCAGCTTCATTGGATAACCGATGAAAACGGTCCATCAGACCGTTCGGTCAAACCGATGAGATCGTGTGTACGCGGCATCAGGGGTTTAAACCCATACCTAATCTATCAATATCTGTTTTGACTATACATACTGTTTATGTTTAATCTCATTACTGATCAGTTTTGAAAACCAGGGCCAAGTGTGTAAAGCAGGAGCTCTCTCTGGAAATCTGGTTTGGTAGGAGACTGAAAATAATACTCCTGGCACGTGAATGCAATATGACACGGATCTACAGGAATGAAGCTGGTGGTGATCACCATGTGACACATACCCAACAAACCGTGATCAAATCCCCAAGCAGCCCCCCAATCCCCTCCGCCAAGGTAGTGAGCTCATTCTACAACGGTTTGAAATATTTGTGCTCTCATTACATGAGGCCCAGTAGACATTGTTGCAGTATGCACAAATGAAGTCAGACAAGCTTTCTAATGTTAGGATCAGCCACTCACATCACCAGTTGGTGAACCAGCCTAACCAATCACAGTGTAGTGTTAACTATAGCAGGGCTCGATAAATCCCAGTAGCCAGGGCGACTAGAAATAGCATCCTGGCGACGTGGCTTGGAAGGTGGCTTGAAGTCCCCAGCTCTTGCTTGTGTGAGCTGGCGCCATCTGGTGGTGGCGTTGGTATTACAAGTTAAGCATTACAAGTTAAACAGCAATTCTAATGTCATTTTTCACTGCCATCTTCTTGCCTCTAATTAGAACCCCCAAACATTATATATATTTTTTATCCTAACACCCTAGAGAATAAAATGGCGATCGTTCCAATACTTTCTGTCATGCTGTATTTGCGCAGCGGTCTTACAAGCGCACTTTTTTGGGAAAAAATTACACTTTTTTTAATTAAAAAACAAGACAACAGTAAAGTTATCCCCATTTTTTTTAATATTGTGAAAGATAATGTTACGCCAAGTAAATTCATACCCAACATGTCACGCTTCAAAATTGCGTCCGCTCGTGGAATGCCAACAAACTTTTACCCTTTAAAATCTTCATAGGCGACATTTAAAAAAATCTACAGGTTGCATGTTTTGAGTTACAGAGAAGGTCTAGGGCTAGAATTATTGCTCTCGCTCTACCAATCGTGGCGATACCTCACATGTGTGGTTTGAACACCGTTTACATATGCGGGGCGCTGCTCACGTATGTGTTCGCTCGTCGGGACGGGGCGCGTTTTCTGGCTCCTAACTTTTTTAGCTGGCTCCTAGATTCCAAGCAAATTTGTCAAACCCTGAACTATAGGCACTTTCTTTTCTTTGCGTATATGGACAGCGTAAGGGAGGGTTATAACCCCTGTAACATTTATTTTTGCCATCTTTATTCCATTGGGGAGATTTACCTCCACTTCCTGTTCCATAGCTAAACAGGAAGTAAGAGGAAATCCCTGCAGCAAATTAGGGGAATCTCTTGGGGAACCCCAGGTCACCAGAACTAGTGTCCTCATTGGAAGATTTCCCCTCTGCTACTTTTCTGGGGACAACCCGAAAGTTGGTCTTTTCTTGAGAGGGTGAATCTCCCTAACAGGGGGTGAACAGACAGCAATAAAAACTGACAGGTGTTATAATCCATTTCCCCTCTATGCAAAACTAAAAAAAAAGTTTTACCTTTAAAGCTGAATTCCAGGTATGGATTTTATAGCGTAGTTACAGGTCCAGCTTGGATCAATGTAAGTATGCATATGCCATAACTGTAGGTGAACATTGGAAGTGCAGAATTACTGTAGTAGTCACTTCCTGGTCCTGTGCCAAGGGGCAACCCTTCTTCAGGGTGAAAACAGGGGCTTGTTTGTTTGATACTGCTGCCATTAACAGTACGCTTTGCATTTTTCTCAATAAAAGAAAGTGTCCTCTGATTGGATAAGATGGAGAAGTGGGGCAGTGGCATCACAATCGCCACCTCCTCCATTCAGAGAATGCTTTGCATTCATTAAGAAAGATGCAAGGCATTCTGTGTATAGTGCCTGAAATGTAGGACGTGGAACAGTGGTCACTAACCACTATGCTGACCAGGCCTTTTCTAGCTTAAATTAGGATTTCTCACTAGAAAATTACTTAGAACTCCCAAACATTATATATATATATTAGCAGAGACCCTAGAGAATAAAATGGCGATTGTTGCAATATTTTAGCACACTCCTCTATTTGTGCAGCAGTCTTTTAAACCATTTTTTTGGGGGGGAATACACTTTATGAAAAAAAATAAAGTTTGCCCAATTTTTCTGTATAATGTGAAAAAATATGTTACGCCAAGTAAATAACATGTCATGCTTCAAAATTAGTTCAGGGCTTACAGACGGCTCTGAAAAACTCGGAAACAACCGGGAAGCGGCTGAGATTACTTTTACCAGATGCCGAATCACTCACAGAATAAAAAGATACCGGGGTTTTGGCAGCTAGCTGCTACCATAACAACGATATTTAACGTCAAAGTCATGACGTATACAACACTGTGGGCGGTTGGCAAGTGGCTATTGTAGTGGTGATTCTCTGCTTTCATGGGGATTGGCTAGGTATTGAATATGCATATGGTACTTACAATGTTCTGAGTAGGACCAATGTTACCATGCAATTACATCCATACCTAAAGTTATTCTTTAACCCCTTGAACCGACCGCGCACATACAGTGGGTACGTAAAATATTCAGACCCCCCTTAAATTTTTCACTCTTTGTTATATTGCAGCCATTTTCTAAAATCATTTAAGTTCATTTGTTTCCTCATTAATGTACACACAGCACCCCATATTGACAGAAAAACACAGAATTGTTGACATGTTTGCAGGTTTATTAAAAAAGAAAAACTGAAATATCACCTGGTCCTAAGTATTCAGCACCTTTGATGTGACACTCATATATTTAACTCAGGCGCTGTCCATTTCTTCTGATCATCTGATCATCCTTGAGATTAGGGTTGTCCCAATACCACTTTTTTAAGACCGAGTACAAGTACCGATACTTTTTTTCCCCCAAGTACTCGCCGATACCAATTACTTTTTTTTTGGGGGGGGGGGGGGCTTTGGTGAGATATCAGGGGTCATAACAGACCCCTGACATCTCACCTTTGAGACAGAGAAAGGGACTAGGGACATGAATGGACATCCATTCATAAACTGAAGAATCTTAAACACAGTTTACGATGCTCAGTCATATGAATGGACAGAGTCAGTGATCACTGACTCTGTTCATTCAGAAAAGGTAGGAGACGGGTTTAACAGCTCCTACCGCCACTCTCCATCCTGACAGATGGGGCGGGGCAGGACATGGAGGGGGACACGGAGCATGGAGAGGGGAGAGCAGAACAGAGGACAGCAGCGGCACGGAGGGGGAGAGCAGAGCGGCAGCGGCACGGAGGGGGAGAGCAGAGCGGCAGCGGCATGGAGGGGGAGAGCAGAACGGCAGCGGCACGGAGGGGGAGAGCAGAACGGCAGCGGCACGGAGGGGGAACACAGAGCATGGAGGGGGAGAGCAGAACGGATGGGGGAACTGGAGGAGGATACAGGGAAAGTAAGGTATCGGTAAAGTATCGGAGCATTTTCCCTGAGTACAAGTACTCTGGGAAATGCTTGGTATCCGTGCCGATACTAGTATCGGTATCGGGACGACCCTACTTGAGATGGTTCTACACCTTCATTTGAGTCCAGCTGTGTTTGATTATACTGATTGGACTTGATTAGGAAAGCCACACACCTGTCTATATAAGACCTTACAGCTCTCAGAGCAAATGAGAATCATGAGGTCAAAGGAACTGCCTGAAGAGCTCAGAGACAGAATTGTGGCAAGGCACAGATCTGGCCAAGGTTAAAAAAAAAAATTCTGCTGCACTTAAGGGGAGAAGAGCACAGTGGCGTCCATAATCCTTAAATGGAAGACGTTTGGGACGACCATAACCCTTCCAAGAGCTGGCCGTCTGGCCAAACTGAGCTATCTTGGTGAGAGAGGTCAAGACGAACCCAAAGATCACTGTGGCTGAGCTCCAGAGATGCAGTCAGGAGATGGGAGAAAGTTGTAGAAAGTCAACCATCACTGCAGCCCTCCACCAGTCGGGGCTTTATGGCAGAGTGACACGACGGAAGCGTCTCCTCAGTGCAAGACACATGAAAGCTTGCATGGAGTTTGCTAAAAAAATAAATAAAATAAAAAACCCTGAAGGACTCCAAGATGGTGAGAAATAAGATTTTCTGGTCTAACGAGACCAAGATAGAACTTTTTGCCCTTAAAGCGGGAGTTCACCCATTTATAAAATGTTTCCCCTTTTCCCCTTAGATTCCTGCTCGTTTTTACTAGGGGAATCGGCTATTTGTATTAAAATATGAGCATTACTTACCCGTTTTCGAGATGCATCTTCTTCCGTCGCTTCCGGGTATGGGTCTTCGGGAGCGGGCGTTCCTTCTTGATTGACAGTCTTCCGAGAGGCTTCCGACGGTCGCATCCATCGCGTCACTCGTAGCCGAAAGAAGCCGAACGTCGGTGCGGCTCTATACTGCGCCTGCGCACCGACGTTCGGCTTCTTTCGGAAAATTGTGACGCGATGGATGCGACCGTCGGAAGCCTCTCGGAAGACTGTCAATCAAGAAGGAACGCCCATTCCCGCAGCCCATACCCGTAAGCGACGAAGAGGATGCATCTCGTAAACGGGTAAGTAATGCTCATATTTTAAAACAAATAGCCGATTCCCCTAGTAAAAACGAGCAGGAATCTAAGGGGAAAAAGTGCCCTCTAAGGGTGAACCACCGCTTTAATTCTAAGTGGTATGTGTGAAGAAAACCAGGCACGGCTGATCACCTGTCCAATACAGTCCCAACAGTGAAGCATGGTGGTGGCAGCATCATACTGTGGGGTGTTTTTCAGCTGCAGGGACAGGATGACTGGTTGCAATCGAGGGAAAGATGAATGCGGCCAAGTACAGTGATATCCTGGACGAAAACCGTCTCCAGAATGCTCATGGACCGCAGACTGGGCCAAAGGTTTAACTTCCAACAAGACAATGACCCCAAGCACACAGCTAAAATAACAAAGGAGTGGCTTCACAACAACTCCGTGACTGTTCTTGAATGGCGCAGCGAGAGCCCTGAATGGCCAATTGAGCATCTCTGGAGAGACCTAAAAATGGCTGTCCACCAACATTTGTTGCATCTTTCCAAAAAAGACTCATGGCTGTATTAGATCAAAAGGGGCTTCTACTAAATACTGAGCAAAGGGTATGAATACTTAGGACCATGTGATATTTCAGTTTTTCTTTTTTAATAAATCTGCAATGTCAACAATAACCGACGTTAGACCTACCGGTAACGGTATTTCTATGAACCTTCCAGGACGGCACCCGAGAGATGATGGCTCCTCCTGCAGGAAACACAATCACATGACAGTTTAAAAGGCCCCGCCCTTCCCCTTGCTCCTCAGTATGCAATAGAGTAATCCTGAACTGGTTCACAAGGGACGTAGTCCTTATCGGTACTTACCTTTTTTCCCTTTCCCCATAGGGTGGGAAGTAGGCCTGCCGTCCTGGAAGGTTCATAGAAATACCGTTACCGGTAGGTCTAACGTCGGTTTTCTCTTACCACCTTCCAGGACGGCACCCGAGAGGATAATTGAGTAATAAACACAGGCCTACCTTCAGGGTGGGACCACAGCTTGTAGCACCTTTCGACCAAAGGCTAAGTCTTGCTGTAACAACATTTCCACAAGATAGTGCTTCAGGAATGTATGACGGCTGGACCAGGTGGCCGCACTGCGGATTTGTTCCCAGGAGGCCCCTGCTTTCTCAGCCCAGGAAGTTGCTATGGCTCTGGTAGAGTGAGCCTTGATCTTTTTGGGAGCTGTTGCTCCAGTACATACATAGGCTTTGGATATTGCTTCTCTAATCCATCTTGAGACTGAGGCTTTTGATGCCTGCAGTCCCTTCCTGGGCCCAGCGTGTAGAACTAGTAGGTAGTTAGATCTTCTAAAACTCTTAGTTCTCTCTAAATAAATGAGAAGACACCTTCTCACGTCTAACAAATGAAATTTCTTTTCTTTTTCGTTCTTTGGTTCAGAACAGAAGGACGGCAATATTATGTCTTGCGTCCTATGAAATAGGGATGCCACCTTAGGCAGGTACAGGGGGTCTGCTCTGAGGGTGATCCTATCTGGCTGCACCCTCAGGAAGGGTTCTTTCATGGATAGCGCCTGCAAATCCCCTACCCTCCTGGCCGAAGTAATGGCTAACAAAAAAGTCAACTTTAAGGTTAGAAACTTAAGGGGAACCTCTTCCAGAGGTTCGAATGGGTGTATAGATAACACCTCTAACACCCTAGTTAAGTCCCAAGGTGGACAACTATATTTTTGGACTGGAGAAACTCTTTCTCTAGCTAACAAAAAACGTTTTATAAGGTCCTCTTTCGCCAATCTTTTATCAAGATAGACTGAGAGAGCCGTTATTTGTACCCGAAGGGTACTAACTTTTAATCCTAAATCTACCCCATCCTGGAGGAAGTCCAGGATAACCGGGATAGAAGTTGAAGCTACCTGTCTTTCCTTACGCCAGGAACAGAAGGTCTTCCATACTTTTTGGTAAATCTTTTGAGTTACTGGTTTTCTGCTCATGAGAAGGGTCTCTATGACCTTCTCTGAGCAGCCTTTGCGTTCTAGAATCTGGCGCTCACTAACCAGGCCGTTAGCTGGAAGAATTCCGGCTTTGGATGGAGTACTGGGCCCTGCCTGAGGAGATCTGCCCTGTACTGGAGCTTCAGAGGCTCCGCCATCGCCATGGCTCTTAGGTTTGCAAACCAAGTTCTTTTTGGCCACCATGGTGCTATCAGAAGAATCTGGCCTGGGGACCTGCTGAGTTTCTGAAGAACTCGCGGAATGAGCGCTACCGGCGGGAAGGCATAGGCCAGCCCGAAGCGCCAGGTCTGGGATAGCGCATCCAGACCTTCCGACTGTAGTTCCCAGGAAATCGAGAAATACCTTTCTACCTTCCTGTTTTGTCTGTTGGCAAACAAGTCTATTTCCGGTTCCCCGAAATACTGGACCAAGTGTTGAAAAACCTCTGGGTTCAGTTCCCATTCCTCCTCTCTCAACCTGTGACGGCTGAGGAAGTCTGCTTCTGTATTGCTCGTCCCCTTTATGTATATGGCCGAGATAGAGAGTACTCTTTCTTCTGCCCATATCAGAATTTCCTTGGAAAGTTCTAGTAGGGGACTGGACCTGGTCCCTCCCTGGTGACCTAGGTACGCTACTACTGTAGAGTTGTCTGAGCTTACTTGGACTTCTCTGCCTCTGATGTCTTCCTGGAAGGCTATTAAGGCTTCCCCCACTGCTCTGAGTTCTCTGTAGTTGGATGACCTGCGAGCTAGTGAGCTGTCCCATTGCCCCTGAGCTTTTTTCCCCTCCAGGTGGGCGCCCCACCCCCAGGAACTGGCATCCGTGGTAACCTTCACTGGGTTCCACTGAGCCCATGGTCGCCCTCCCCTCAGGTTTTTGGCAGATGTCCACCACTCCAGGGAGGACAGAACCTGGGGGGTGAGCAGTATCTTCTGATCTAAGGACTCTTTCTTTTTGTCCCATGAGGACAGGAAGAAGAAATGTAATGTCCTGGCATGAAGCTGAGCCCAAATTACCGCTGGGATGCTTGCTGACATCAGGCCTAAGACTCTCAGAACATCCCTTCTGGAGAGTCTGGGATTTTTGATAAGGTTCCCAACTGCTGAGGTTAGTTTTAAAACTTTTTCTTCTGGTAAGAAGAGTCTCTGCTGTCTGGTGTCCACTACGTATCCCAGGAAGGTCTTGACCTGTTCTGGTTTGAGGGAGGATTTTTCTTTGTTGATTATCCACCCTAGGCTCTCTAGGAGTGCCATTGCTTTGTTGGCATCCCGCGAGACTTGGGCGGCTGATTTTCCTGAAATCAGCAAGTCGTCTAAATAGGGTATAAGGGATATGCCCTGAAGGTGCAGGTATGCCACCGCTTCTGCTAGGATTTTTGTAAAAATCCTTGGGCTGGAGGTTAGCCCGAATGGTAGTGCTCTGAACTGCCAGTGGAAGGTTTCTCCTTCCACTACGACCGCAAACCTCAGATATACCTGGTGATGCACGTGGATTGGCACGTGAAGATAGGCATCTTTGAGATCTAGGGTCACCAAGAAGGCCTCCTTCATGAGGTTCTTTCTTACCGAATAAATACTTTCCATAGTAAACTTTTTGTATTCCAGAAACTTGTTCAGGTTTCTCAAGTTTACTATTAGACGGTATTTTCCGGAGGGTTTTCGCACTACGAAAATATGGGAATAAAATCCCTGGTACTGCTGAGCTTTTGGTACTGGTACCACCACTAGTTGTTTGGCTAACTCCTGTATGCCCTCCAAGAGGGCAGACCTTTTCAGGGTATCCCTGGGAAGGTGAGTAATGGTGATCATGGTGGGGGGTGTAGTCAGAAATTCTAGGCGATAGCCTTTTTGAATTATTTGGCAGATGTAATGACTGTTCGAAATTCTCTCCCATAGAGGGAGGAATTGAGATAGTCGACCCCCCACTCTGACTTCGTCGTCACTTGGACGGTTTGTCGCTGGGTTTTGGAGGAGGGAAAAGGAGGTTGTTCTTCCTGTTTCCTTTGCCAAAGTTCCAACGCCTAAAAGGTTCCTTTTTGGCTTTCTGTCTACCCTGCCCCTGGGGGCCTCGAAAAGTTTTCTTGAAACCTTCTTTTTTGGGTTTAACTGGGAATTTTTTACCTTTTTCTGATGACCTAGCAAGGACATCATCCAGGTCTTTCCCAAACAACAGGGAACCTTGGAAGGGGATGCCACAGAGTTTTCCCTTGGATGTAGCATCTCCCTCCCAGGCCTTGATCCAAACTGCCCTCCTAGTAGAGTTAATGAGGGCTGCTGTCTTGGCTGCTGCCCTTGCAGATTCCGTAGCTGCATCTGCTAGGTAGGCAATCGCCTTCCTTACCACTGTAAGTGACTCAACTACCTCCTCCGCCTCCGAATTCTGGGCGAGGTGGTCGGTGAGTGTCTCTACCCAAACATCTGTATTCCTAGCTACACATGCTGCTGCTAAGGCTGGGCTTAGTGCTGCCGCATTGGCCTCCCAGGCTTTTCTAAGGAGAGACTCTGCTCTACGGTCCATCACATCCTTGATGTTACCCGCATCCTCAAAAGGAGAGATCAGATAATTTAGTGACTTGCGACAAAGCCGCATCAAGTCTAGGAAGCTTAAAAAAGACTTCCTCATTTTCCTGGGAGAAGGGGAACCTTCTTTTCCAGGTTTTTTGTTTGATTATTCTCCTTTCAGGGTCTCTCCACTCCTGAAGGACTAACTCCTTGAGGGATTTGTGCAGGGGGAATACTTTAGATTGAGCGTCACTCAGGCCCCTATAAACTTTATCCTGTGCTGAGGTAGGTTTAGGGGTCTCAGGAATTTCCTCTGTGGCGTAGATTGCCTGGAGGAGACTCTCTAGATCTTCTACAGCAAAGAGGTGTTTTCTTGGACGTGTGTCTTCCTGAGACTGACTAATGGAGTCTCCATCTACCTCTCCTGAGCTGTGCCTAGACCTAGGTAGACTGACTACCTCACTTTCTTCACTGTCTGCTTCCCCCAGAGGGGGAATTTGTGAAGGTGTAAAGAAAACGCTTGGGCCCCTAGAAAAGGGGGTCTCCTGAGAGGAAGTGCCTTCCTTAGGGGTAAGTTCCTCCGTTTCAGTCTGTGCCGACTGCCCGGCTGCCTCCCGGAAGGCCTTAACTGTTGCTAACATTTCTGTTTGCATGGATGAGAGAAAACTCTTCATCATGGCAGCAGCCTCCTTTCCTGCCAGTATATTAATACATTTATAGCAGAAAGGTTTTGTGTAGGATTTGGGGAGCTTCTCTCTACAATTCCCACACTTTTTAGAGGAACTATGCCCTGTAGCGGAAGGAGACTGAACTGAGGCCTCCTGGGGTCCGCTGGGGGTTTCTGAAAGACATGAAATATACATTTAAATTGTCTTTTTTCCCCAAGACTGCTGGCTGTACTGGGGAGGGGAGGAAGTGGACGAGAAGGGACCAGATCCTGCTCCGGTCGTTCCCTAAAAGTTTGGGAACTCTCACCGCTTCCCCCCTCCCTTTCCAGGGGGATTGGTACTTACCGCCCCCGACCTGGATCTGCCAGCGGTCGTGTCGGTCTTTCCGTCCTCTTCCATGAGGAGGGTGACTCGGTCCTGGCTGTCGGTACTCCTGTACTGGTCACCGCAAGCCGACCCGTCCACCACCCACGCTTTCTCCACGCTCCATTGGGAACTTCCGGGTTACGCCGTCTGGAACCGCCCACTTCCTGTGATGCAGTTCCTGTCTCAGAACGAGGCCTGGAGCGCGGCGTTTTTGCGTCTGGAGACCCGGGAAACGGCGATTTGAATGGTGGTGGATTCAATAGCATACAGTGATGGCTCACCTCCCCGCAGCTCAGAGCACTGGTGCTTACATAGGGCGACCTGTGAGTTTGGACCGAAGTCTACAGGTAAGTTCAGCCCTCCCCGGCCTCCCTTAGACCTGTCTCACAGGGGTACCTTCGACCCTCCCCGGTCTCTAGGTTTCCATTAACAAAACAAACGTGTCGCTGTGTTGGAGAAACACAATCAATACTGAGGAGCAAGGGGAAGGGCGGGGCCTTTTAAACTGTCATGTGATTGTGTTTCCTGCAGGAGGAGCCATCATCTCTCGGGTGCCGTCCTGGAAGGTGGTAAGAGAAACTGTGTTTTTCTGTCAATATGGGGTGTTGTGTATACATTAACCTCTTCAGACCCGGACCATAGTAAAAAGACGGCCACAAGGTGGCTCTAAAAAGCCGGGAGGCCGTCTTTTTACGGGCTCGGGTCCTCCGGCCACTAGGGGGCGTCACCGAGATGCCGATGTGCGTGCCTGGCGGCCGCGATGTCCGCCAGGAACTTACGATCGGCAGTGACGTGGATCTCTGTGTGTAAACACACAGATCCATGTCCTGTCAGGGAGAGAGGAGACCGATGCTGTGTCCCTTGTACATAGGGACACAGATCGGTCACATCCCCCAGTCAGTCCCCTCCCCCCACAGTTAGAATCACTAGTAGGGAATACATTTAACCCCTTTCTTGCCCCTTAGCGTTAACCCCTTCCCTGCCAGTCACATTTATACAGTAATCAGTGCATATTTACAGCACTGTTCGCTGTATAAATGTGAATGGTCCCAAAAATGTGTCAAAATTGTCCGATGTGTCCGCCGTAATATCGCAGTCCTGACAAAATTTGCAGATCGCCGCCATTACAAGTAAAAAAATAAATAAAAAAATGTCAGAATTCTATCCCCTATACGCTATAACTTTTGCGCAAACCAATCACTATGCGCTTATTGCGATTTTTTTCCCCCAAAATATGTTGAAGAATACATATCGACCTAAACCAGTGTTTCTCAATTCCGGTCCTCAGGCCCCCCCAACAGGTCAGGTTTTCAGGATTTACCTCAGATGAAAAGGCTGTGGTGATTACTAAGGCAGTGAAACTGATCAAATCACCTGTGCAAAATAATGGCAATCCTGAAAACCTGACCTGTTGGGGGGGCCTGAGGACTGGAATTGAGAAACACTGACCTAAACTGAGAAAAAAAATGCTTTTTTTTTTTTTAAATTGTGATATTTATTATAGCAAAAAGTAAAATATATTGTGTTTTTTTTCTAAATTGACGCTCTTTTTTTGTTTATAGCGCAAAAAATAAAAACCATAGAAAGATCTATTTGTGGGAAAAAAAGGACGTCAATTTTGTTTGGGAACCACGTCGCAAAACAGCCGCGCAATTTTCATTTAAAGCGATGCCGTGCCAAAAGCTTAAATTTCGCCTGGGCAGGAAGGGGGTATATGTGCCCAGTAGGCAAGTGATTAATGAGGAAAAAAATTTACTTAAATGATTTTTGCAAACGGCTGCAATATAACAAAGAGTAAAAATTTAAGGGGGTCTGAATACTTTCCGTACCCACTATACATGCGGGCCTCACGGAAGTGGGC